>NC_072376.2:140970833-141273863 GCF_028885625.2 Pongo pygmaeus
ATCCTCCTAATATGGATATGTGGTGGTTTTAGTAGCATCAATATTCAGTGATTACATGATTATGATTATATAAATATTCAGTGATTACATGATATGATTATGTATATAAACCCATTTATCTGAGCCACGATAATATTTTCTTCTCTGTACTTTTTATTTTCCCTGAAACTAATAATTTTCGTGTTTATACATTTTTTGTCTTCTTTGTGCTTATCTGCATATATCAGGGGTCAGCAAACTGTGTCTCGTGGAACAAATCCAGCCTGTTACCTGTTTTTGCAAATAAATTTGGTTTGCTTATTGTTTATGTCTGCTTTTGCCTTACAACAGCAGAGTTAAGTAGTGTGATGGAGACTGTATGGCCTGAAAAACCTAAAATATTTATTATCTGGCCTTTTATAAGAAAAATTTGCAACCTCTAGCTTATTGTAATTCAACCTCAAACTACAGATTTTTAGTCTCTCTGCAATGTATTCAGAAACATTCAGTATTCTACTGACTTCATTTCCTGGGGCAAGCTCTTCTGGAGCCTTCTGACTTGGTTTCTGACCTTTCAATTGGTCTGGTTGCCCTATGGGCCTGGGACACAGCTGTCAGGCTGTGTCACCCTTTATCATCCATCTGGAGATTCTCTTTGCTGTCTTCTGTGGTGGATCCTTTGTTAACTGTATCTCATGTCTTATTTCTTTTCTAATGCTACTCTTTCATTTCAGTAGAATACATTTTCATGCTTCCTGAAAAAGGATGAATGGAGAGTCAATTTTTTGAGACTTTGAGTATCTGAACATGCTTTTTAAAAAATCTTTCCTTCATATTTGACTAATAGTTTGGATTGGTTTAAAATTCTAGATTGGAGAAAATTTTCTTCTGCTTTTTTTTTTTTTTTCTTTGAGAGGGTCATACTCTGTTGCCCAGGCTGGAGTTCAGTGACAATCATCAATCATAGCTCACTGCAACCTTGAACTGTTGAGCTCAAGTGATCCTCCCGCCTCAGCCTCCCAAGTAGCTGGGACTACAAACATGTGCCCATCACGCCCAGCTAATCTTTTATTTTTAGTAGAGTCAAGGTCTCTCTGTATTGCAGAGGCTGGTCTTGAATTTCTGGCCTTGAGCGATCCTTCTGCTTTGACCTTCCAAAGTGCTGGGATTACAGGCATGAGCCACTACACCCAGCTTCTGGTTTTGAAGCCATTGTTCCCTTATCTTCTAGCTTCCAGTGTTGTTGTTGGGATGTCTAAAGCCATTTTGATTCCATTTGTTTTCTATATGACTTTAAGGGAAGTCTCTTCAGTGTTTATTGGATTGTCTCTTTTTCCCAATCCTCTGCCATTTCATAATGCTACGCCTTGCTGTGGATCTATTTTCGTTACTTAGGCAGGCATTTAATGAGTCTTTTTAACCTGAAAATTCATGTCCTTCAGTTCTGAGGATTGTTCTTGAATTATGTAATTGATGTTTTCCTCCTGGGACATACTTTAAAGCAGAGCTTTTTTTTTTTTTTTTTGAAGAGAAAATATATTAACATTTATTAAGTGGAAGTGGATCATCATAAACTTCTTCAGGATGAGTAGGCTGAGGAGGGGGAAGAGAAGGGATTAATCCTACTGTCTCAGAGTGGCAGAGGCAGAAGAAAATCTGCATATAAGTGGACCCACACAGTTTAAACCTGTGTTGTTCAAGCATCAGCTGTACATGTGTGTTACACCTGAGTTGGGCATTATCTACAAGTCCTTGGGCTACACTCTTGCCTTTGACCATAGGAACCATGAGAAAATCTCAGGCATTTCTTCAGGCTCTGCCTCTCACCCTTGGGTTTGGATCCTTTTTTTCTTTTTGGTAAACTTTTTTATTATTATACTTTAAGTTCTAGGGTACATGTGCACAATGTGCAGGTTTGTTATATAGGTATACATGTGCCATGTTGGTGTGCTGCACCCATTAACTCGTCATTTACATTAGATATATCTCCTAGTGCTATCCCTCCCCTTCCCCCACCCCACGACATGCCCCAGTGTGTGATGTTCCCCTTCCTGTGTCCAAGTGTTCTCATTGTTCACTTCCCACCTATGAGTGAGAACATGCGGTGTTTGGTTTTTTGTCCTTGCAATAGTTTGCTGAGAATGATGGTTTCCAGCTTCATCCATACCCCTAACAAAGGACATGAACTCATCATTTTTTATGGCTGCATGGTATTCCATGATGTATATGTGCCACATTTTCTTAATCCAGTCTATCATTGATGGACACTTGAGTTGGTTCCAAGTCTTTGCTATTGTGAATAGTGCCGCAATAAACATACATGTGCATGTGTCTTTACAGCAGCATGGTTTATAATCCTTTGGGTATATACCCAGTAATGGGGTGGCTGGGTCAAATGGTATTTCTAGTTCTAGATCCCTGAGGAATCACCACATTGTCTTCCACAATGGTTGAACTAGTTTACAGTCCCACCAACTGTGTAAAAGTGTTCCTGTTTCTCCACATCCTCTCCAGCACCTGTTGTTCCCTGACTTTTTAATGATTGCCATTCTAACTGGTGTGAGATGGTATCTCATTGTGGTTTTGATTTGCATTTCTCTGATTGGCAGTGATGATGAGCATTTTTACATGTGTCTTTTGGCTGCATAAATGTCTTCTTTTGAGAAGTGTCTGTTCATATCCTTCACGCACTTTTTGATGGGGTTGTTTGTTTTTTTCTTGTAAATTTGTTTGAGTTCTTTGTAGATTCTGGATATTAGCCCTTTGTTGGATGAGTAGATTGCAACAATTTTCTCCCATTCTGTAGGTTGCCTGTTCACTCTGATGGTAGTTTCTTTCGCTGTGCAGAAGCTCTTGAGTTTAATTAGATCCCATTTGTTAATTTTGGCTTTTGTTGCCATTGCTTTTGGTGTTTTAGACATGAAGTCCTTACCCATGCTTATGTCCTGAATGGTATTGCCTAGGTTTTCTTCTAGGGTTTTTATGTTTTAGGTCTAACATTTAAGTCTTTAATCCATCTTGAATTAATTTTTGTATAAGGTGTAAGGAAGGGATCCAGTTTCAGCTTTCTACATATGGCTAGCCAGTTTTCCCAGCATCAGCACCATTTATTAATTAGGGAATCCTTTCCCCATTTCTTCTTTTTGTCAGGTTTGTCAAAGCTCAGTGAGTCCTGCAACCATGACACTTAGTTGCTGGCTGACTTTGGGCAAGTATTAAATAGGATAATGATGATGGGAATGACGATGATGATGATGGTGATAAAGTAGCTTGGGTTTTTGTGAGGTTAAATTTAAAAGTGCCTATCAAAATGCCTGGCAACATAGTAAGTCCCAGACTTTCTCTCCCAAACCCCTACATGTGATAAGAAAAAACAGATTAGTATTAGGATTGTTTCTGTACTTTAAGGGAACATGTAAACTATAGCCTGTGCTGTATCAGAAGGACAGTGGGTACCATGTAGTGCTCTGGTTGTGAGTAGTTCATACTTCACATTCTCACTGCCCTTGAGAGCTTGGTTTATACTATGTCAACTCACACGTGTTTAGCTCTTATGTCACATTATAATTGCTCTCATATAGTTTTGATGGACATTTTGCTATGCAGTCAGATGATAAACTACACAAAAGCAGGGATACCTTCCATTAACTTTGAATCATCCGTAGTTCCTGGAACAGGGTTCTGTAGATCAAACATTTCTATTCTTAGTGATAACAGCTTGAAACGAAACTTTACTCATTCTTCTTATTGGTTGAAGGGATAGAACGTGAATAAAACAGAGCTTAGGGGTTTTGGAGAACGTGATTACCAACTCAAATATCCAACAAGATGTTTCTTAGCAGTTGTCTGGATGACAACATGATGATCCTGATTTATTATTGCTTTGCTTTAAATACCACTTAGGAGATAATAGCAATAAATTATCTGTACTTACTGTTGACTCTGGTTTCCTATTCATCCCTTCACTGTTCTTGGGTAATATTATTGTCATACACAAAAATTGCAGTATGTAAAACATGCATAGTTCCTGTTTTATTCATAAGATCCATTAGGGCAAGAACCTTGCCTTAATAGCTTTCATATTTCCAGTGCCTAGACTAGTGCCTGACACATTATAAGCACTCAGAATAAATTATGTTGGATGACTCTTCATACTTATACATAATGCTAAGTAAGGCTACAGGCCAGTACTTTGGGGTGCTGAGAGTGCTGGTTTTCAAAATAGAACATTAGTTTTTCTCAGACTTCTGAGAGTTTGTGGTCTTCTAGGTATTCTAGGTATTTGACCATAAATAATCTGTAATCATTTTATGTTATGAAATTCACCAAATATCTTCTTTTTTTTTTTTTTTTTGGAGACAGAGTCTCACTGTGTTGCCCAGGCTGGAGTGTAGTGGCATGATCTTGGCTCACTGCAACCTCCGCCTCCTGAGTTCAAGCAGTTCTCATGCCTCAGCCTCCTAAGTAGCTGGGATTACAGGCACCCACCACCACACCCGGCTAATTTTTGTATTTTTAGTGGAGACAGGGTTTCACCATGTTGGCTAGGCTTGTCTTGAACTTCTGACATCAAAAGATCTGCCTGCCTTGGCCTCCTAAAGTGCTGGGATTACAGGCATGAACCACTGCACCCAGCCCCCTATTTTTAAGTTTCTCTGAAATTTTACTGAAAGAGTTAACTTATTTAGTTATAGAACAATTAAGTTAGATCTAATATTTGATAATTCAAGCAGTGTACACATGCATATATTGATAAGTATATTTTACTCAAAAATATTTTCACTGTGGAATATCCTAGAATTGCATCACATTAAAAAAATTATTTAACTGACAAATGATTTTTTATTGTAGTAAAATTCAGTTAATATAAAATTTACCATTTAAATCATTTTTTTCCCTACTGCCTGTAAAATTGCAGAGTAATCTTTTGTTGTTGTTGTTGTTGTTTTTAAAAAAAAAAACAAAACAGGGTCTTACTCTATTGCCCAGGCCTGAGTGCAGTGGCACAAACAGAGCTCACTGCAGCCTTGACCTCCTGGTTTCAAGCCTCTGCTTCTCAAGTAGCCGGACTACAGGCGTGTGGCACCACGCCCGGCTGTTTTTTATTTTTTATTTTTTTTGTAGAGATTAGGTCTCTCTATGTTGGTCAGGTGGGTCTTGGACTCCTGGACTCAAGTGATCCTCCTGCCTCAATCTTCCAAAGCACTCAAGGCTACAGGTGTAAGCCACTGGGCCCAGCTCAAGATTAAGCATTTTTAAAGCATACAATTCATTGGTATTTAGGACATTCACATTGTTGTGCAATTACCACCACTATCTAGCTCCAGAACATTTTCATCACCCCAGATAGAAACAGGAGACAATAAGCAGCCACTCCCCATCATCCGCTACCCACAGCTCCTAGAAATACTAATCTGTTTTCTGTCTCTATAGATTTGCCTATTCTTGGATATTTCATATAAATGGGATCATACCATTTACAGTCACAAAGCCTTTTGTGACTGGCTTTTTTAACTTAACATGATGTTTTCAAGGTTCATGGATGCTGAGGCATGTCTCAGGACTTCATGCTATTTTAAGGCTGAAAAATATTCTATTGGATGGTTATACCATGTTTATTTGTTCATTCATGAATTGATGGACATTTGTGTTTTTTCTGTCTTTTGGCTAGTAGAAATAGTGCTGCTGTGAACACTGGTGTACAAGCATCTGCTTGACTCCCTGTTTTCAATTATTTTGGGCATATACCTAGGAATGAAATTGCTGAGTCATATGGTATTTTATGTTTGACTTATTGAGGAATCACCAAAAGGCTGCACACTTTACATTCCCACCAGCCATGTATGAGAGTTCTGATTTCTCCATATACTCATCAGCACTTACTGTTTTCTGTTTTTTTTTAAAATTATAGCCAATCTACAAATGATTTTAAACTTTGTTACAAATTCTTATCCCGCTGTGGGAGCATATTTATAACCCCACATTGCATATTTCTGGGACAGTTTTGATGTTTGATCCACTTGTTCTCTGGGCAGAGGGAGTGTGATTTCTGTAATGCTAACTGTGCTCTCCAGCCGCCCGGCATTGTGTTGTTTGGGTGTCTGGGAGTGTCAGACTTGGAATGTTACTGTTGATTGCTGTGGACAGTTTTCATCTCTGAAGGGAAGATTTACAGGTTTGGGGCTAGAGTGAAGACTGTTCTTGGAGATATTTTTAACCACATCCAAATAACTCCATGCCAACAAATATAAAATGAGTAATCATTCTTTTTGTTTTGATGTCAAAAAGAATACATTTGTAATAACTCCACTCTTTTCTAAAAAGGAGTAGTGTCTTCTTCTGTCAGAAAATGATTTTAGATTGCAGTATTTGGCAAGTTTTAGAGCTTCACTGCCTATTTTATGATAGTATAAACGTTTTCTCCTTTGAAAGACAAATTTACACAATAAGATATGTAAGAAGTAGAGTAAAGCAGCAATGTTTAAATACATCGTTATGTTCAGGTTTTAGATCCTGACCTGAATTTTAGAATAAATATACAAAAAAGGTGTTTTTTTAAGTTCATCTAGGGGTGATCGAGGCTACAAAATTTATGCCACGTTTTCAACTGTCGAGGCTGCTTTTAGAATCCAGAGGAGGCCTGTAAGTACAAAGATGTAGAGATGAATAAAGAAAGACAGTGGCCCATTCTTTCTGTTTTTTCACAGTTTCCCTTAGGGTGTGAGTTAGGTGCTTATGTGGTGCAATTAAAAAAAAATTATTGATTGGCCGGGCGCGGTGGCTCACGCCTGTAATCCCAGCACTTTAGGAGGCTGAGGTGGGTGGATCACCTGAGGTCAGGAGTTCGAGACCAGCCTGACCAGTATGATGAAACCCCATCTCTACTAAAAATACAAGAATTAGCTGGGCATAGTGGCATGCGCCTGTAATCCCAGCTATTCGGGAGGCTGAGACAGGAGGATCGCTTGAACCCGGGAGGCAGAGGTTGCAGTGAGCTGAGATGGCGCCATTGCACTCCAGCCTGGGCAACAAGAGCGAAACTCTGTCTCAAAAAAAAAATTATTGATTGATTAGGGATGTGGGTTAACGGTAGGCTGGTACATGCTATTAACTTTCTCATGTACTTCCCCAAAGAAGCCCATGAGGTAGAAACTCAAATGTATGGATATCATTTTAACACTATACTATACTATTTGGGAAACATTTTAGTTTTATTGGGAGGGAAACATTTATTAGTATTTCAAAAGATGCCGGTCTTCAAAGTACTCTCCTGGGACAGGAACCATTACATAAGAAAATTAACGAAAGACCTGCAGAGAATAAAAGGTAAAGAAATACTATATCTAATAGTTTCTAGCATATAAACACTAGATTTTAGGTAGCATTATTGTACAATGACGTGCATAGTAGGCTTTCAAAAGCGTTTGTAGAATTAATGAAGGAAATGAATAATTCATTAATGAATAATGAAGAAAGAAAAGAATTGTATAAACTGAACTGAACTGAAATATTTAACTTAAAGGACCAAATAATCTAAAGAGGAATCTTTATTTGTTTCTGCTCCCAAAGAGCTCATGTTTCGTATTTAGTTATAGTTCAACAATGTTTATTTAATGCCTTCTACATGCGAGGCACTGAGATGACGTAAGGAGGTTAGATAGGGAATGAGAGGAATGTAAACAAAGATGTGTAGTAATAGAAGTACTTCAAAGGTCAGAACAGACAGGAGGATGAAAGAGGAGGAAGACATTAACTCTGTCAATGGTGGCATATTAGAAGAAATTAACAAAAGAATTGAGCTCAGTTTTGAAGGTAAATGCTGGTTTATCAGGAAGACAATGGGCATGGAAATTCTGGGTAGCGGGAACAACATTGATAGTGACAGGAGGCAGTCAGATGCCTAGGCAGATAGGGGTGAGTCCCCAGCAAAATCCCACCTCCAAGTTGAAGACCATATAAAGCCTGAAAGCCAAGTTACAAGTTAAATCCTGGGACCAGCTTGAGAACCTGTCTTCCCATTTGGTGTGCTTTCCTCTGATTGGTCTCTGCCTTTCACCCATTTTACATATACCTACCCTTTCCTAATTGGTTTTCTACACTGTGGTGCCCACCTTTGAGTGGTGTCTTTGCTTTAAACTTTTTTGCATACTCACAAACAAATCAGCATGCACTCCCTATTCTGAGTCCATAAAAAGCCCCAGACCCAATCACACAGGGAGAAACCACCCGACTGTGGGGGCAGGGGTACCTTCCCCCCACCCCGCATCCCCTCTCTTCTGAGAGCTGTTCTGTCACTCAATAAAATCCTCTGCTCTCATCACCCTTCAGTCATCAGTGTGACGTCATTTTTCTTGGATGCTGGACAAGAGCTTAGGACCCACTGAGCACAGGTACTCTGAAAAGCTGTGGCACTGGCCCTTGCCCTTGCCAGTAGAGAGCAGCCACCCTGCACAATGGAGCAAGGGACCGACTGAGCTGCTAACATGCTGCCATAAGGCTGCGGACAGTGGAACTAAAAGAGCTAATTATCACACTAACACCTGCTCTGGGGCTTCAGGGTCACGGCATCCCTCCCTGGGCACTGCCCCATTCCCTTCGAGGTAACATGCCTGGCTTGGTCATGGGCCTTGCACTGAGCTTGCTCCTGTGTTGGTGGTCAGAGTGGCCGGCCAGGTTCCACACTTGCTCGCTCACATGCTCGCTCCTGCAAGGGGCTGAGCATGGCAGGCCAAGTAAAGGGGGCACCCCTGCTGCGAGTCCAGCAAAGGGGCTGAAAAAAATCCTGCTTCGACATGGCTAAGATGTCGAGGCATGAACCAATGTAGTGTGCTCAGGAAATACAAATAGTTTGGCACTGGTGGTTCTGAAACTGTAAGGTTTGAGGAGAAATAGGGAAATATGAGACTGGAAAGATACTCCAGGCCTGTGTCATGGTGGCTTTATATTCTATAATAAGGGTCTTGGGATTTATCTGGTAGTCACTGGAAAGCCATTCAATTGCTTTAAACAAAGGACTGACAACTGAGATTTGGAATTCTTGTTGAGATTTTTTTGTGGAGCAGTGTTTCTCCCAAGAGCACATACATTAAAATCTTCTGTTGTGCGTGTTAAAAATTCAGAGCCCTGAACTCTATCCTGGTATAAAGCAAAAATAAAATTTTAATCCCCTTGACTATCCCAATGGACCCGTTCTCTTGGCAAGGGCATTCCAAAGTTAAATGGAAAAACTAGTTAAATGGACCATGATGGGAAGGGGGTGTTAGAACTCCTTCCTTTTGGAATTACTGATAGAACAGACTTTTTAAGTCTGATAAGAAACATTTACAATCTGTTCTCAAAGCCTGCTACCTGGAGGCTTCACCTGCATGATAAAACCTTGGTCTCCACAACTCCTTATCTTAACCCAGACAGTCCTAAGTCTTTAGACAATAGCCTAACTGTTTCAATCAATGCCAATCAATAAGTCTTTAAATCTGCCTATGACTTGGAGGCCCTTGCTTCCAGTTAGTTGTCCTGCCTTTCTGGACCAAATGAATGTACATCCTACATGTATTTGATAGATGTCTCATGTCTCCCTAAAATGTTGTATCCCGACCACTTTGGGCACATGTTCTCGGGATCTCCTGAGGGTTGTGTCACAGGCCGTTGGTCATCCATATTTGGCTCAGAATAAATCTCTTCAAATATTTTACAGAGTTTGACTCCTTTTGTCAACACTGGGTTTAATGAATCAGAATCCTGGTGGAAAACTTTGGAATCTGCGTATTTAACCTTCCAAGAGGATCCCCTTGCACCCTGCAATTTTGAACACACTGCTCTCAGGGGTACGGGGTTGAAAAGGTGGGCAAGACTGAATGCAGAGAGGTCATCTAGGAGGTGATGTCACTCCAAGTGAGAAAGTTTGAAGCAGTGTCAATGGGGATAGAAGATAGAATATAATAAGCTTGAGAGATATTTTGGGGATAAAATCACATGTAGTTGGTGCTTGGATAGACTGAGTGAAGAAGAAGGTTTCAAGCCAGGTTTCTGTCTTAATTGTCTGGGTGGTGCATTAATAGTTATTATTAAGTTTTAATAAGTTATACTTTTCCTTTTATTTATAATTTAAAAAATTTGATACATTTCTAAATTTGATTATTGTTTCCTTTCAGGGCCAACTTGTTTTGTTGTTGAATTTTATGGTAGAAATAAAATGAAAAAATATGTCACTTCCTTAAAATCTGTTACAGTCAACTTGTCAGGAAAACATTTATTTATTCAGTTGTAGATCCCAAAGTACCTATTTGCCTCTATGAATAAAATGAATAAATAGCTTTATTTCTTATATCTCTGGAAGAAATTATACTTGCAAAACTTAAAGTCTAATTCAGCATCCAACCAAAGTCATTGGAAGTATCAGCCAATGAGCTAGAGACACAGCAAGGCTTAGTAGATAGATCTTTCAAGTCAGGCAGAACCCAACAAAATTGTGAAATATGTACATATGTCTCTGTCACTGTCCCTTTTCCATCTCTTCCTTTCTGATCCTGTCCTGAAGAAGAGACTCCTACGTACTACTTGTATCTGTTGTTGCTACTAATTCTTGTTAACTGATGTGCTGACAAATAAGAACCAAACGTAGAATTATTTTAGGAAGGTGGTGGATATTATAATGCCCACCCATTTCTGCACTTCCCTACATTTCTCAGACTCCTGTGCAATTAGGTTGGCCATGTGACTGATTTCTGGCTAATGGAATGTGGGTGGAAATGGTGTTCTCTGCTTGTAAGCTGCTTCATCTTCCATGCTCCGAATCTGAAATATCCTGCATATCTACCATGCTCTCCTTATCTCATTCCTGGTCCTCTAAAATGGCTCCAAACATCTGCATCAGACTTTGCATGAGCAAGAAATACTTTTATCATGTTAGTCTGCTGAGATTCCAGCTTATTCTGTAACATAGCATTGCTGACTCTGATCAATGCATAGGGGTATTCTCAATTTTATGGGTGACTACTAATGGTATTTAAGTTAAAAATGGATGAAACTAGGCTGGGTGTGGTGGCTCATGCCTGTAATCCCAGCACTTTGGGAGGCCGAGGTGGGTGGATCACAAGGTCAGGAGTTCAAGACCAGCCTGGCCAATATGGTGAAACCCCGTCTGCACTAAAAAATACAAAAATTAGCCAGGTGTGGTGGTGAGCACCTGTAGTCCAAGCTACTTGGGAGGCTGAGGCAGGAGAATCGCTTGAACCCGGGAGGCGGAGGTTGCAATGAGCCAAGATCGTGCCATTGCACTCCAGCCTGGGCAACAGAGAGAGACTCTGTCTCAAAAAAAAAAAAAAAAAAAAAGGATGAAACTAATGATGGAATGATACGCATTGAGGTGACTCTTTAGGGATAAAGGAGAACTCTTCTGGTACAGACTTAAGTTACATCATAAAGATACCCTCCTTGAGCCCTAAGGCTGTTTCTTGACATCAGAACTTATATTTTACTTGCCTGGTCCTGCTCCCATCATGTTTTCAGTTTTTTTCTTTTTTTTCTTACTTACAGAGTGGGGTGATTATTAATACCCATGTGATGGAATTATTGTGGAGATTAAAAGAGATGCCATATGTAAAATGTCTAGACCAGCGCCTAGCACATAGCAGGCGCCAGAGCCATCCTGGGAGAGCATCAGAAATGCAATCCCATAATTAACTTTGTAAATTTCTGATGTGATTCACAGATGGGTGTTATTTACATTAGTGACGTCTAGTAGTTTTAAAGTTCTTACTTAAAATTTGAACTCTCTAAATTTCAGTGTCATAGGGCTCTGACTACTCTGCCCAAGTTGCTGCATGGATAAGTGTCCAATAAATGTTAGGTATCTATCGTTGTTTTCCTATTGTTCTTCAAAAGGAGGTGAAAGCAACATTGCCATTGTGGGGATTGTTTGTTCTCCAGGCTTGGGCTGGGAAGGCCGGATCTCCGTGGCCAGGCTGTTAGCTGGGCAGTGGTGTGCAACTGATTGGACTGGTGCCAGTCTGAATGACTTGTTTTGAAGGCCAGAACAACTAGACTGAACCATGGGCATAATAACTATGTGTTCTAATCATGCTTATCCTCAAATTGTTTCTTTCTGTAATCAAAAGCAGGAAGAGCATCACATGGGGGTGGAGTGGTGCGTTTCAAAAGACCTGAGATCAGACCTCCATAGTTCCCAGCTTTGCTGCTGTGTGACAGTGCAGACTTATTTAACCTCTGTGGCTTCATTTCCTCACCTTTGAAATGAGAGCATTGGACTAGAGGATCTTATGGGTCCTTTCTCTAACCTACCAGAACCTAAACATAATTGAAGTTCCACATGACTCAGCCTCTGTGAAAGAATGAATTCAAAGGAATGGTCTGGTATCTAAACGGTAATTAGGATTCTTCAAATATTTTTGCAATCTCTCAGTAAACTGCCAAAGTGGAGTGTGCATTTTTTTTTGGAACGGAGTATTCTTTTTTAAAAAACAGCTTTATTGAGGCGTCATTTACATACCATACAATTCATCCATTTAAAGTATACAATTCGATGTTAGTGTGGGGTATGCATTCTTACTATAGAAAAAGCATCTTAAAATCTACTTTACTGTTATCTTCATTTTCTTCCATATGGATATCAGGTGATCCCTAAAGCTCTGAATCTCCAACTATTATCTCACAAACCCCAAACTCCGTGGCACCTATTCCACATGATTTTCTGGTCTCTCTCCCTCCTTCCTCTTGCCGCCTCTCTCAGGTCTTTAATATATACACAAACGGGGATTTGTCCACTCTTTTATTTTCCCTCTATTTGCTCATTATTTAGATTCTGAGCAACAAACGAGAGTCCAAGAGCAACCTGAGCAGGTGAGAAATTTTCCCTATTAGACATAAAAAGGAGGCATGGATGTGAACTCCCACACCTAAATATTCTTTTAAATTTCTATTGCCCTATGGGCACACCGTAACTTACTCTTCCACTTGTTCTTCCTCTGGGCAGTTCCAGTCCGCTTTGCCATTGTGCGTAACAGGAAGTGGAGTGCTCTTGCAAGGAAGGCCTAGAGTTTCAGGAGACAAACCATTGAATTAATTTCTAACAGATTAACACAGATTCCACTTGTCTCATTCATGCTGTAAAACTCCAAGCCTACAGTTGCCTTTGTTTTCGCTTCTACCTAAGACGAGCAGGGCTCTGATGCTATCTCTGGGATGGCATGGGTGTGTCTGTGCAAGGGCAGGCCTTCCTTGTCTGCCAGAGCAGGCCCCTGCCTGATAAGGCCACGCCAGGCCTCTCAGCTCCCTAGGGAGTCATCCCATGCATTGTGAAAATTTTACCATGACCCAGTTTGTTCCGTGTGTTGTTTTATTGAATTTCATACTGATGAACGTCAATTATTATTAAGTACCTGCTGTGTTCCAAATATGCCCTAAGCATTTTGTGTAATACACGGGGGTCCTCAGCTCCATGTAGTTTTAAAATGGAGATGTATATATAAGCACATTGACATTATCATATTAGAACTAAATAGAAGCTTTTAGGACAAATTTGCAATTCAAATTTGAATTGCAAGTGTCTTTGTAATTGATTAATAAACAATACATTGTTTATTGTAAATTTTTTTGTAATACAGAGATACATGAAGAAGAAAGTATAAAGGATGAGAAATTCTGCTTCCTAGAAATAACTACTGTTAGAGTTTTGATGAACGTTCTTTGAGACATCTTGCTATACATACACACACATATATATTATACATACATAATTTTACATAAATGGATTTATAATATACTTACTATTTGTAACCTGCTTTTTTTTTTCACTCGGCAGTATGTCAGGAACTGGTTTCTCTATCAATAAATGTAGACCCACATAATTATATCCAAATGTAGCAGAATGTTCAATTGTATCACCATAAGTTATTTAACTAATCCCTTATTAATGGAATTTAAATAATTTCCAATTCCTTAAAATATTAAAGCAATCATTGCACCTGTCTCCAATTATACTCTTAGCACGCATTCCCTGGAGGTGGATTTGCTGGGTCAAAGGATATGAGCATTGAAACTTTTGAGACGTAATGCCACACTTGGCTCAAACATCAACCGCCTTGATTCAGATGCTGTTGATGACCCACCCATATCTTCTTGGCCCACTCCGGAGGTCTCTCAGATGGAACAAGTTTATAGCCTATTTGAGTGTCTCCACCAGGAATATTTGCTAGCTGTGGAGCCCATTCACAGTCAGGGAAGCGTGAAGTGCTGGAAGTACACTGGGAGTTAATGTGACCCCTAACTACGAAATGATGGGAACTGGTGGATAAATGCTCCAGTTTCCTTTCCCCGAGGTGGGACTATTCTAATGTGTGTTGTACACAGTCCCTAGGAGAATTTAGTCTAGTTGCCTGTAGTAGTATCCTGCTCATTAACTCACAAGTTATTTGCTTTCCTCCCTTACTACCTGACTGCCCCACTCCTTTACTGGGCTTCGTGGGACTTCTACTCAAATCCTAGTCTCAGGGTCTGCTTTTGCAGGAGCCCAAATGAAGACATCCTTCATATTACAGGTGAAAGTTGTGGTAGGTACAATAATGGCCCCTTAAAGATATGCATATCTTAGATCGCTGGAACTTGTGAAAACATTGCCTTACTTGGAAAAAGGGACTTTGGAAATGTAATCACATATGTAATCACATCTTAAGAACCTTGAGATAGGAAAGTTGTCCTGTATTATCTGGGTGGCCCTGATATGATCACAAGGGTCCTTAAAAGTGGAGGAGAGAGGCAGAAGAAGAGAGTCAGAGGAGATGTGAAGAATCAGAGATGCAGCATTTCTGGCTTTGAAGTTGGAGGAGGGCCACGAGCCAAGGAATGTGGGTGGCCTCTAGAAGCTGGAAAAGGCACGAAAACAGATTTACCCCTGGAGCCTCCAGCAAGGAACCTAGTTCTGCTGACACCTTGAATTTAGCCCAGTGACTTCTGTATTGGACTTCTAACCTACAGTACTGTAAGATAATAAATTTGTGCCATGTTTGTGCTAATCTGTTATGGCAGCAATAAAAAATGAACACAAAAAGTTAAACAATATAAGGCAACTGGTGCCAGAAGCATCATATGGCAGTGCCTATTGTTCCAAAAGAGGAGCATGAACAATGAGGCTGAGAGAAGGATGAAATCATGAAACTTGTTCCTTCCTCTTGAGCACAGAGTGGTTTGCTGTGGGTGTTTAGAGTAGTGGCTTAATGACCACTAAATATAGGCCTGGGGCCAGAAACCCTCCCAATGAGCCGAGGGTTTGTATGAATTTTAATTTACTTGAAAATTCCGTCAGGTTTCTGAAAATTTTAGTGTGTATAAAAATTATCTGGGAAAATAAAAAGTTAAAAAAAAGATCATCTGAGGAATTTGTTCAAAATGTAGATGCTTGGATCCCATTTGCCTGAGGTTCTAATTCAAAGGTCTGGAATAAGGTCCAGGAATTTGCACTTAAAACCAGGTTACTCTGACACACATTGCTTTAGGGGACTCTCCTACTAGAATGCCCTGCTCTTTGGCAGTTGTGGGGGAGGTCTACACGGCACCCACTTTGTCAGGCAGTTTGTGTAGGTAAGGTGAGAAGAGAAAGGAATCACTAGAAATTGTCTATTATTGTATCACGTGCAAATATCCTAGTTTTGTTTCTGTTTGGGGGTGTCAGTCACAACAGTCATTAGCATCAACCAGAAGCCCGAATGTAATAGATGGAGTGGCCTGTGTCACCAGAGGCAGAGCATCTGGGCCCCAGGCCCCTGAGGATTGTCTGATCTTATGATTGGTTTGCTTACAATAGCATTTTCTCATTTGGCTGATGGGCAAATTGTTTTCAGATGACCTTGGAGAGCCAGGGTAGTTTGGCTGTTACTAACTGGAAGCTGCACACTCAAACATTTGGAATATCCTGAGGATTACAGATGTGCTGAAGGGTGTCTTGGATCTCCTCCAATGAGGGTTTCAGAGGTCATCTGAAAAGAATGCTCGCCTCTGCCTCGTGCCTTTTAGAAGGAGGCTCTGTGCTTGTCTAGCTTTATGCCGCTCTCTGAAATGTCAGAAGATAAGAAATGCCTCTCAGCACGAAGGCTTCCAGACACATATGTGACAAGAAATTTGGCATCAGCTTTATAAGTGTCAGATGTCTAGGATAAAGCAATATGGGTATAGTATTTCTGGTGCTATTTTGGTGCCTTGTGCATGAGCCTGCAGCATTAGAAAAACTGCTTTTCAGCTTTGGATGATAGCCTTACTGGCACTCGGCATGCATGTCTGAAAGTACAGTTGGGTCATATTCTAGTTATGGTCCACAGCAAGTCACCTAGAGTTGTGATATTGAGCTTTAAGGGAGTGCCCTTGAGGCACACGGGCATTTCACAGCCTTTGACAACTTGAGTGGCATAGCCACAGAGACTGTCATCAGATGGTGCCATATAAGCCTTAATCAACTCTTGCAACACCCGTGCAAAGTTGGTAAACACTCTTATCCTTGCTTTTCAGGCAGGGAACTAAAGCAAGGAGAGGTCCAACAGACAGGGTCACAGACTCAGTCAGTTCACTTATCTTACTGTTGAATGATCCCAGGTGAATGAGATCAGAACGAATTTCTACTTTCTCTAACTCAGGAAATATGTCTCCTGGCGAGAGAGCATTTTTGGCACTTTGTGACTTGCTGAAAGACTTGAAGTTTCCAGTCTGGCTCTGGCTGTTCATTGGTTAAGAGCAAATGCCTGGGGCACTTGGCTTAATGACTGTCATAAGCAGTGTGAAAAAATGTGTAAGAAAAAACAAAATATGGTAATATAGAGAGATTGTTAAGGCAGTAATATCCAATAGCAATAATGTGTATAAAGTCTGAGTGATAATACAACCCTCTTACCCAAGGTATTTGATACTGGCTGAGGCCTCTTTTATTTATTTAAAATCCAGTGATGAGCTCTAAACACCATAGTTTAAGAAGGTAAAAAATTACTTACAGTGGAGAGTTTTCTGAATGATTCAAAAATGGAAGTAGAAGACCCATGAGAAAAGATGAAAGCATTGCTCTTAATTTGTGGAAAGAAAGTTGATGGAAAATTACAAGGTCTATAAATATATCACAAGGTTTTTAGAGAAGACAAATTAATTTTCCACTGATGACAAAACTTGAAAAAGTGGGTTTATCTTAGAGATTGAAAGAGTCATAGGAAAGAATATTCTGGTGTTGAGAATGGTTAAAAACCAGAGGAGGCTACCTAGAAAGGAATTCCCCTCTTCTGAAGGTCCTTAGTAAATAGGCTAAACCAGCCCGGCATGATCAAGGTTAATGATGTCAGCTGGTGTCTCCAGCACCCTAAGGTGGGCTGCCAGTAGTGATCCTGGTAGGATTACTTTTCTTTCAACTTTTTAGTTTGAAATAACTTTAGACTTACGGAAAAGTTGCAAACTAGTATACAGAGTTCCCATATATCCTTCACCCAGCTTCTCTTGATGTTAACATTTTACACAACCATGATCAAATGATCCAGTGATCAAAACCAGTAAATTAACATTGCTGCAAAATGGTGGTAGGGGCTTTTGAGGGGAGGGAGAATAGGTAGGACTGTGGACTTTCACAATCCTTCCCTGGAGCAGACCACTTTTATTTGTTTATGTTGGAATTCCACATACTATTTTATTTAAACAAATAGTTCTATTGCAAAAATTTGAAAACCAAGTTTAGGAAGAGAGATAGTTTAACTGACCTCTACCACTAAGATTTTGTGCTTTTGATAATTATATCATTTGTCAGATAATTAGAGGGTAAATGTGTTTGGTAAAGACATTTATGGACGTGACGTAATGCTACATTTTTGTTCGTTTCTTGATCTATTCAAGCTTGTTCTGCTGTAAGCAGGTTATTTATACTTCTTTCTCTCCAGCACCAAAAACCACGACTGGCACATAGTCTATGCTTAATTAATATTTGTTCAATGGGCCAGGTGTGGTGGCTCAAACCTGTAACCACAGCACTTTGAGAGGCTGAGGCAGGCGGATCACCTGAAGTCAGGAGTTGGAGACCAGCCTGGCTAACATAGTGAAACCCCGTTTCTACTAAAAATATAAAAAATTAGCCGGATGTGGTGGCACGTGCCTGTAATTCCAGCTGCTCGGGAGGCTGAGGCAGGAGAATCACTTGAACCCGGGAGGTGGAGGTTGGGGTGAGCTGAGATCATGCCATTGCGCTCCAGCTTGGGCAACAAGAGCGAAAGTCTGCCTCAAAAAAAAAAAAAAATTGTTAAATGGAATCAAATTGGCATGTTCACCTTTTTCTCATTTCTTCACATGCCTTGCTCCTTATTCAAATATCTGCATAGGCCTTCTCTGACCATCCAAACTAAAATAACCTTTTTTGTATTATCTCTCACTTTCTCTTTTACCTGGCACTATTTTGTTGTTGTTATTCAGAGCACTCATCATTATCTGAAAGATGATTTATTTGTTCATATGTTTGTTAAAAGTGTATGGTCTGTCTCCTACTAACAGTAAGCTCCTTGAGGACAGTGACATTGTCTTGTTGAATCTGTCTTGTGGGTTCTAGGGAATGGTATCTCATACCTGAAAGAGTTTTTATGAAATATTTGTTGAAAGAATGAATGAATGAAGACATGGTCACCTATACTTTGAAGACAGAGGTAAGTTAACTTCAGAAATCTTCACTTAAACATCTTTGAATTCACAGTTTGCATATATGGAAATAAAAGATGTGATTATTTTTTCAGTTAGAGCATTGCATTTATAAATTTCTTTTTGCCTTTCACTGATGTAAGAAAATTATTTCTTATTTTAATCTCAAGTAGTGATCCTGCAGCTGGTAACCCTGTAGGAATATCTTTGAAAGAAAAAGGATAAATTCTGTGAAACTCTTTGAGCTCTAAGAAACATGGTAACTGCATTTGAGATAGTTGTATTGTCATGATTAATTAGTGTTATACAAAAGTGAGAGACTCACACAGCCCTGTCAGTGTCATGGGAATCACAGTGCCTACCATGTTAATAGGAACCAGATCCAATTAAGCAAATTAAAATAATTTAAAATATTATGCATGTGGGCATCCCACAGTATGGCAACTGGCCCATTTCTCAGGGCCAACCTCATCTATACACAGAGAAAGACTCAAAATGGTCATGTTATCTGTGTATGTGTATGTGATGAAGGTACCCCAAGAATATCTGCTGTTACATTTTTTTGTGTGCATATAGGCAGCAGAGTGGCACAGTACAAGAGTGCTGGGCCCCAACAATATTTTATACCCAAAGGCAAATTAAAAAAAAAAACAAAAACCTCATCATGACTCAGTTGTGCAAGATTTCAGAGAGGGTGATTTAGGGCAGCTCAGTCTGGAGCTCTATGCCTTCCTCATGGCATTTAAGGCTTAAGAGCTAGGTAGAGGTTTCCAATTAGTTACTGAGTGTGGTGGGCAGAATAATGGCCCCCCAGAGATGTCATATCCGAATCCTTAGAACCTGTGAATATGTTAGGTTACGTGGCAAAGGGGATTTAAGGTTCAGATAAAGTCAATGTTGCTAATCAGCTGACCTTGAGATTGGGAAATTATCCTGGATTATCTGGGTGTGCCCAATGTAATCACAATGGTCTTTAAAAGTGAAAGAGGGAGGCAGAAGAAAGTGTGATAGTATAGGGATGTGAAGAAGACTCAACCAGCCCTTGCTGGTTTTGAAGCTGGAAGAGGGTCGTGAGCCAAGGAATAAGGGCAGCCTCTGAAAAGCTGGAAAAGATCAGAAAATGGTTCTCCCCTACAGCCTCCAGAAAGGAACACCATCTGGCCAACACCTTGATCTTAGCCCAGTGAGACTCATTTCTACCTTCTGACTTCCAGAAGTGTAAGGTAATCAACTTTTGTTGTTTTAAGCCACTGAGTTTATGGCAATTTGTTACAACAGCCATAGCAAGCTAGTATACCAAGTTTCATTCTTACCCCTATGAGACCTTCCACAATCTCATCCCACCCAACCCACCCAACTCTCCAGCAATGTCTTCTGCTTGAGTCAGATCGGTTTCCTCCCTCCTTCCACATACATTATGCTCATTCCCACCTCCTAGTTGTTCTCCCTTCTGTGGGTTTCTCTGGTTGGGAAAGAATTTCTCCCTCCTGCTAGTATAAATCCGTGTGGACATGGTGTCTCCTTCCCATAAACTGCTAGACCAACCTTGATCACCCCAACTCTTCAGGTGATCAGATGTTAAAATATTTCAATCAAAATGGACTAAATTTCTAATGTGGGCTGTAATTGATGTCAAGAAGATGAGGATTTAAAGGCTTACTTTAATGGACATACACATTGGCTAGTTGAGAAAATATAGACAAAAGCAGTTTCAAAATAGTATGCTGTATGCTAGAACTGAAATGTGTTTAGGGTACTGGAGGAAGGAAGAGAAAGGATGCCTGATTGCCTAACTTGGGGCAGTTGTGAGGGTCACAGATTGGATTTAGGTAAAACCTTTCAGAGAAGAGGATTCCTGGGTTGCCTCATGAATGGTGAGGAGTTTGTGAGGCAACACAAGGATGGGAAAGGCTACTTCAGGCAGAGAAAACAGCTAGTTCAAAGGAGAGAGGTGTAAGGTGTGTTTTATGCAGGAACTACAAGTTGTTTGGCATAAAAATAGTGGGTTAAGAAGAAAGGGACAAGAACTTAGGGTAGAAAGAGATAGAAGGCAGATAGCAAATGGTTTTCTAGGTCAGGCTAAGTGGTTTGTAGATAGAAGGATTTAAGCAATAACATGATTTGCATTTTAGGAAAATTCCTCTGATTGAAACAGGGACAATGGATATGAAAGGGTTGAGGCTACAGGCAGAGAGAGAACTGCTGCGAGGCTGTGGTCTAGAGGGGGAGTCAATAAGGCCTGAACTAAGGCACTGATAGGAGATCAGGAGTGGGGAATTGGCACGAGAAATAGGAGGGAGAATCAACAGTAAAGAGGCCGTGGAGTGAGTGGTGGTACCCACTCTTTGGGATAGGAAAATTGATTTCATGAGGAAATAGGCATTTAGTTAAATGTTGGATTTAAAGTAGTCACAGAGTATAAAGATGGATACGCCCAGCACACAGTTGGTATCAACTTCAGGAAAAGCATTTAGGATCTAGATAATTTTGGAATCATTCATATATAGGTGAGTGTGCAAGAAGAGAAGAAGGGAGAACCATGTAAATATGTGGGATGAGAAAAAATGGTTCAGGAAGCTTGAGGAGACCCAGGAGATAATGGTGTCCCAGTGTCTTAGTTTGGTCTGCTATAACAAAAATAGCATAGACAGGTGACTTCCACAACAGAATTTATTTCTCACAGTTTGGGAGCCTGGGAAATCTGAGATCAAAGTGCTGGCAGATACAGTGTCTGGTGAGGGCCCTCTTCCTGGCTTGCAGATGGCAGTCTTCTCATTGTATCCTTAAGTGGCAGAAAGAGAGAGAAAGCTGCTCTTCTGTGTCTTTTTATGAAGGCACTAATTCCATTGAGGAGGGCTTTGCCCTCATGAACTAATCATCTCCAAAAGTCCTCACCTCCTAACACCATCACCTGGGGGGGTTAGGATTTCAACATATTAATTTTGGGGGGACATAAACTTTCTGTCCATAATACGCAGGAACAGAGGGAGGAGAGTGTGACAGGGAGAATGCAACAGCATGGAAAGCTACTGAGAGGTCAGGTGTAACGACAAACATTTTTGTTATATTTGTGTGACCTTGTTGCAAGAGTTTCATTGAAGTATGTGAGTGAACATCAGAGGTTGAGAGTGAATAAGAGGTGAGAAAGTGGGAAAACCCATGGTGACCAGCACTTCCAAGAAGCTGGGCTGTGGGAAGTCAAAGGTGGAGAGCAATGTCCAAGTTAAGAGAGAGTTCAACAGTCTCTGGGAAGTGCTGAGCGGGAACAGCCTTTGAGAAAACGCTATTAAAGATACAGGAGAGAGATAGGTAGAGAGAGAGGAAGGAGGAATTGTTATTGGAAAAAGAAGACAAATAATCTAGTATAGGTAGAGAGTCTAGCTTTCAATAAGTGGAGGATTCCTTTTAACTGAGATGTGATGCAGGTTAGTTTATAGGTTGTGGAGTGGAAACTGAGTATAACAAGCTGGTTGACAGGATTCACAATCAGTAGCCACCATATAGGAATTGTGGGTCATTTTTTTAAGGGGGGCAGGGTTTGTGGAAGAGGCTTGGCAGTGAAGACAAGCTTTAGGATTTGCCTATGGAACTGAGTTGGGAACTGGAGTCTAAAAAGTCAAGCAATTTTGTGTTTTGGGTGTTGGATGGGTATTTCACATGGATGTTTATTTTGCCCAAACTGACGTCAGTATTAGAGTGGAGAGGAACTTGGTGAGTCAGGTGATGAAGCTCTCAGTAAGTGCACTCAGGTGGTGATTTTGGTCACCTCTGTAAAAACTCAGCTTTACTCCCTGTAAGGAATTGATGGAAGCCAACCCTGACAGCGTAACAAAGCTCATCTGCTGGTAACAGTGCTTTATCCGACAACAGCGAGGCGATTGTGGGAAGGAATGGAGGAATGTTGTATGTGATTTCAAAATTGGCTTATAAGATATGAACTCTGAATTTCTTGTGCCTTTCCAGGAAGAAAAAAAATATCAATATAGATAATTTCTACCTGTTGGCTGCTGCACCAAGAACTCGCTTAACCTCAATGATAATTCCTATTTGTTGGAGCCAAGAGAGTAGCATTTTTGAAGGACTGAATTACTGAAGATAAGATTGAGATCATTGTTCCAAGGGGATCAAAAGAGATAAAAATCTTTCACTTCGTGAACTCTGTGTTCTCTTCCTGTGGCTGCTGTAATTAATTACCACAAACTTGTTGGCTGGAAATAACAAAAGTTTACTCTCTTACAGTTTTGGGCCAGAAGTCCAAAATCAGGGTGTCAGCAGGGTCCTGCTCCTTCTGAAGGCTCTAGGGGGGAATCCTGCCTTATGTTTGCCAGCTTTCGTTGGGACTAGGTGTCCTTTGACTTGTGGCTGATAGCTCTAAACTCTCCCTGCCTCTTCACAGGGACTTCCCTGTGCTTGTGTCTTCTCCTTTTCTGTTTCATATAAGGACACTGGTGATTGGATTTAGGACCCACCTGGATAATGCAGGGCACGCTCACCTGAAGATCCTTAACTTAATTATGCCTGCAAAGATGCTACTTGCAAGTTAAGTCACACTCACAGGTTCTGGTTGGGCACATCTTTTGGGTGGGACCAACATTCAACTCACTACAAAGCCCAACAGATTTAAAAATTTGTATCAGTGAACCTGATTACCTCTCCAAAGAGAGAGAGATATATATATTTACTTCAGAGTGCCTTGCTCTTTCCCATAAAACAGTGTAGGGTACCCATTGCTCAGTAACTAGGTTTTGGGTTGGTATAGAATTATGTAGAGTCCATGCTGCGAAAACAGGTGTTGTTTTAGATGACAGTAATTCAGCAATGTCTAGCTTCATTGATAATAGACTTAATCTACTGATTTGGGTCGACCCCTTGCATTTAGGGAGCCAAAGGGAAAAATCTTATAGGGTGAAAATACCTACATGTAAGGCCTCTGCTTCATGTATGGCCTAAACATATGCTCTAAATCTGAGAAAAGTTTTAAGATCTTTGCTTTTGCTTTGGAAACTATAGCTGGCAAGATCTAGCAAAACTTACAAAGTAGAGATTCCAACAGGACCTACAGAACAGATCTGGAGCCCTCGCAATGCTTTTCAGGGGGCACTAATATAGTTTGGTCAATGCAGCGGTCCCCAAATCATTCTGTATGCAGGCAGATCAAAGATTGACATGTGCAAATGAAGTGATTCCAACAACATTAACATGCTGATTGCAGCTAAGTGCACTGCTTGTTCAACAATTCTTCAGTAGACTAAAAAATATTTAATTGAAGTAATGAGAAACCAAAAACATTTCTTATTCATGATATTATAAAAATATGTTCCGCACGCCTTCAGCTAATAGTTCTCTATTTGTGATTCTCAAATATCTCCGTCTCTAGTCAATAATTCTCATTTGTACTTCTGTCTCAAATTGAAAACTGCTTACAGGACATTTCTAATCAGAAGTTCTGCCATCAAGTCAGTATTTACATGTTCAAAACTAAGTTAATATTATCTAAGAACCCCAGCAGTCTTTCCCCAAATCTTAGTTTCTGTTATTGATGACATCTGTTATTGATATTATAGCCCCTGAGACTTCCCAATTTGAGAGCAAGTTATAGCAGAAAAAAAGTCTGGAATAAGTGTTAGGATTTGAGAGTTTAGTTTAAATTTTGCTGCTCATATTTTCATAATTTTAGTTAATTCACATAACCTTTGGGATCTATTTTCTGATGTGCAAAATGAAGAGCCTGAGCTGGCAGCTAGATGACTTATACATGTATTTAGCAAACTTGTTTTCTGTGTCAGTAGGTCATTTACAGAGCCAGGTGTGGGAATTCAGTGTTGACTGGGCCTGGTTCCGATCCTGACATGGTGGACCTGTTCTCTGCTAAAGCTCTCCTGCATCAGTCTTTCACTGAACTCCACTGATTCTGCTTTGGCCCTTCCTTCTCTCTCCCGCTACTGGCCCTTCAGTCAAGAGTGGGGGCACTGCAGAGCCACCATCTGGCTCCAGCTCTCCACACTGAGTTGTGCTGCACAGGGCACTCTCGTCAGGTCGCTTTCCTCTTCAAGGATCTGATGCTTGCAGCTGGGTGCAGTGACTCACGCTGATAATCCCAGCACTAAGCTCAGGAGTTCAAGACTGGCCTGGGCAACATGTCTCCACCAAAAATACAAAATATTACCCAGGCCTGGTGGTGCACACCTGTGGTCCCAGCTACTCGGGAGGTAGAGGTGCGAGGATCGCCTGAGCCCTGGAGGTGGAGGCTGCAGTGAGCCAAGATTGCACCACTGCACTCCAGCCTGGGTGACAGAGTGAGATCCCCCACAACAACCATCTCAATTAAAAAAAAAAAATCTAGTGCTTCCTATTGCCCCTTATAAGTGACGTTCCAGTTTAGACTGTTGTCAAGGGTCCTCTGTAAACTGTCCTTGTCTTCATGTCTTATTTTATCTCTATTTTGCTCTATGAAACCCCTCCTTAGTTGGGTAACTCTCCTTATTCTTCCCCTCAAATCTACCTGTCTGCAGTTACTGAGTCTCCCTCCTGAGATACTTTCTCCTCACCTCACCTCCTGACTAACCCCAATCAGTGAAAGCCACAGATTCCCGAGGAAGGTTTCCCCAGAACCCACAGGCCACCATCCTCACCCCTGGGCCTATTGCATATTTTGCATATTTTGGACATTTGATTACAGAGTATTGTAGCATCCTTACGTGTTAAATGTTGTATAACTTTGATATGTTTCAGAGCTCTTAGGTCTTTCATAGCCTAGCCCAGGCCCAGAAACCTGAGAGTAGAGGTTAAGACTGAACCCCCTAAGTCAGGCTTCCTGAGTCCTTAACATGGCTTCATCTTTTCCTAGCTGTGTGACTGTGGCAATTTACTTATCCTCTCTGAACTTCTTTTTCCTTACTTGCACAATTGAGACAACAATATTGCCTGTCCCAGTTACTCACTAGTTCACATGAGTAGTTATTAGTTATTTACTCTAGTTAATATGAGTAAAGTGTTTAAGACAGATTTTGCTATGTAGTAAGTGATTAAGAAGTGTTAGTTACTGCTGTTTCATTGGATTAGTGTAAGAATTAAACGAGATAATTCATTTAAAAACCCTCAGTGTAGTACCTGGCCTGTAGTAAGAATTCAATATTTTATTTAACAGGTGATGAGGCTTGGTGGAAAAGAAAATGACCATAGTCATTGTATTAGTCCATTTCCATGCTGCTGATAAAGACATACCCCAGACTGGGAAGAAAAAACAGGCTTAATTGGATTTACAGTTCCATGTGGCTGGGGAGGCTTCAGAATCATGGCGGGAGGCAAAAGGCACTTCTTACGTGGCTGCGGCAAGAGAAAAGCAGGAAGAAGCAAAAGCAGAAAGCCCTGATAAACCCATCAGATCTCATGATACTTATTCACTATCATGAGAATAGCACAGGAAAGACAGGCCCCCATGATTCAATTACCTCCCGATGGGTCCCTCCCACAACACATGGGAATTCTGGGAGATACAATTCAAGTTGAGATTTGGGTGGGGACACAGCCGAACCATATCATTCCACCCCTGACCCCTCCAAATCTCATGTCCTCACATTTCAAAACCAATCATGCCTTCCCAATAGTCCCTCAGAGTCTTAACTCATTTCAGCATTAACCCAAAAGTCCATAGTCCAAAGTGTCATCTGAGACAAGGCAAGTCCCTTCCACTTATGAGCCTGTGAGCCTGTAAAATCAAAAGCAAGCTAGTTACTTCCTAGATACAATGGGGGTACAGGCATTGGGTAAATACAGCTGTTCCAAATGGGAGAAATTGGCCAGAACAAAGGGGTTACAGGGCCCATGCAAGTCTGAAATCCAGCAGGGCACTCAAATTTTAAAGCTCCACAATGATCTCCTTTGACTCCAGATCTCATATCCAGGTCATGCTGATGCAAGAGGTGGGTTCCCATGGTCTTGGGCAGCTCTACTCCTGTGGCTTTGCAAGGTACAGCCCCCCTCCTGGCTGCTTTCACAGGCTGATGTTGAGTGTCTGTGGCTTTTCCAGGTGCATGGTGCAAGCTGTCGGTGGATCTACCATTCTGGGGTCTGGAGGACGGTGACCCTCTTCTCATAGCTACACTAGACAGTGCCCCAGAAAGGACTCTGTGTGGGGCTCTGGCCCCACATTTCCCTTCCACACTGCCCTAGCAGAGGTTCTCCATGAAAGCCTGCCCTTGCAGCAAACTTTTTCTGGGCATCCAGGCATTTCCATACATCTTCTGAAATCATGGTGGAGGTTCCCAAACCTCAATTCTTGACTTCTGTGCACCCACAGGCTCAACACCACATGGAAGCTGGCAAGGCTTGGGGCTTCCACCCTCTGAAGCCACATCCCGAACTGTACATTGGCCCCTTTCAGCCATGGTTGGAGCATCTGGGACACAGGGCATCACGTCCCTAGGCTGCATATAGCATGGGGACCCTGGGCCCAACCCACAAAAACCACTTTTTCCTCCTGGGCCTCCAGGCCTGTGATGGGAGAGGCTGCTGTGAAGGTCTCTGACATGGCCTGGAGACATTTTCCCCATGGTCTTGGGGATTAACATTAGGCTTCTTGCTAATTATGCAAATTTCTGCAGCCAGCTTGAATTTCTCATCAAAAATGGATTTTTCTTTTCTACTGCATCGCCAGGCTGCACATTTTCTGAACTTTTATGCTCTGTTTTAAAATGGAATGCTTTTAACAGCACCCAAGTCACCTTTTGAATGCTTTGCTGCTTAGAAATTTCTTCTGCCAGATACCCTAAATCATCTATCTCAAGTTCAAAGTTCCACAAATCTCTAGGGCAGGGGCAAAATGCCGCCAGTCTCTTTGCTAAAACATAACAAGAGTCACCTTTGCTCCAGTTCCTAACAAGATCCTCATCTCCATCTGAGACCACCTCAGCCTGGACCTTATTGTTCATATCACTATCAGCATTTTTGTCAAAGCCATTCAGCAAGTCTCTAGGAGGTTCCAAACTTTCCCACATTTTTCTATCTTCTTCTGAGCCCTCCAAATTGTTCCAACCTCTGCCTGTTACCCAGTTCCAAAGTCACTTCCACATTTTCAGGTATCTTTTCAGCAATGTCCCACTCTACTGGTACCAATTTACTGTATTAGTCCATTTTCATGCTGCTGATAAAGACCTAGCCCAGACTGGGAAGAAAAAGAGGTTTAATTGGATTTAACAGTTCCACATGGCTGGGGAGGCCTCAGAATCATGACAGGAGGCAAAAGGCACTTCTTACACTGCAGTGGCAAGAGAAAAGGAGGAAGAAGCAAAAGCAGAAACCCCTGATAAACCCATCAGAACTCATGAGACTTATTCACTATCACGAAAATAGCATGGGAAAGATTGGCCCCCATGATTCAATTACCTCCCAATGGGTCCCTCCCACAACACGTGGGAATTCTGGGAGATACAATTCAAGTTGAGATTTGGGTGGGGACACAACCAAACAATATCAGTCATAATTATTGTCAAATAATTAAAATCTATGAGTTAGCATTATAATGATCTCTATTTTTTTTTTTTAAGGTGAGGAAACTGAGGTTAAGAGAGATTAAGTAACTTGATGGGTCACGTACTTAGAAACTGAATGGAGCAGATTAAACACCCAGGAAGCCTGACTGCAGAATCTGTACCTTTTAAACCATTATTCCTATGCTTTTGGTCCCAGACTAGGCAGTATGGGGGAAATTTTGATCTGCTGGTGAAAAACAAACATGGAATTTGGGCTCACATAATCCAGGTTCACATCCTGTCTTTACCACTCACCTGGGCAGGATATTTAATCCTTCAGAGGTTACATTTCCTTATCTGTGAGATGGGGACAGTAATACCTCCTTTGTATGACTGTGATGGGAATTAAAGAGGTAACATTAAGTAAAGCTCCCAGCACAAGGCCTGGACTTTAGTAGGTATTTAATACATTTTAGACTTCTTTCTCTCCTCTTTCAAAATTTGAGCTGAAAACGATATCTTTCAGTGCCTTTAATTAGTCTGTGATATGGATTAAAATGCAATGTATGGCCTGCAATACATATGACACAGCCTGCAAGACCAGGCATTCCATTGCCCTGACTTGGTGTTATAAATAACCAAACATGGCTGGTATTAAGGACATGTGAACACCTGGCACAACTTATTCACAACCACTGTCAGTGCAGTGTTTCTAATTAGTGGAGTTCTTCCTACAAGTTGTGGCACGTCTCGGTAGGGAAAGTCTTTTGCCAAGCAGGTGGGAGTGAGTAAAGAATTTGAGATTGCGAATAGTCTGAGTTGGGAATGCTCAGAAGGAGCAGAGAATGCTGGGCCTTTGCACAGGCATTTCAGTGAGCCTTTTGAAGGTCAGAGCCTGCTGATGAGAATGCTGCTGGAATTTTCCAAGGATTGTTTTATTTTAGTCTTTGGACTGAGTGTTGGCGATGACACAATCTGTGGTTGAAAATAGCTTGAATAATTAGGTTAGAAGCAACTTAATGTCCCAAGATGTTAATAAAGCCAGCTACTTGGAATTCATCTATAGGAATTCCCTTCCCAAACTTGATTCCTGAGTAGGCACAAGTTACATGATATGCTTCCACAGCCAGTAAGAGCAAACATTGGCCTCTTGCATATGTTGTAACCTTCAAGTAGGCAGAACAGAAGTTACACTTTTCTTCCTTTTAAAAATTTAATCAAGACGTGTTACCTTACACAGAGGGGATGATCTCCTGTGACTTCACTGCTCGCTCTGAAGGACAACTGCTGGCCAGTGCATTGAGCAAATATGATTGGCACCTTGGGTTTCCATGTGCTTTCTTGTTCTGTTTCCCTTCTGAACTCTCATTTCAAAGAAGTTTCATAGTAGAAGTCTATCCTGTTTTATGGGGTTAGTTTAGGAATGCAATTATTTCCTACTTAATACTTTTCATCAATAATACTTCATATTCATGATATAATAAAAGCAGTTGACCCTTAAGAATAAAGCCCTCAGAATAGCTACATGAGAAAAATATGGGTGATTTTCTCAGCTAGATTAGATTAAACAAGTAGGGCTCTGAAGCTGGACTTAGATCAAATTCTGGCTCTGCCACTTATTAGCTGTGTCATCTTGGGCAACCACTTATCTTGTCTAAGCCTCATAGGGTTGTCATGAGAATTATATGAGACAATGTATGTAAAGCCATAACGCAGTGCCTGGCATGGAGTACCTTTCAATAAATGTCTGCTACTTATATTGTTATAAACATGAATATTACAAAGATTTGCAAGGTTGGACTCTCCAAGAGGAGAATAAGACAGCATTAGAAAAGCCCCTCAACTTGAAACTGGCCAAGCATATTATTTTGAGGAAACTTGATAAACTGTAAAGAACTTGGTGAAATAGAGTAGCCTGGAACTCCTTTCATGCCCCTTGAGTGGCTAGAAGAACCACAAAAGGAAGGAGTAGGAGAAGTTAATTGATGCTATTGCCATCTCTGTAATCTCTAAGCCTGATTGGAATTCAGTGAAAAGATAGTACTGTAAAATGAGAAAAATTCAGATTAGATTTGCTCAAGGGCAAATTAAATTTCTATTAAATCCATTCATTAAATCCATTCATCCAGACATTTGTTGGTCACCTGCTGCATTTCAGGAAACTGAGCATTTTGCTGAGGTTACAAAAATGAATAAAACCAAGTTTTGGCTCTTAAAGCATTTACAGACTAGCTGGAGAGCCAGATATGTAAACAGTGGTCTTAAAAATAGTAATAGAGGAACATAAAAAATACCAAGGAACTCAGAAAAAAGTATGGCTTTTATGAGGCTGTTCCTGATTTCTTTCTTTCCTTTTTTTTTTTTTTTTTGAGATGGAGTCTTGCTCTTGTCGCCCAGGCTGGAGTGCAATGGCACGATCTCAGTTCACTGCAACTTCCGTCTTCTGGGTTCGAGCGATTCTCCTGCCTCAGCCTCCCGAGTAGCTGGGATTACAGGTGCCTACCACCACGCCCGGCTAATTTTTGTATTTTTAGTAGAGATGGGGTTTCACCATTTTGGTCAAGCTGGTCTTGAACTCCTGACCTCATGATCCGCCAATCTCGGGCTCCCCAAGTGGTGGGATTACAGGTTTGAGCCACCGCGCCCGGCTGTCTGTTCCTGTTTTCTAAGCAGTTTGCAAATGTAGATCCATTATTGTAGTAATAAGAATTTTTGACTAAAAAGAAGAGATTTGTCCACATCAAGTGAACACATCTGTTGTAATGAAACATTCTGACTCTGGAAATGAGAATGAGTAAAAAACCTTGTACTTTGTTCGTAAGAGAATACAGAAATTGGGAGAAGAAATTCTAGAGGAGACTCAGATCATCTTTTCAATGTGCCCGTCTATCTTCATGAGGGGAAGAACTTCAGCAAGGTCTTGCTGGGATTTAGCCCCCTGAAGTATCGAAGATGACACTTGCTGACAGTGGAGGAAACCGAGGAGGCAGCACAGAGGATGGTGTTTGTGCACAGAGATGAGAGGGGTGCAGCTTTCACCAACAAGGGGAGGAGGGCACATTCCCAACCCCAGGGAGTGTTCCATGCCAGAGATGGAAAGGGACAGCTCGGACATTGTCCCAGACCTCTCCATGTCTCCTCCAAATAAGGAGGCCTCCAACTCCAGTTCAGGAAGTTAGCGGCTCATAAAGGATGAGTTGATTTAGAGCCTTTCCCTGTGAAGAAGCTTGGAAGAGCCAAGGTTCAAAGCCTTTGAGATAAACCAACAACTGTGCCCCTGCTGGGAAGTCATTAGTGCTTGAGGGTCCCACCCATTACTTTTGTAAAGACACAGGCTTTGTGGACTTATAAATAAAACTTCAAAGGTGACAGCAGTCCAGCAGCTGTGTAGATGGTTGCATCCTTATGAACTGTGGACAGAAGCTGAAGTGGGTAGGAGTCAGGGCAACTTTCTGGACAGCAGATTAAACCTGTGAGTGTGTTGCTGATTTCAATGTTAACTGTAGCACCAGTGAGAAGGTCTCAAGTTTTCCAAATTGTGAGAGAGGCACCGTGAGTTAGTGGAGAAAACTGGGACTTTGGACAGCTATTGGCTGTTCTTTTGTATAGGCAAATTAACTCTGGGTAAGTCACTTCTATGAACCTGTAAAAACAGTGATAACAATATTTATTTCAGTGTTTGTGAATATTAAACTATATGATAGGGCCTAATATAATGCCTGGCAAAAAAGGATTCACTTTTAGGGTTTCCCTGCAGTTATGTCAGCCAGCCATTAAATCATATGTTAGAGCATAACTCTAGTGATTTATTCTCGTTGTAATATAATAATAATGAACATTTATTGAGTGTTTCTTATGTGCCAGAAACTATACTAGCTGCTATGTACCTTACTGCATTCACTCTTTGCAATAAGCCCCAGTTGTATCATCTCCATTTTACAGATAAGGAAACTGAAGCTAAGAGACAGGCTCAGTAATTTACCCTAGTTCACAGAGTTCGTGAGTTTTAGAGCCAGAATTCTCTCCTAAATGGTCTGACCCTGGAGCACACATGTCTAATCACAATATTATGACATATGTGGACTTGGTAGGTGAGGACACCAGGACTGTGGCTTTGCACTGTGAGGACCACTGTGTGGCTGGGGTCAAGAGCATGGAAGGGAACCACTTTGGCATCTGGTGGGTACCATTTTGGCATCTGGTGGGTTTATAGGTTTGTGAACACTAGGCATACAATTTAAGGCAAGGAATTAGGATCTTCATGGATGGGCATGGGGCTGCATTCTGTGACTTTAAGTGTAGTGTAAAGGGTGGGCAGAGAAAAGGCCATTGGAGGACTGTCTGTGGTCACATGAGTGACAGCTAAAAAGGTGGCACAAGAGAGGCATTGTTGAAGTTCTTCATTATTCAAATCACAACAGCCACTTAAGGGGGAGGTACTATTATCACTGACATCTCATGTGCACCTGTAGGCTGAAAACTGTAAGTTTAGATTAAATGGTTTTTATTACTATATATATATTTTTTAACAATAAGAAGCATCCCTCCTTCTCATTGTATGTTCTCACTGTACGTGCTCATGGACCAGTGAGAACACTGGGCTGAGTAACTCAAGGAGGCTGGTTCACTCTGTCTGTGTAGTCTTATTTTGTCGCAGTAGCTGCAAATTAATTGCTTTTATTGGAACAATTAAAATTTTCTTATAATTTAGCCTTTAGTTTGAGAAAGAGACTTGGTTTATTCTTTTCCCAGAACTTGCGTTTATTGATACCAAAGATATACCTGATCAGATGGATATTAAACATCTACTTAGGCCTATTGCTATACCAGAGATTGTGCAGGATATGAAGGAAGTGCAAGCCACAAACCTGTCTTCAAGGGTATTTTAATCTTGATGAAAAAACAATCAGAATACTACTAGCTGAGATTAATTGCTGTTTTAGGGATTAAGATCATGTCTAACAAAATGGAGTTAATTGAAACACTTTATGTGGAAACTCATGAAATTTTGCTGGCAAAATTATTTTAACATTTACATGTCTGAACTCTTGACATTTGGATGTCAGCCTAACTGAATGTTTATGAACAGCAAGTGATGGTTAATAACGATTTCTCCAAAAAGGTTGAAATGTTTGAGAGAGATGAAACAAGGCTTTTTTAAAATTTAACACATTTGCTAATAGGCTAGATGAGAGGATAAATAATACATAATAAAAGTAGCAATCGAAACCAGTCCGTGATATTGAGAAGCAAATGGTGCTGGGTTGCCTTTATGTCACCTCAGGAAAGTCATTTGATATCTTTGGACTCAGTTAAGAACTAGAACTTTTAAAAATGTGTATTGAAAGCTTATTATTTCCTAGCATTTGCGAACAGATTTACTTATGTCATATCATTTGGTTTTTACAGTAAACCTCTAAGATATATTATTATAATCTGCATTTTAACCCTGAGGAAATTAAGGCTCATAGAAGTAAATAAACCTGCTCAAGGTTGCATGGCTACTAAATGGCAAGCCCAGAATTCTAATCCTTGATTCCCTGACTTCAAAACCAATGTATTGTTTATCTTTTATTTTTAGTTGTACATACTTACGGGATACAATGATATCCCATATCCAGAATGATACATGTATACAATGTGTAGTGATCAACTCAGTGTGTTAGTCTGTTTTCACACTGCTATAAAGAAATATCTGAGACTGTGTAACTTATGAAAGAAAGAGATTGCATTGACTCACAGTTCCACATGGCTGGGGAGGCCTCAGGAAACTTACAATCATGGTGGAAGGCAAAGGGGAAAGAAGCACCTTCTTCACAAGGCGGCAGGAGAGAGAAGAGTGAAGGAGGAACTTCCAAACACTAATGAAATCATCAGATCTTGTGAGAATTTACTCACTGTCATGAGAACAGGATGGGGGAACCACCCCCATGATCCAGTCACCTCCCTCCCTCGACACGTGGGGATTACGGGTTACTCCCTCGACATGTGGGGATTACAATTTGAGATAAGATTTGGGTGGGGACACAGAGCCAAACCATATCATTCTGCCCTGACCCCTCCCAAATCTCATGTCTTTTCACATTTCAAAACCAATCATGCCTTCCTGACAGTCACCCAGAGTCTTAACTCATTTCAGCATTAACTCAAAGTCCACAGTCCAAAGTTTCATCTGAGACAAGGCAAGTTGCTTCCACCTATGAGTCTGTAAAATCAAAAGCAAGTTAGTTACTTCCTAGATACAATGGGGATACAGGCATTGGGTAAATGCTCCCATTCCAAATGGGAGAAATTGGCTAAAACAAAGGGGCTACAGGCCCTATGCAAGTCCAGAATCCAGCAGGGGAGTCATTAAATCTTAAAGCTCCAAAATGATCTCCTTTGACCCCATGTCTCACATCTTGGGCATGCTGATGCAAGGGTGGGCTCCCACAGCCTTGAGCAGCTCCTTCATGGGCTGGCATTAAGTGTCTGTGGCTTTTCCAGGTGCATGGTGCAAGCTATTGGTGGATCAACCATTCTGGAGTCTGAGGGACGGTGGCCCTCTTCTTGCAGCTCTACTAGGCAGTGACCCAGTGGGGATTCTGTGTAGGGGCTCCAACCCCACATTTCCCCTCTGCATGGCCCTAGCAGAAGTTCTCCACAAGGGCTCCACTCCCTGCAGCAGACTTGAGCTTGGACATTCAGGCATTTCCATACATCCTCTGAAATCCAGGCAGAGGCTCCCAAAGCTTGACTCTTGTCTTCTGCACACCTGTAGGCCCAACACCATGGAGAAGCCACCAAGGCTTGGGGCTTGCACCCTCTGGAGCAACTGCTCAAGCTGATACCTTGACCTCTTTTAGCCATGGCTGGAGCTGGCGCATCTGGGACACAGGGCACCATGTCCTAAGGCTGCACACAACAGCGGGGGCCCTGGGGCCTGGCCCATAAAACCATTTCCCTCCTAAGCCTCTGGGCCTGTGATGAGAGGGGCTGCAACAAAATTCTCTGACATTCCCTGGAGACATTTTCCCCATTGTCTTGGTGATGACCATTCGGCTCCTCGTTACTTAGGCTAATTTCTGCAGCCACCTTGAATTTCTTTTTGGAAAATGGGTTTTTCTTTTCTACCACATGGTCAGGCTGCAAATTTTCCAAACTTTTATGCTCTTCCTCCCTTTAAAACATAAATTCCAATTTCAGATCATCTCTCTCAAGTTCAAAGTTCCACAGATCTCTAGGGCAGGGGCAAAATGCTGCCAGTCTTTTTGCTAGAGCATAGCAAGAGTCACTGTTATTCCAGTTACCAAGAAGTTCCTCATCTACATCTGAGACCACCTCAGCCTGGACTTCATTGTCCATATCACTATCAGCATTTTGGTCAAAACCATTCAACAAGTCTCTAGGAAGTTCCAAACTTTCCCACATCCTCCTGTCCTCTTCTGAGCCTTCCAAACTGTTTCAACCTCTGCCCATTACCTAGTTCCAAAGTTGCTTCCACATTTTCAGGTTATCTTTATAACAGTGCCCCACTCTACTGGTACCAATTTCCTGTATTTGTCTGTTTTCACACTGCTATAAAGAAATACCTGAGACTGGGTAATTTATAAAGGAAATAGGTTTAATTGACACACAGTTCCACATGACTGGGGAGGCCTTAGGAAACTTACAATTATGATGGAAGTTGAAGGAGAAACAAGCACCTTCTTCACAAAGGTGGCAGGAGAGAGAAGAGGGAAGAAGGAACTTCTAAACACTTATAATGAGAACAGCATGGGGGAAACTGCTCCCATGATCCAATCACTTCCCTTTCTCAACATGTGGAGATTACAGTTCGAGATGAGATTTGGGTAGGGACACAGAGCTAAACCATATCAGTTAGCATATCATCACCTTGAATATTTGTTATTTCTTCTTGCTGTGAACATTAAAAGTCAGCTTTTCTACCAAAGCTAATATTTTTAACCACTTCTCCTATGTATTTTCTGAGGATGGTAGTTGAGAGTAATGTGGGCTTTTACAGGCAGCAAACCTCAAAGACAGGGTTCCAAAATTCTGAATAATGAAGATTTGATGTCACTCATCTGGAGGTGAATGAAGCTGTTTCTCTGGTCAGCATTAGCCCCCTTGCAAACATCCCACAGGTGCACATGTTAAATCCCATGCCCTGAGCTCAGCCAGATGTGGTGGACAGAGGAGACTCCTAGCACTAGAAGTAGAATCCAGTGAGAGGACACGGCTGTGCAGTGGTGAACTACTTAGCCAACCACCTCTCCGCTGGTTTGCCGTGGCCTTTCAACTCAGATGGATTACATCTTTGGCTGGAAGTACTTTTCAGCCTTTAGTGTTTCTTAATTCAGTAGAGTATTTCACAAGCTTAAGAGTTAGAGGCATAATCAACATGTCTCAAAATCAATTCCCTCCTTCAGAGGCTACTGACTGGTTTGTTTACTTTTGGATTCTGCGGATTAAACACCATTTCAAATAGTTCTTTGAGGGTTTGTTTGTTTGTTTGTTTGTTTTACATTCTGTGCTTTTCTCTCTCTCTCTGCCCTTCTAATTCTCCCACCATATCTTCAAATGTACGCCTTTTCTGTTCCTTCTCGTTATGACCTTTCTTCCTGGTGGTCTCTGAGAGCTAGTGTTGAGTGACTTTGTGGGTGCCATCTCATAACCCAGATTCCTGCACTGAGTGGATTTCCTCATGGCTTCTTGAATGGAGATGTGCTGAAAATGCTAAGTATACCATGCAGGTATTTGACTGGGCTTCACATGGACATACTTCAAACCAGCAGTCTCTGAGCTCTTGTGGTTCACACTGGTATTCAGGCCTGAATACAAATCAGGCCTCCATGTTCTTCAAGAGGTGTCAGCATTCATGAAAGTTGAATATGAGTGAGCCACTCTTATTTTTATAATTTCATTTAAATAATATAATTTATTATCATAAATTTACATGTTACTCTACTGCAAATTAAGCCATACCAGGCTTAGCTCCAAGCACAAAGTATACCCCTTGCGAATATTATTCTTTTCATAGAGACTCTTAGGAAGGACATAGATTATATTTAAATATTTTAAGAAGTCGTTTATTTTCAGAGAATTCAGGGACTTAACCACTGTGATATTTGTCCAGCCTTCCTTCCCTAGGTCCTACAAATCAGACAATGTCGGGCTAGATGGGATAGTGCAGTTCATTTATTTATTCATCACATTTATATTGAGTACCTCTGTCTTCCAGGCCCTGTTGCATGTTAGAGTCGGGGGAGAGTAGAGATGGACTCAGGCCATGCCTTAACTACAGATTATGTCACTTGACTCCACAGCAGAGGCCAGGTGTTCAGAAGTAAACCCACTTAGCAATGGAGACAGGGGGAAATGTCTTCTCACAGAGTGACTGGTTTGACACTGAGGAGAGATTTAGGACGGAAACACAACAGAGCCTGTGGACGTTCTGGCTACTCTGGGATCTCCTGCCTTGGGGCCACCTGCCTGAAGCCACATCTGCCCTCTTACTTAGGACTGGGGGTTCCTGCAGGTGCTGACACCCAGAGGGCCACCAGAGGGTGCTTTCCTCTTTTCAGGTTATGCCTTTTTGAAATGCAGCTCCTCATACTTCTTAAAACTGAGCTTCCCAGGCCCTGGAAAGTTCAGTACATTCCACTGCAAGCTGAAAGACTTGATTCTAGGTGAGAGAAAGGCACAAACTACTGTGTCTATATTTCTGTGTTTTTTTCAAATGTCTGTCTCCAATGACTGTAGTCTGAAGACAAGGTCTTGTCTTGGTGCTCCTCCCTCTTCCCTGGGACTCACTTCAAGTTTGGCACATGAGGGGCCCTTCGTAAATATCTGTGAGTTTAAAGAACCAATTTTACTGCAAGTCCTAACTCAAGTTTTCAAGTGTTCTGACCATGAGAATCATCCGGGGTCAACCTGCCCTGAGATTCTTACCCAGTAGGTCTGGGGCGGGGCTGGGAATGTGGTTCAGGGAAGAAGCCCTCTTGTTCTGACTTGAGGACTGCTGCCCAGCTGTTCCTGCCCTGCTCATGGCTGCTCAAGGGTGAGAAACACATCCCTGCTTCCTGGACCTGCCACTGAGAGCCCCTCAATGTGACCCAGCCAGCCTTCCCCCGCTCCCCTTCCTGTTCCTCTTCTCATGAGCATCTCTTCCTGTCACCCAGTGCTACAAGGGGAGGGAAACATTCCCAGAGATGCCTTCACCTGCTGGTCCTGAGAGGGCACCAGGGAAGACACCTGCAACATAACCAGGTCTTGGTTACCCCCCACCCTACAGGGTTGATCTCTTCTGCAGGCTGGTACTCAGGGTGCCACCTGCTTCAGTGACACTTAAATACTTAAATGAACATAGATGCTAGAAACCACCCTGAAGTTGAGGAGGGCCTGCCTCATACAACAGAGACTTATAATATTGCCTCCTGAGAAACCTGTTTTCCAGTCTTTTGAGAAGAAGATGCATGTGCATCATGATGACTTTGGTGGAGAACAACTTTTGATCAAGAGGAGTCCTTTTGTTCTGTGGTTTGGCCTTGCTGGAGTAGTGTTGGTCATATGAAGAGCTTGGGACTCAGAGTCAGGTGGTGCTGCACAAACCTGAGTGAGTGTGCACTTCATTGAATGTGTCTGTGGACACATCAGTTAACCTCTTTGAGTCTTATTTTTTTCCTACCAGACTAGAGAACAATATCCAATTCACAGGGTTATATGTAGACTTGCTTTTAGTTAGTTGTAAAATTGTCAGCTTATATTCAATGTCAGTATAAGAAATAGCTTTTGAAATGTGTATTTGAAACTCTATTTATGGATGTTGTAGAGGGAGTTGTTTTGTCCATCACGTATGGTTCCTCTCCACTGGAGAAATGCTTATTTGGCCTTTATACCAGGAATAACTTCACATCTCTTGCTGTGCTTTAATCTTATGGATTTGGTAATTTGCATAACTGACTGGTTTTCTTTCTTTGAACTAGCTGCTAGAAAGCCTAGAGCCAAGTGTGCGGTTCATCAGTATCAAGTGTGCATGTCATTATGTTATACATTTTTGGCCTCATACATGGATCAGTTTACACCGTTGCAATTTTTTTAAAAATTGCTCTCACTTTTTATTTATTGTATTTTGTGTAGTTAAGTGTTCCTCTAAGCTGCTTTTATCTTTCTGAAATGAGATAGGATAAAATAAAAAAATAAATTTGTTACCAAATAAATGAGCAAATACATTTAAAGCAGTTTTCACAGTGCCTGGCCAACAGTGAATTACATACCACAACAGTTAGTTTTAATCTTCCTTGTAAATGAGTCTCATTATCCTCTGTGGATCCCAGTTTGCCCCTCATGGATTATATTATAAAGGGTGTGGTAAGGTGATTCTCACAAGGACAAGTTTCCCAACCTGGAAAGGTGTTACTGCATTAGGTCATAGCAGGTATAACTCTAAAACAAGTTGAGAGCCCAAATGGCCAATCTCTGCATGGAAGTTCCTCTAAATATGCCCAGACTAAACCAAATATAATTTAAGTGATTTTAATCTTTACACAAGCCTCTCAAAACACATGAAAGGAGAACTTGTTCTTATCTGCCAGCTACACATCATAAAATCTTGTTTCTTCTCCTTTCTAATTCTCTTTCAATCACTACTTCCCAACACGTCTACTGACATCCCCCCCTTGTGCCCTGCATCTCCCAGCTCTTTCTTATGTAGACTGATCTAGCTTCTCTGGTTAGTCTCCCTGTTTTCTCATACCTCTCTGGACTTCTTACCCATTCTCTGATTCTGTATCATAAAAGATTTATGAATGGGCTGACAAAGATAATTCTACTTGTGGGTGGATTGGGGCATTTTCACATGCTAATAAATCTTTGCTGTCATCTGGGAACTAAAGGGCGATGAATGCTGCGTGGTAGAAGAGGAGAGAACTCTGGCATGTGTCTTTATGTCAGGAGTACACACTCGAGCTGTGGGATTTGGAAGAGGCATGTTGGGGCAAAGATGACAGAACTTTGTTCTTCTGGTCCTGCCTGTATCCAGGCTTCCCTTGCCCCAGGATAGGGGACTTTATGGAGAAGGTAACCTGGAAGTGGAGTCACGATGCCTTTGTATTGAATAGGGCTGAAGGGATTGGTGCAAAGTTAGGGGATAATGACAGGGAGCGAATGATCCATCCTACTCTTGGCTTCCTGTGGACTGTGTGGGAATGGCCATGCAGACTTGTCCGCCCTCTGGGTAGAGGAAGGAGGAAAGAAACAGTCTCAGATTCATTAGACACAATTTCCTGATGAAAATGGAAGTATCCATATACTACTTGTTTTTTTGGTTTGAGAAATCCAGTAAATATTAGGTTGGTGCAAAGGTAATTGCGATTGTTGCCATTACTTTTAATGCCATTACTTTTAACGGCAAAAACCGCAATTAACTTTGCACCAACCTAATAGTATGTCAATTTATTGCAAACCTATATACTTATGTGTGTTACATCAACTTTAGGATCCCTGATCAAGTCTTTGGTGTAAGGATCACACTTGAGGCTGGGCTTGGTGGCTCGTGCCTGTAATCCCAGCACTTTGGGAGGCCAAGGTGGGAGGATCACTTGAGGCCAGGAGTTTGAGACCAGCCTGACCAACATGGTGAAACCCCGTCTCTACTAAAAACACAAAAAAATTAGCTGGGCATGGTGGCTCACACCTGTAATCCCAGCTGCTTGGTATGCTGAGGCAGGAGAATTGCTTGAACCCAGGCAGCAGAGGTTGCAGTAAGCCAAGATGGCACCACTGCACTCCAGCTTGGGTGACGGAGTGAGTGAGACTCCATCTCAAAAAAAAAAAAAAAAAAAGGGATTACACTTGAACAGAAATAGAACCAGAGACAGGCCAAATCAGAAGATCGAGTCACAAAATTATTGACCTAGTACCACAGGATTAATTGATATAATCGCTTTGAAGCCAGGTGTGGTGGATCATCCCAGCACTTTTTGAGGCCAGGGCAGGAGGACCGCTTGAGGCCAGGTGTTCAAGACCAGCCTGGGCAACACAGCAAGACCTCGTCTCTGACAAAAACATAAAAAATTAGCTGGGCATAGCGGTGCCTGCCTGTAGTCTTAGCTACTCAGGAGGCTAAGGTCGGAGAATTGCTTGAGCCTGGAAGGTTGAGGCTGAAGTAAGCCATGATTGTGTCACTGTCTTCCAGCCTGGGCAGCAGAGTGAGACCCCATCTCTAAAAGTAAATAAATAAATAAATAAATAAATAAATAAATAAATAAATAAATAAAAAATTAGCCAGGTGTGGTAGTGGGTGGCCTGTAGTCCCAGCTACTTGGGGGACTAAAGTAGGAGGATCTCTTCAGCCCAAGAGTTTGAGGCTGCAGTGGGCTATGATTGTACCGCTGCATACCAGCCAGGGTGACAGAGTGAGACCCTAATTCTAAAACAACAACAACAACAAAAATTTTGAATTGAATGGATGGGTTTTGCCCTCTCATTTTAGATCCCATTCTTTTTTTCACTGAATATTTATTGAGTGCCTATTATTTGCCAGTTCTGTTAAGTGCTGAGGATGTTAAGATGATAAGGCACTGGCCCTTTCCTTCTAGGAGCTATCATGTAGATAGTAAGGGAGACAGACAGACATTGTGAAAAAGGATAATTAGACCACAACATCCTCCATGCCATCATTGATGTATGAAGAGAATGCAGTGCGACCCAGAAGATGGAGTGACTGACTTGTCCTAGGAAAGTCAGGGAGGAGGGAACCCTGGGGCTAGGATTTAAGCATAAGGAGTTTACTCGTTTGCTGAAGTTTTGTTTCCCAGATTTTAGTTTGATCACACTACCTCATAAATATTAGAAAACATCTTCTGGCCAAATATGGTCTCAGCATTTGTTCTTTTGGTTCTGCAATTAGTGACAGACCATAGTAGCATCTCTGGAATGTTCTTCCGAGCCAAAGAATTTAAAAGATGTCATACATAATCAGAGATAAACTGCATCCTTGAGGCTTAGCAGATAAATGCTCCCATTTGTTAAGAAGTTTTATGGGAGACTTTCATTTTGGCCACCTAGTATTTACTTCCTGTGGCAATAATGCCATGTTAAATAAATTATGAATGGGAAAGATGATCATTCTGAAATGGGAATGTAGAAGCTCTAGGTCTGGGCCAGATGGATAGAAGCTGCTGTCACTTGATGTTGGGAATGATCTGGATTCTGCACACACAGTTGGGATTCCCTTCAAGGTTATTGGACTACCTTAGACCAGAGGTTTGGCTTGATTGTTATGTCACCATCACCAGCGGGAAGAGCAGCATGGTGGCACCGTCTCTCAGTGGCCTTCCCGACGCCTCCAATGCGATTTCTGTTCATCTTTAAAGAAATAAAGTCTGATTTAGAGCTTTGTATTTCTTTCTTAGTGTTTGTTATAAAAAGTGACCATTAAATACGAGGTTTTAGTGACTAAAACAGTTGGAGGCTACAGTTGGGCTGACAGCTTTAGTGGAGAGTTTATTTTCTTTCTTTTTTTCCCTCCTGCCTGGCTTCAGCTTTAAATTAGATTGTAATAATCATAACAGAGCTTCTCCCTGCCCTTAGTTGAAAGCACATTGCAGACCTGAACTCTTTCTGAGACTTTATTTACAACAGAATCCCACACCATTTTAGAGCTTTCATCTTCCATGTGCTCAGCATTTTATGGGTCTCCGTTTTCTGTAGCATTTCTTAAACCATGGTTCAGAACAATGAGAATTCTCTCAGGCACCAGAAAGATCTGGGAAGAGTGTGTCCCGCTCTCCTCATTGTTTGCATAGATGTGTTGACACTGTCATTGTGTTAACTCCAGAATACACAGTAAAGTGGGTTAGTTAAGGCTTTAACTAACTTTAACTAATATGTCTTTGCAGCCTTATTTCCTGGGTATATTCCCAACTTAGGTACTTACTAGCTGTGTGACCTTAGATACCTTAGCAAACATTTCTGTATTACATCTTCCTAGTTGTGAAGAGAGAACAATGGTAGCACTGACCTCCAAGAGTGGTTGCGAGGATTAAACGAGTGCTTTCAGCACTTGGAACAATTCTTTGCAGCAGTAAGTGCTTAACAAATGTGAGTTGTTGGTATTATCCCAGAAGTTCATGAATTGATGAAACTGGATGGTCTAGTAGTCATAAAATAATCCCACTTTACTTGGTCTGCCTGTTTGTGCTTGCTAATGGTATGGTTAGAAGATTTTAAAGGTTAGACAACCACAGTCAATTGGTGGCAACACTGAATTATCATTTCCTGGAGACAGCAGGAGGCAGTGTAGTTTAGCTGTTAAGAGCATTGGGTTTGGAGTCAGAAAGCCTAGTTGAACATAAGTTCTGTTACTTACATGGCCTCTTGGTGGCTCAGTTCCCTCATCTGTAAAATGGAGCTAATTCCTCACAAGACCTTTTGCAAGAACAATGTATGTGAATGTCTGGAGCACACATTAAATACTCAGAAAAGTTGTTGTGGGTGAGGGGAGGAGGGGAAAAGAGATTGATTTAAGGTCAGATCTGTTTATTTATCATGAGTTCCCTGGTAACAAGCAATGGAGATGGGAGTTTGCTCAGAGCAGTCAGCATCCAGCTGTAAAAGGGAGACACTCAGGCTCTTTTAACTTTAAGAATGTTGAAATAAATTACAAAACCAAGAAGGACAAATGGCAATTTGCTGCTGTCAGTATTATAAACATCAGTGTGAGGGTGGACAGTTTAGCTCAGATGAGTCATTCCGGGTCTGTCCTGTCTTGTCCAGAAGCTTCACTTGCATAAGATGGGGTGCCATTGGTGGAGGAAAGAAGTGAGCTAAGGACCCAGTCTGTCTTCTTACTGCTGGAAATAGTGGCAGTGGCTGGGCTGTCCCAGGGTTTATTCACTGTTACAAGGTTCTGAAACTTTAGGGGGTATAAAACTCAAGTGGGGAACTTGTTAAAAGGGCACCTTCCAAAGCCTCATTCACAAACATTTCAATTCAGTAGGTTGTTGGTAGGGCCCAGGAATCTGCTTGTTTTCTGGCTCTCTAGGTACTTCTAACACAGGTGCTTAGAAACTACACTTTGAGAAAGACAATTCCAGTGAGATTGGGCAGAGTAAAGTTTCCCTGTAGGAGGAGCTGCCTCCACCAGGCTTTTCCCCAGCATTATGGTTAGCTTCTAAAAAGGAAGCAAACAACCAGAAAATGAAACAAGCCAAATTTGCTTTATTTTGAGTCAAAGCACTACTTAGTAACTTTTGTCAATTGTTTCTCACAACACTGCATGAAAGACTTAGTATTAATTCCATTTGACATTAGAGGAGTCAGGGACTTTTGGTGCAAGCGTGAATTATAGGCAAACATTGCACACAGGTTCTTTAGTTTGTCTCCAGCCATCTGGGTATTACTAAACACATCTGTTTCTTTTCTTGGAGAGGACGCTCTAGTGTTGTCACATGATTTAAATTATGGCAAGAGTGGAAGTTCCGTTTGTCCACTTCCCTGGTTTGCAGGGATGGCTCAGGGGAGCCTTGCTTTGCCGTGACTGGCATTCATCCAGGGCCCGGGCATTTAACTCTGAATTTTGATTTGGGCATTTGCCTGGTGTGATATTCTGCCAGGGCCTTCCCAGTCTGTTCTCTGCTGTTTTGCTCCTGAAGATTTATGGCTAATGAAGGGATAAAGAAAGGTCGTGGCGAGAGGCGGCAGCATGTGGTGGTGACTCATGGTCTGGGCCTGGTGTGGAGCCAGTTTGGGTGGAACGCTCCACTGGCTGCTGCGCCTGTTTTCACGTGGCTCTTTGCCACAGCCCTGCAGGAGGCAGTTTCTTGCCTGTCTCTGGTCAGAGAGGCCTGGTGATTCTGCCTGTCTTCTCCTGTTATGGACTCAGGTCAGGGCACTAAAGCCTGGTGGCCTTTTGACAAACAGTCTCACAAATGGGGGCTCAGGAGACAGTGGGATGGGCCAGTCCTGGGAAGGGCTCCAAAGCCACTCCAACTTGGGGGACACAGTAGCAGCATGGGCTGAAGGAAGTCAAGTGAAGCTGCTAGCAGGACAGGGTTTCTCAGCCTCGGCACTGTTGACATTTTGGACGAGATAATTCTTTGTTGCGGGGCTGCACTGTGCATTGTAGGATGGTGAGCGGCATCCCTGGCCTCTCCTCACTAGAGGTTAGTAGCCCCACAGCCCCTCTCAGTTAATGCAACCAGCAAAATCACCCCTGGTTGAGAACCACTGTGGTAGGTTGGGTTCCAGGCATGTGGCCAGGGTTAAGAAGATCCACCCTCCATCCTGTTTTTATTGAGCACTTACCATGTGGCAGGCATTCTTTGCATTCATTATCTCATTTAATCCCCATAACAACCCTAAGATGAAGGAACTCTATTGCTCCCATTTTCTGGATAAGAAAACTGAAGTTTACAAAAGTAACTTGCCCAAGGTCACATAGTGTGGGGCTCATATATGTCAGATGCCCCTTCCTCACCCTGTGGCCATATGTAATGGAGCCATAATATGGAAGTCTGGGAGAAAAGCTGCAATGCATGACAACAGCTGGCATGTAGTGTAAGGGGGTCTGCCTGTTGAGCTCCAGGGCTGGGATTGAGGAGTCTAATTACAAACCCTGTGGAGATAGTTAAGGGCTTACATGAACTTGAAATCCAGGTGGATGATTCAGATAGAGATGCAGCTACTGGAAATGCCATGTAGGTTGGGGGTTGGTTGCAGGTAAACTTTTACCTATGCCCAACTGTTGTCCCTCACCTGTTTATGACACTGGATCCCCTGAGATACGACTCCTGATGTGAGCCCAAATGTGCTTTTTCCACTTCAAATACTGCTCATTGGACTGGGGTCTCTCACCCCAACCTCCATTCCTTCCTTAGGGACCAGCCCTTCTCTTGCCTGAATCTTAGCTTCTTCCACTGACACCCCACTGCCTTGGGTTGGGACATGCTTGAGCTATGACGTGTACATTGAAATGACTAGACAACGCGAGGTTGCTGGTCACCTCTATCACAGTAAAGACCCTGGGAGATGACAACTGAAGCTGGTGTGATCTCCAGTGCCTGTAAAATACTTGTAGTTTATAGGAACTGATGATTCTGAAATGAATGCCAATCCTTGGGAAGGTTTGTCCATCAATAATTGCATTTTTAAAAGGAAAGATCAGAGTTTCTGATATTGTGGTTTCCTCAATATCAAAGGCACCAGGTGGAGGTGAGAAAGATGTTACCTGAAATCCAGGTGAGCCTCTTCAATGGGCTTTTTAAGGATGTTTTCCCATTAGTGGGGCAGGACAGATTTGGAGTGCATGATTACTTTGTAGTCTGGCTGATACCTAGAACCAAATGGGCTCAGTTTGGAAAATGACATTAGTGGATAGCATTAGCTTGAATTACGTGGATTTCTCCTCTATTTACGCCCAATTAATTAGCACTTAAACACATGTGCAATGTGAATACTGGGAATACCTTTGCAAAAAGGAAAATTCCGACTGAGTTGCAAAGCCTGCTTGGGACCTGCAATTGTTTGGGGGGTCCTACTGCTCATGGACCTGATAGATGCTGATGTCCCACAGAGCCTTCTCAGTGTGACATTTTGCTTGGCACAGTCACTACGCAGGTTTTAGCTTTCTGCAAGACTGTGAAATCATCTCTGTGATTCCCCTCTATTCTTAATCCCTTTTGCTCTTCTGTGGTGGTCTTGCCCTTTCTCAAGAATATTATTGTTGGTACTTGTTGGTTCAAGGGGGTGTCATCTGAAGGAACATCATATAATATAGCAAGACTGCTCTCTGGAAATTTTTTGCTTTTGCTCACTCTGTTTTTATCCTTATTTTAAATACTAGAAAAATAATATATGTTTATGGAAGATGAATTAGAAAATACAAATAATCAACAAAGAAAAAAGAGGAAAAAATTACCTTGTAATCATGCAACCCAGATATAGCCATTATTAACATTTTGGTTATATGCTTGTGTTTTTGTTTCACTTTTAACAAAAGGAGAGGATAGAAGAAATTATCAGAACACATGTGGCATTTTTTTAGTAGAATTTAAAAAAATGCTTCAAAAAACCTTTTGATTTATTGGCAAGTAGGTCCTGATCACTGTCAATGATGTACACAGTTTTGGAAATATACTAAGAAATGCCATATTAGTCTCCTTGCTGATAAAGGGTATATCTATAAGAGAAGTGTGTGTGTGTGTGTGTGTGTGTGTGTGTGTGTGTGTGTGTGTGTGTGTATGTATGTAAATGAACTGTCTGTGGCTCCTGAAAAAGAAATTCTGTTGCCGGATTTGTTGACTCACTGCCAAGCTCTGCTGCAGGCAGGGAGCAGATTCTAAGTTATTCAAGCCAAATATTTTGGCCCTCACGGTTTATTGGCTACTGTGACAGACTTCTCCTCACACCTCACCTCCTCATTGGCATGTGGACATATCAGGCATTTTGTTCATTTTGCTTCTCGATCTCTCCCTATTTCTTTCAATTACTCCTTAGCATTTCTTGAATTTATACCAGTACCACCCCAACTCGCTAATACACGTTAGAAATACCTGGACACTTCCTTCTTGAGGTCGCTGCAGGAATCCACCATCTCCCTCTAAGACTTTGTTCATGTGTGAGCCTCCTTAGGGCTCCTAAGCTGTCATGAGGGAGCAGCTCCTCTCAGGGAGGGAGCACCACTCACCTTCATTCATTCACAGTCACTCAGAATAACACTGTTTCCTTTCCATGCCCAACATGAGATCAGGGTGTATGACTGAACTCAAGGTTCATCACACCCTGAAGGGGACAGGCTTGGGGGAATGAGAGAGAGAGGAACTGTGCTGCTTCAGTGGAGAACTCCTCACTCTCCTGGGTAAAAGAGAATTTTGTACAGGCTGTCATGGCCAGTAAGTTATTGCTGAGAAGATGCATCCTAGGATGATAGTTTTAAAAAGTTAAAAAAAGAAATGTTTAGCTCCAGTTGGCAAAAAAACTAGACACAGGAAAAGGTAGTGTAGCCTGCTTTAAAGGATCACAAAGTATGAAGGAGACTGGATGGGTAAGGGCTTTATATGAAGAGCTTGCTTTCCAGCTCCATGGTGTTTCCCTCCTTCTGCTTTCAGTGTTTTTGGTGTGTTGTTTGAAATGTTTGGAAAAGATCCTAAGTCAAAATGAGGCTAACGGTAATTGCTTTCTAAGTTCCAAGTGCTGTTGTAAGCACTAATCACATAGTCACTAATTTAAACCCTACAACAACCTCAGGGGAGGATCCATCGACACTGTTTTACAGACGTTAAAACGTAGTACAGGCTTTAAGAAACCTACCCAAGGTCACACAGCTGGTAAGCTGCAGAGCCAGGATTCAGGCCAGGAAACCACACTCTCTGCTCTGCCTCCTCTTGCAATGAAAGTGGCCATAGGACTCTGAGTTCTAGTCAGAGCTCTGCTAATAATTTGCTGTGTTATATCTTTGGGCCTCAGTTTCATCATTCGGCTAAAAAGTTATACAATCCTATAGATATGTTTATGCTATTCCCCTCCCAACTCCTACAAATCTTGAATACATCTAGAGAGATAAATGCAATTTGCCTCAAAGGAAATTCAGATTGAATTTTGCATCTTACTCCTTCCTCTTTTGGTCTTGATTCCACTTTCTCTGCAGGAGAGAATTGCTGTACTGCAGTCAAGTCTCTGTTGTAAGCAAAGACAGTTTGCTTGGAGCAGCTGACCTCATTGGGCCAGTCCTATTTAGTAATAAAGAGGGGTTTGTTATAGCTTTCCCATGAAAAGATTTAAGAGGAGCAGTTCAGAGAAATGGAAACATTCTTAATTAGCAAGCACATCATCTCAAGTTTCCAAGATTTTTTAATCCATAGAGCGGAGACATGTTTAAAAGGAGAGACAATATGGTTTGAAGGACTAAGCACCAAACTGACTGAGGGAAATGCCTTTATCCTACTGATTTGCCACATGTTCCCAACAAGTCATTTGGCCATTTAGGCTTCTGTTTCCTTGGTGAGGTTGCTATGGTAAGGCCTGAAGAATCACCTGTAAAACTCGCTGCAAATATTGACTTCTGATGATCTTGTTCAACCTTGGGAGGTAAGGTTTCTCAGCATCTCATCTATTTGTATGTCTCCTGGAAGCCTTGCAACCCTGACCCTACTGATAGAGCCCAGCTGTTGTCTCTTACCTGTTCATGACACCCACCTTCCTTGTTCTGTCTGATGATAGGCTCAACAGAGACTGAGGTGTTTGTAACAAGGGTGATAGCAAACATGGAGCATGGTACTATTGTGGTGACTTTGTACTGACTTATCATCATCAATAAAATAACTTACTTCGTGAGGAACTCTGCATATATTTCCTAACATCTAGTTCTGTTCTAGGGGTTATCATAAACTTGGGACCAACTTTCTAATTTTTTATCTCTCAGGGTGAAATGCATCCCTTTCTTCTTTATCCCATGCATAGGTAAACATTACCCATAATCATGTTCTAGCTTTTAGAAAAAAAAAAATTCTAGTCTGAATTTTCTCTCCCATTCTTTAACAGTGTCTTTGTTTTCTGGCTTTTGCTCCTGTATTCCACAATTGACTCTTGTCTCTGCTTCTGACCTTTACTGGTGCTACCTCAAGACTCAGCTTCCATTAAATGAGATCATTTGTTCCATATTTAACTGAATATTAAAAAGACAATGGGCCTAGGAGGAGAACAAAACTTTGCCCTAACATCGGAGAAGCTGAGCACAAATATGGTGCTCAGGTGGAGGGGTAGGGGATGATGCCAGAATGGAAGATCGGAATCAGATTGCAAAAAGTCCCCTATGTCACATTGAGGAGTTTCAATTTTAAGTTTCAAACAACAAGAAATTCATAGAAAACATATATATGTGTGTATTCACATGAGATCAGATCTCTTGTTTAAAGAGGTTCAGTTCATAGTTGAACAGAAATGTTTGATAAGCACCAATTTTGTGTCAGGGTCTATGGTAGGTGCTTGGGATACAAAGATGGGTAAAACATGCTCTTACTCTCAAGGAGGAGATGGAACTACAACATGACGAATAATATTACAGGAGGAGTCAAGATTAATTGCTCAGTCTTTATGCTAACAGAAGTTTTTAGGCAGAAGAAGGACAATGTTTAAAAGTTAAATAAAAATAGCTCTGCTGGCTGGGCACAGTGGCTCACACCTGTAACTTCAGCATTTTGGGAGGCCAAGGCGGGAAGATCACATGAACCCAGGAATTTGAGACCAGCCTGGGCAACATAGTGAGACCCTATCCTTATATTATTAAAATGATAATTTTTAAAAAAGTTCTGTTGTCAGTGTGGAGGGTAAACTAGACGGTAGAAACAGGGAAAGTGTTGACTGTAAATTTCCATTCAGTGTTAGCTGTCTTCATTATTATAATGATTATCGTCAACTTTTGTCCTTTTCACATGTGAAATCACACTTTGGGGACTCTTACCTAATACATTTCTTTCTAAAATTTAGTAACTGGCACCCATTTGGACAGATAAAACACAATGATGGTACCAAGACAGCAAGACAGTTGGTGAAGGCCGGATTTGCTTTACATACCAAGAGTTCTTGCCTGTTTCCAAATGTTTTGGGTGGATGTAGATTCTTTGGAAATTGTCCAGCTAAGGCTTCTTATGAATAAAAAATGTTGCTCTAATTAAAATCATTCAGGCCCAAGTTACCTTTTTCCAATAATTCACTTGTGATTTATAATTGGAGACATATACAATATCAAATTACCTAAGTGGGGAGGGGGAGGGAGGAAAAGAAAACTAAGCTCTGTTGTAAGAATCAGTTCAGAATATTGCTGACTTCATAAACGAAACCACTCAGGCTTTCTCCCAGGCAGCAGTTGATATATTTATAGCCTTGTAATTTGGTTACTTATCACTTAGCTTATAAGTGAGTCACCCATGAAATACATGCACAGAGACCAAATGTGCTAATTACAAAGGTAGAGTGCAGATGGGAGGGCCCTGTTAGGACCCCTGTTTAACAGCAGTGGCAAACTGTTGGGAAAGGATCATTTATCATGAAATGACATGAAGACTCAAATGGCAGAGCTTTCGAGTCTGGCTTTAAAGAGCTATTCAGCTTTGCTCCTGTCAAGTGGGGCTCCCTGTCTCGTCGTCACTGCCTTCCAGTTTGATATGCTATGTTTGTTTCACGGAGGGATAATGGGCGGGCAGCAGGGAGGGAGAGCGGTGGGAAGGATGGTAAGGGAGGCTCAGGGCAAGGAATAGCTGAGCTATTTGAGAGGAAGCATTTGTGTTAACTTACTTTTTACTTCAGAAGTGACATTCTGACAGAGCTGTCAGAAATTACATTTATTTATTTTAAAATTTCCACATTATTTTTGTCCTGAAATGATTTCCTATTCCAGACTCTACCTGGTGAAATCTTGTTCATCTCTCAAAACTCATTTCAAAAACGACTTCCTCCATGGGAACTCAAAGGCCTTAAATTTTCTTGCAAGCATATCCTAGCATATTAAATTTAAATGAAAGGTGCTACTTTTAGGTGTAAGAAAAATTTCAAGTTATCAGCCAACACATTGTCCTATATCAAACAAAGGTATATTTAAGGTTATTTCATCAATTATTTCCAAAGCTTTCTTTTGTAACTAAAATTGTGGCTTCACCTAGCATTAAGAAGAATGAATTAGGCTGGGCATAGTGGCTCACGCCTGTAATCCCAGCACTTTGGGAGGCCGAAGTGGGTGGATCACCTGAGGTCAGGAGTTCAAGACCAGCCTGGCCAACATGGTGAAACTGCATTTCTACTAAAAATACAAAAATTAGCCTGTAATCCCAACTACTTGGGAGTCTGAGGCAGGAGAATCGCTTGAACCCAGGAGGTGGAGGTTACAGTGAGCCGAGATCGCACTACTGCACTCCATCCTGGGTAACAGAGTGATAATCCATCTCAAAAAAACAAACAAACAGACAAACCAACTAACCCGAAAAAAACCCAAGAAGAATGAATCGGTTACTTTCAGGACCAATGGCATTCTTTCATTCTTTCCTCCCCTATCCTGGTCCTTAAAAACAAAAAACAAAAAACAAAAACAGATATTGGGAAATTTTCTTAAGCAAAGTTATGTATTCAAAAACCAGCTAGACCTGGAAAATTAATTCACTCTGCTCTGAATTTGGATGCACTGTTTTATCTCTCGACTTAACTCTCTGAGTGGTCCATTTTATCTATGGAAATCTAGTTTCAAGATGTTCTGGCAGCAAAGAAACTCAAAGCCAGATTAATTGCTAAATTACAAACACGAAGCCACAGTATTTAAAAGCAAGCTTCACACAAAATAATGTTTTCATGTTATTTAAAAGATATACTCCAAGTCTCCTTTTGGAGATTGGATGGTTTAATAGATCTTAACACGTACAGAGGGAAAACTACCCATCAGTACTTGGATACTTTTGTGAAGCTAGAGTCATATCTGGGCACAGGGAGGATGAAGTCTCTGTGGCCAGTGCTGAGCGTGGTTGCTGGCAGGTTTTGGTAACAGTGATTCAGAGGCTGCTGTTGATCACTGGGAGAGATCTAGAATTACCGCCAATGCCTGACTTCAGGGCTCTTGGATTGGAAAGACTCAGGCGCATCCAAAAAACTCACCCCACTGTACCCTCCTCCACCCACATTCCTTCATTGCATAAACAAAGACATCATTTGAGACTTAGGCTGAAATTGAGATGTCATTTCTTCATTCATTAATTCATTCAAGAGATAGTTCTTGAATGTATATTGTATTCTGAATACTGTGTGAGGTGGAAAAAAAGATCTATTTCGACAAAGCTCCTCTCCTATCCAGGCTAGTGTGGCATGAATTATTCTTGGTGAGCATATAAGGGGTCCTAGAGAGAAATAGCAGCTTTTTCTGAACTACTAATGTATCATTTGAAAAATGATTTTTTAAAAAATTTAAGTAATTCATAAACATGGTTTAAAGCATCACATAGTATGGAAGGGCTTATACTGAAAATAATCATTATTCTGTCCTACTCCTCCCTTCTCAGAAATTCTCACGTTTAACCATTTCTGCTTTTAATTCTTTTGTTGGTAATGCCTATAACTCTAAAAACATGCTTACTATGAATTCTTGGTTCATCCATTGTAGACACTATTGTAGATGAGAATTTTGCTCATTCTCCACCCCCATCTCTCTTCTCTTTTGTAATATAATAGCACTGTTTTTAGTTCTTCTAAAGTTAACTTTTGTAACTCAGAATAATGTACTTAAACCCCTCTTTTTTGTTCAATCAGCTATGAACATAATCTCTTGACCATCCACTTTGTAGGATAAGGATATTCATATTCCTATCCTTTCTGCCACTTTTTAAATGCCTCCTCACCTTCTCTTTTTTCTCAGCTGTAATTTTGCCTTCACTGTGTCAAGTTGATAATATTTACACTTTGTCTGTAACGTAATTATTTTCAAAAGTCATATAAAATGATCCATTGTAGAATTTTCTGAGGACTTATGTCAAGCTCAGTGGATCATTATTTCTGGAAAGAGCAACTCTGAAAATTGGAGCAGTGTTCTGGCCTGTCTTCTACAGATTGTGATTCCTCACAAGGTTATTAATGATGGTCCGAGCTCAAACCTGAAAGTCCTTTTATTTCCTTGCATTAGAAATGTGTCTGGCTTAGAGTTTTGAGTTAAAGTTGCTTGATGGTCTTTGCTATTTTCTCACCCAATCTTCTTGACAGACCTCATTTTCCTCTTAATATTTCCATACTTCAGACCATCCTTGGTGGAGAGGAATGTTGCCAAGTCCTTTTACCATCTTCTACCTCTGTTATAGTGATAACACTATAACACTACCTCTGTTATAATAACACTGTGCCATGTTCCCCAGAGGTACCCTTCCCTTCCTTATTCATTTTGTCCAAACACATCTTTATTTTTTATTTGCTTATTTAAAAAAATTATCCAAATACTTGTTTTTGATTTTTGAGTTTAGGTTCATGGGGTACATGCACAGGTTCATTACAAGGGTATATTGTGTGATGCTAGGGTTTGGGCTTCTAATGATCTTTTTGCCCAAATAGTGAACATAGTACCCGATAGGTAGTGTTTCAATCCTTTCCCCCGCCATCTCCCCTTTTGAGTTCCCAGTGTCTATCGTTCCTGTTGTTATGTCTGAGTGTACCCAATGCTTATCTCCCACATATAAATGAGATCATGTGGTATTTGTTTCTCTGCTTATATGTTAATTCACTTAGAATAATGGCCTCCAGCTGCATCCATGTTGCTGCAAAAAACATGATTTCATTCTTTTTATGTCTGTGTAGTAGTCCATGGTGTATATGTACCACATTTTCTTTATCCAATCCACTATCATTGGGCACCTGGGTTAATTCTGTGTCTTTGCTATTGTGAATAGTGCTGTAATGAACATATGAGTGCAGGTGTCTTTTTGGTAGAATGATTAATTTTCCTTTGGGTGCATACCCAGTAATGGGATTGCTGGGTTGAATGGTAATTCTGCTTTTAGTTTTTGAGGAATCTCCAAATGCTTTCCACAGTGGCTGAACAAATTTGCATTCCCACCAACAGTATATAAGTGTTTCCTTTTCTCCATAATCTTGCCAACATCAGGTTTTTTTTTTTTAATTACAATAGGCTTTTGGGGAACAGGTGGTGTTTGATTACATGCATAAATTCTTTTGTGGTGATTTCTGAGATTTTGGTGCATCCATGACCTGAGCAGTGTATACTGTACCCAATGTGTAGTCTTTTATCCCTCACCCCCCTGCCACACTTCCTCCCGAGTCCCCAAAGTCCATTGCATCATTCTTATGCCTTTGCATTCTCATAGCTTAGCTCCCACTTATAAGTGAGAACATACAATTCTCACTTTTTCCATTCTTGAGTTACTTCACTTATAATAATAATGGTCTCCAATTCCATCCAGGTTGCTGCAAATGCCATTATTTTGTTCCTTTTTATGGCTGAGTGGTATTGCATGGTGTATATATATATCACATTTTCTTCATCTACTCATTGATTGATGGGCATTTAGGTTGGTTCCATATTTTTGCAATTGCTAATTGTGCTTCTATGAACATGGATGTGCAAGTATCTTTTTCATGTAATGACTTCTTTTCCTCTGGGTAGATACCTAGTAGTGGGATTGCTGGATCAAATCATGGATCGTTCTTTAAGCAATCTCCATACTGTTTTCCGTAGTGGTTGTACTAGTTTGCATTCCCATCAGCAGTGTAAAAGTGTTCCTTTTCACCACATCTACACCAATGTCTATTATTTTTTTATTTTTAAACTATCGCCATGCTTAGAGGAGTAAGGTGGTATCTCATTGTGGTTTTGATTTGCATTTCCCTGATCATTAGTGATGTTGAGCATTTTTTTGATGTTTGTTGGCCATTTGTATATCCTCTTTTGAGAATGTCTACTCATGTCCTTAGCCCACTCTTTTATGGGATTATTTGTTTTTCTTGCTGATTTGTATGAGTTCCTTGTAGATTTTGGATATTAATCCTTTGTCAGATGAATAGTTTGTGAAGATTTTCTCCCACTCTGTGGGTTGTCTGTTTTTTTTAAACAATTTATTATTATTTTATTTTTCCATAAGTTATTGGGGTACAGGTGGTATTTGGTTACATGAGTAAGTTCTTTAGTGGTGATTTGTGAGATTTTGGTGCACCCATCACCCGAGCAGTATACACTGCACCATATTTATAGTCTTTTATCCCTCATCCCCCTCCCACTCTTCCCCCCAAGTGCCCAAAGTCCATTGTGTCATTCTTATGCCTTTCTGTTCTCATAGCTTAGCATCCACGTATCAGTGAGAACATACGATGTTTGGTTTTCCATTCCGAAGTTACTTCACTTAGAATAAGAGTCTTCAGTCTCATCCAGGTCACTGCAAATGCTGTTAATTTATTCCTTTTTATGGTGTAGTATTCCATCGTGTGTGTGTGTATATATATATATATATATATCACAGTTTCTTTATCCCCTTGTTGATTGACAGGGATTTGGGTTGGTTCCACGAATTTGCAATTGTGAATTGTGTTGCTATAAACATGTGTGTGCAAGTATCTTTTTGGAATAATGACTTCTTTTCCTCTGGGTAGATACCTAGTAGTGGGATTGCTGGATCAAATGGTAGTTCTACTTTTAGTTCTTTAAGGAATCTCCACACTGTTTTCCATAGTGGCTGTACTAGCTTACATTCCCACCAGCCCTGTAGAAATGTTCCCTGATCACCACATCCATGCCAGCATCTACTGTTTTTTGATTTGTTTATTATGGCCATTCTTGCAGGAGTAAGGTGGTATTGCATTGTGGGTTTGATTTGCATTTCCCTGATCATTAGTGATGTTGAGCATTTTTTCATATGTTTGTTGGCCATTTGTATATCTTCTTTTGAGAATTATCTATTCATGTCCTTAGCCCACTTTTTGATGGGGTTGCTTGTTTTTTTCTTACTGATTTGTTTGAGTTCATTGTAGATTCTGGAGATTAGTCCTTTGTCAGGTGTATAGATTGTGAAAAATTTTTCCCACTCTGTGGGTTGTCCGTTTACTCTGCTGACTGTTCCTTTTGCTGTGCAAAGCTCTTTAGTTTAATTAGGTGCCATCTATTTACCTTTGTTTTTATTGCATTTGCTTTTGGGTTCTTGGTCATGAAATCCTTGCCTAAGCCAATGTCTAGAAGGGTTTTTCCAATGTTATCTTCTAGAATTTTCATAGTTTCAGGTCTTAAGTTTAAGTCCTTAATTCATCTTGTGTTGACTTTTGTATAAGGTGAGAGATGAGGATCCAGTTTCATTCTCCTACATGTGGCTAGCCAATTATCCTAGCATCATTTGTTGCAAAGGGTATCCTTTCCCCACTTTATGTTTTTGTTTGCTTTGTCGAAGATCAGTCAGCTGTTTAAGTATTTGGGTTTATTTCTGGGTTCTGTATTCTGTTCCATTGGTCTATGTGCCTATTTTAATACCAGTACCACACTGTTTTGGTGACTATGGCCTTATAGTGTAGTTTGAAATTAGGTAGTGTGATGTCTCCAAATTTGTTCTTTTTGCTTAGTCTTGCTTTGGCTATGTGGGCTCTTTTTTGGTTCTGTATGAATTTTAGAATTGTTTTTTCTAATTCTGTGAAGAATGGTGGTGGTATTTTGATGGGGATCGTGTTGAATTTGTAGATTGCTTTTGGCAGTATGGTCATTTTCACAATATTGATTCTACCCATCCATGAGCATGAGATGTGTTTCCATTTGTTTGTGTTGTCTATGATTTGTTTCAGCAGTGTTTTGTAGTTTTTGTTGTAGAGATCTTTTGACTCCTTGGTTAGGTATATTCCTAAGTTTTTTTTTTTTTTTTCAGCTATTGTAAAAGTGGTTGAGTTCTTGATTTGATTCTCTGCTTGGTCACTGTTGCTGTATAGAAGAGCTACCAATTTGTGTATATTAATCTTGTATCAGGAAACTTTGCTGAATTCTTTTATCAGTTCTAGGAGCTTTCTGGAGGATTCTTTAGGGTTTTCAAGGTAAATGATCATATCGTCCTCAAACAGTGACAGTTTGACTTCCTCTTTACCTATTTGCCCTAGATTTCTTTCTCTTTCTGATTGCTTTTCATAGGACTTCCAGTAGTATGTTGAAGAGGAGTGGTTAGAGCAGGCATCCTTATCTTGTTCCAGTTCTCAGAGGAAAAGCTTTCAACTTTTCCTCATTCAGTATTATGTTGGCTGTGGGTTTGTCATAGATGGCTTTTGTTACATAAAGGTATGTCTCTTGTATTATGCTGATTTTGCTGAGAGTTTTAATCATAATGGATATTGGATTTTGTCGAATGCTTTTTCTGCATCTATTGAGATGATCATGTGATTTTTGTTTTAAATTCTGCTTATGTGGTGTATCCCATTTATTGACTTGCATATGTTAAACCATCCCTGCATCCCTTGTATGAAACCCACTTGATCATGGTGGATTATCTTTTTGATATGTTGTTGAATTTGGTTAGCTAGTATTTTGTTAAGGATTTTAACATCTGTGTTCATCTAGGATATCAGCCTGTAGTTTTCTATTTTTGTTATGTCCTTTCCTGGTTTTGGTATTAGGGTGATGTTGGCTTCATAGAATAAATTAGGGAGGGTTCCTTCTTTCTCTACCTTGTGGAATAGTGTCAAAAGGATTGGTACCAATTCTTCTTTGAATGTCTGGTAGAATTCTGCTGTCAATCCCTCTGGTCCTGGACTTTTCTTTGTTGGTAATTTTTAAATTACCATTTCAATCTTGCAGCTTGTTATTGGTCTTCTCAGGGTATCTAATTCTTCCCAATTTAAGCTAGGAGGGTTGTATTTTTCCAGGAATTTATCCATCTCTTCTAGATTTTCTAGTTTATGTGAGTAAAGGTATTCATAGTAGCCTTGAATGATCTTTTTATTTCAGTGGTGTCAGCTGTTTCATTTCTTAGTGAGGTTATTTGGATTTTCTCTCTTCTTTTCTTGGTTAATCTTGCTAATGGTCTATCAATTTTATTTATCTTTTCAAAGAACCAGGTTTTTGTTTAATTTATCTTATGTATTTTTTTTTTGTTTCAATTTCATTTAGTTCTGCTCTGATCTTGGTTATTTCCTTTCTTCTGCTGGGTTTGTGTTAGATTTGTTCTTGTTTCTCTAGTTCCTTGAGGTGTAACCTTAGAATGTCAGTATGTGCTCTTTCAGTCTTTTTGATGTAGGCGTTTAGGACTATGAACTTTCCTCTTAACACCACTTTTGCTGTATCCCAGAGGTTTCGTAGATTGTGTCATTATTGTCATTCAGTTCAAAGAATTTTTGATTTCCATCTTGATTTCATTTTTGACCCAGTGCTCATTCAGGAGAAGGTTATTTAATTTCCATGTATTTGCATGGTTTTGAAGGTTCCTTTTGGAGTTGATTTCCAGTTTTATTCCACTGTGGTCTGAGAGAGTGCTTGATGTAATTTCAGTTTTCTTAAATTTATTGAGGCTCATTTTATGGCCTATCATATGGTCTATCTTGGAGAACGTTCCATGCGCTATTGAATAGAATGTGTATTCTGCAGTTGTTGGATGAAATGTTCTGTATATATCTGTTAAGTCCATTTGTTCCAAGGCATAGTTTAAATCCATTGTTTCTTTGTTGACTTTCTGTCTTGATGACCTGTCTGGTGCTGTCAGTGGAGTATTGAAGTTCCCCACTATTATTGTGTTGCTATCTATCTCATTTTTTAGTAATTGTTTTATAAATTTGGGAGCTCCAGTGTTAGGTGCATATATGTTTAAGATTGTGATGTTTTCCTGCGGGACAAGGCCTTTTACCATTATATAATGTCCCTCTTTGTCACTTTTAACTGCTCTTGCTTTAAAGTTTGTTTTGTCTGATACAAGAATAGTTACCCCTGCTCACTTTTGGTGTTCATTCGCATGAAATGCCTTTTTCCAACCCCTTTACTTTAAGTTTATGTGAGTCCTTATGTGTTGGGTGAGTCTCCTGAGGCAGCAGATAGTTGGTTGGTGAATTCTTATCCATTCTGTGGTTCTGCATCTTTTAAGTGGAGCGTTTAGACTGTTACATTCAATGTTAGTATTGAAATGTGAGGTACCATTGCATTTATCGTGCTCTTTGTTGCCTGTGTAGTTTGTTTTTTTTGTTTTTTGTTTTTGCTTTTTAACTTGTATTTTTGTTTTATAGGTCCTGTGTGATTTGTGCTTTAAAGAGGTTCTGTTTTGATATATTTCCAGATTTAGAGCTCCTTTTAGCAGTTCTTGTAGTGGTGGCTTGGTAATGATGAATTCTCTCAGCATTTGTTTGTCTGAAAATGACTGTATTTTTCCTTCTTATATGATGCTTCATTTTGCTGGATACAAAATCCTTGGCTGATAATTGTTTTGTTTGAGGAGGCCGAAGATAGAGCCCCGATCCCTTCCAGTTTGTAAGGTTTCTGCTGAGAAATCTGCTGTTAATCTGATAGTTTTTCTTTATAGGTTACCTGGTGCTTCTGTCTCACAGCTCTTAACATTTTCCTTAGTCTTAACTTTGGTTAACATGATGACAATGTACCTAGGTGATGATCTTTTTGCGATTAATTTCCCAGGTGTTCTTTGTGTTTCTTGTATTTGAATGTCTAGGTCTCTAGCAAGGCTGGGGAAGTTTTCCTCGATTATTCCCGCAAGTATGTTTTCCAAGCTTTTAGTATTCTCTTCTTCCTCAGGAACACCAATTATTCTTAGATTTGGTCGTTTAACATAATCCCAGACTTCCTGGAGTCTTTGTTCATATTTTCTTATTCTTTTTTCTTTGTCTTTGTTGGATTGGGTTAATTTGAAGACCTTTTCTTTGAGCTCTGAATTCCTTTCTTCTACTTGTTCAATTCTATTGCTGAGACTTTCCAGAGCATTTCACATTTCTAAAAATGTTCACAGTTTCCTGAAATTTTTATTGTTTTTCTTTAAGCTATCTATTTCTATGAATATTTCTCCCTTCACTTCTTGTATCATTTTTTTGGATTTCCTTGCATTGGGTTTTGCCTTTTTCTCTGGTGCCTCCCTGGTTAGTTTAATAACTAAACTGAATTCTTTTCCAGTAAATCATGGATTTCTTCTTGGTTTGGATCCATTGCTGGTGAACTAGTGTGATTTTTTCGGAGTGTTGAAGAGCCTTGTTTTGTTATATTACCAGGGTTGGTTTTCTGGATCCTTCTCATTTGGGTAGGCTCTGTCAGAGGGAAGGTCTAGGGCTGAAGGCTGTTGTTCAGATTTTTTTGTCCTATGGGGTGTTCCCTTGATGTAGCACTCTCCCCCTTTTCCTATGGATGTGGCTTCCTGTAAGTTGAACTGCAGTGATTGTTGTCTCTGTTCTGGGTCTAGCCACCCAATGAGTCTACCCGGCTCTGGGCTGGCACTGGGGGTTGTAGAGGGACCTGCAGTGGGCGGGGCCCTAAAACTCCCAAGATTATATGCCTTTTGTCTTCTGCTACTAGGGTGGGTAGGGAAGGACCATCAGGTGGGGGCGGGGCTAGGCGTGTCTGAGCTCAGACTCTCCTTGGGTAGATCTTGCTGCTGCTGCTGTTGGGGATGGAGGCGAGATTCCCAGGTCACTGGAGCTGTGTACTTAGAAGGATTATGGCTGCCTCTGCTGAGTCATGCAGGTTGTCAGGAAAGTGGGGGAAAGCCAGCAGTCACAGGCCTCACCCAGCTCCCACTCAAACTGAAGGGCCAGTCTCACTCCAGCTATGCCCCCACCCCCACAACAGCCCAGAGTCCATTTCTAGGCAGTGAGCAAGAGGGACTTGAAAGCTTGCCTCAGGCTACCTGCCTCCCAGCTGCGAAAGAAAAGGGGTTGGTTCTTCTTCTGTGGAATCTGCACATGGGATTCATGCCCTCTCCCGAGTTCTGGCCAGCAGGCTTCTTGCCCATTACCCTGTTCAAATTGTTACAAAGTTCAGCTAGAGATTTCCTTGTCCCTGTGGAGTTTTACTCCCTGTTCCTCTGGCCGCCCTCCTGATGAATCCCTGTGTTGCCAGCATGAATGGCCCGCTTGGGGACCCAGTGAACTCCCAGGGCCTTTCTGCTGCTTCCTGTACCCCTGTATTTCACTCCGCTCTCCACATTGACTCAGCTCCAGGTAAAATCAGAAACTTCTCCTGCAAACAGACCTTCAGTTTCTCCAGTAGGGGTGTGTGTTTGGGAGAGGTAGGTCTCCCTTTCTCACTTCTGCAGTTGGGGCACTCACAGTATTTGAGGTGTCTCCTGGGTCCTGCAGGATCAGTCTGCTTCCTTCAGAGGGTGTGTGGGTCCTCTTGGGATTGATGCTTTGTTCTTGCAGTTAATTTGAAGCTAAAATTCACAGTGTGAGCCTCCTCACACTGCTTTGTCCAGAGCTGCAATCTAGTCCTGCCTCTCATCTGTCTTGATGATCAATATCTGATTGTCTGTTTACTCTGCTGATTATTTCTTTTGCTGTGAATAAGCTTTTTAGTTTAATTAAGTCCCATCTATTTATCATTGCTTTTGTTGCATTTGCTTTTGGGTTCCTGGTCATGAAGTCTTTGCCTAAACCAATGTCTAAAAGGGTTTTTCTGATGTTGTCTTCTAGAATTTTTATGGCTTCAAGTCTTGCATTTAAGTCTTTGATCAGTCTTGGGTTGATTTTTGTGTAAGGTGAGAGATGAGGATCTAGTTCCATTCTTCTATTAAGTGGGTGCAAACATAATTGTGGTTTTTGCCAGTACTTTTTAATGGCAAAAACTGCAATTACATTTTCACCAACCTAATACACGTGGCTTGCCAGTTATCCCAGCACCATTTGTTGAATAGGGTATCCTTTCCACACTTTATGTTTGTGTTTGCTTTGTCAAAGATCAGTTGGCTGTAAGTATTCGGGTTTATTTCTGGGTTCTCTATTCTGTTCCATTGGTCTATGTGCCTATTTTTATATCAGTACCATGCTGTTTTGGTGACTGTAGCCTTATAGTATAGTTTGAAGTCAGGAAATAAGATGCCTCCAGATTTGTTATTTTTCTTAGTCTTGCACTGGCTCTGCAGGTTCTCTTTTGGTTCCATATGAATTTTAGGATTGTTTTTCTAGTTCTGTGAAGAATGATGATGGTATAATATTTTTGATGGGAATTGCTTTGGCAGTATGGTCATTTTCACAATATTGATTCTACCCATCTATGAACATGGCATGTATTTCCATTTGTTTGTGTTGTCTGTGATTTCCTTCAGCAGTGTTTTGTAGTTTTTCTTGTAGGATTATTTCACCTGCTTGGTTAGGTATATTTCTAAGTATTTTATTTTATTTTATTTTTGCAGCTATTGTAAAAGTGTTTGAGTTCTTGATTTGATTCTCAACTTGGTCACTGTTGGTGTATAGCAGTGCTATGGATTTGTGTACATTGATTTTGTGTTCTGAAACTTTAGTCAATTTATTTATCAGATCTGGGAGCTTTTTGGATAAGTTTGTAGGGTTTTCTAGGTATATGATCATATCATTGGTGAACAGTGACAGTTTGACTTCCTCTTTACCAATTTGGATGCCCTTTATTTATTTCTCTTGTCTGATTACTCTGGCTAGGACTTCCAGTATTATGTTGAATAGAAGTGGTGAAAGTGGGAACCTTGTCTTATTCCAGTTCTTAGGGGGAATGGTTTAAACTTTTCCCTATTCAGTATAATGTTGGCTTTGGGTTTATTATAGATGGCTTTTATTACATTAAGATACATCCCTTCTATGCTGATTTTGCTGAGGGTTTTAATCACAAAGTGCTGCTGGATTTTGTCAAATGTTTTTTCTGCATCTATTGAGATGATCATGTGATTTCTGTTTTTAATTCTGTTTATATGGTGTATCACATTTGTTGACTTGTGTATTTTAAACTATCCCTGCATCCCTGGTACGAAACCCACTTGATCATGGTGGATTATCTTTTTGATATGCTGTTAGATTCAGTTAGCTAGTATTTTGGTTGAGAATTTTTGTTGTCTATGTTCATGAGGGACATCAGTCTGTAGTTTTCTTTTTTTGTTATGTCCTTTCCTGGTTTTGGTATTAGGGTGATCCTGGCTTCATAGAACGATTTATCTTCTTTCTCTATTTTTTTGGAGTACTTTCAATACATTTGGTACCAGTTCATCTTTGAGTGTCTGATAGAATTCAGGTGTGTATCCATCTGGTCCTGGGCTTTTTTCTGTTGGTGATTTTTTTTGTCATCATCTCAATCTTGCTGCTTGTTATTGATCTGTTCAAAGTTTCTATTTCTTCCTGGTTTAATCTAGGAGGGTTGTATATTTCCAGGAATTTATCCATCTTTTCTAGGTTTTCTAGTTTGTGCACGTAAAGGTGTCTATATAGCCTTGAATAATCTTTTGTATTTCTGTGTTATGGGTTGTAATATCTCCCATTTCGTTTCTAATTGAGCTTATTTTGATATTCTCTCTTCTTTTCTTTGTTAATCGCACTAATGGTCTATCAATTTTGTTTATCTTTTCAAAGAACCAGCTTTTTGTTTCATTTATCTTTTGTATTTTTTTGTTTCAGTTTCATTAATTCTGGTCTGATCTTGGTTATTTCATTTCTTCTGCTGGGTTTGGATTTGGTTTGCTCTTGTTTCTCTAGTTCCTTGGGATGTGACCTTAGATTGTCTATTTGTGTTCTTTCAGACTTTTTGATGTAGGCATTTAATGCTATGAACTTTCGTCTTAGCACTGCTTTTGCTGTATTCCAGAGGTTTTGATAGGTTGGGTCACTGTTACCATTCAGTTCAAAGCATTTTAAAATTTCTATCTTGATTTCATTGTTGACTCAACTATCATTCAGGAATAGCTTACTTAATTTTCATGGTCTTGAGGGGTCCTTTTGGAGTTGATTTCCAATTTTATTCCACTATGGTTTGGGAGAATACTTGATATAATTTCGATTTTCTTAAATTTGTTAAGACTTGTTTTGTGGCCTATCATATAGTCTATCTTGGAGAATATTCCATGTGCTGATGAATAGAATGTATATCTTGCAGTTGTTGGGTAGAATGTTCTATAAATATTTGGTAAGTTCATTTGTTCTAGGGTGTAGTTTACGTCTATTGTTTCTTTGTTGACTTTCTGTCTTGATGACCTGTCTAGTGCTGTCAGTTGAGTATTAAAGTCCCCCACTATTATTGTGTTGCCATCTATCTCATTTCTTAGGTCTAGCAGTAATTGTTTTATAAATTTAGGAGCTCCAGTGTTAGCTGCATATATATTTAGGATTGTAATATTTTCCTGTTGGACTAGTTCTTTTATCATTATGTAATATCCCTCTTTGTCTTTTTTTTTGTTTTGTTTTGAGACGGAGTCTCGCTCTGTTGCCCACGCTGGAGTGTAGTGGCATGATCTCGGCTCACTGCAAGCTCTGCCTCCCAGGTTTATGCCATTATCCTGCCTCAGCCTCCCGAGTAGCTGGGACTATAGGTGCCCACCACCACGCCCGGCTAATTGTTTTGTATTTTTAGTAGAGATGGGGTTTCACCATGTTAGCCAGGATGGTCTCGATCTCCTGACCTCATGATCTGCCCACCTCGGCCTCCCAAAGTTCTGGGATTACAGGCATGAGCCACCACGCCTGACCCTCTTTGTCTTTTTTAACTGTTGTTGCTTTAAGGTCTGTTTTGTCTGATACAAGAATAGCTACCCCTGCTTGCTTTTGGTGTCCATTTGCATGTAATATATGTTTCCACCCCTTTACCTTAAGTTTGTGTGAGTCTTTATGTGTTAGGTGAGTCTCTTGAAGACAGCAGATACCTGGTTGGTGAATTCTTATCCATTCTGCCATTCTGTGTGTTTTAAATGGAGCATTTAGGCCATTTACATTCAACATTAGTATTGAGATGTGACGTACTATTCTATTAGTTGTGCTAGTTGTTGCCTAAATACGTTTTCTTCATTGTGTTATTGTTTGATAGGCCCTGTGAGATTTATGCTTTAAGGTTTTATTTTGGTGTATTTTGAGGTTTTGTTTAGCAGCTCTTTTAGTGCTGGCTTGGTAGTGGCAAATTCTCTCAGCATTTGTTTGTCTGAAAAAGACTATCTTTCCTTAATTTATGAAGCTTGTTTCACTGGATACAAAATTCTTGGCTGATAATTGTTTAGTTTAATGAGGCTAAAGATAGGACCCCAATCCCTTCTTGCTTGTAGGGTTTCTGTTGAGAAATCTGCTGTTAATGTGACAGGTTTTCTTTTATAGGTTACCTGGTGCTTTTGCCTCACAGGTCTTAAGATTCTTTCCTTCATCTTGGCTTTAGATAACCTGATGACTATGCACCTAGGTGACGATCTTTTGCAGTATATTTCCTGGGTATTCTTTGAGCTTCTTGTATTTGAATGTCTAGATCTCTAGCAAGGCCAGGGAAGATTTCCTTGATTATTCTCTCAAATAATTTTTCCAAACTTTTAGATTTATCTTCTTCCTCAGGAACACCAATTATTCTTAGGTTCGGTTGTTTAACATAATCTCACACTTCTTGGCAGATTTGTTCATTTTTTTAAAATTCTTTTTTCTTTGTCGTTGTCAGATTGGGTTATTTCAAAAGCCTTGTCTTTGAGCTCTCAAGTACTTTCTTCTATTGTTGAAACTTTCCAGTGTACTTTGCATTTCTCTAAGTGTGTCTTTCCAGAAGTTGTAATTTTTTTCCTTATGCTAACTATTTCTTTCGACATTTTTTCTTTCATATCCTGTATTATTTTTTAAGTTTCTTTAAGTTGGTTTTCATTTTTCTTTGGTGCCTCCTTGAGTAGCTTAATAATCAACCTTCTGAATTCTTTATCTGGTAATTCAGAGATTTCTTCTTGGTTTGGATTTGCTGGTGAGCTAATGTAATCTTTTGGGGATGTTAAAGAACCTTGCTTTGTCATATTACCAGAATTATTTTACTGGTTCCTTCTCATTTGGGTAGACTATGTCAGAGGAAAGATCTGGGGCTCAAAGGCTGCTGTTCAGATTCTTTTGTCTCACAGGTTGATCCCTTGATGTGGTACTCTCCCCCTTCCCCCTAGGGATGGGGCTTCCTGAGAGGTAGACTGCAGTGATTGTTATTGCTCTTCTGGGTCTAGCCACCCAGCATAACTACCAGGCTCTGGGCATGTACTGGGGAATATCTGCAGAGTCCTGTGATGTGATCAGTTTTCAGGTCTCTTAGCCATGGATACCATCACCTGCTCCAGTGTAGGTAGCAGGGGAGTGAAGTAGACTCTGTGTGGGTCCTTAGTTGTAGTTTTGTTTAGTATGCTGGTTTTCTCTAATGCTGGTTGTGCTAGGAGTGAAGTTGTCCCGTGGGCAGACTCAGGACCTCTGGTTTGCCAGGATATTATAGGTGGTGGAAGTAGCTATTGTTTTCTCCTTTCTTGGAACAAGGTTGCTCTTTTTTGAGTTGCTGTAATGGCTTGAATTAGTTGACTTCCAGTCAGGAAGTGGTGCTTTCAAGAGAGCATCAGCTGTAGTAGTATAGTGGGGATACAATTTTGCCCTGAGGTTGCCTGGATAAGTATTCAGGTTTTGGCTGGGCACGGTGGCTCACACCTATAATCCCAGCACTTTGGGAGGCCAAGGCAGGCAGATCACCTGAGGTTGGGAGTTCACGACCAGCCTGACCAACATGGAGAAACCCCGTCTCTACTAAAAATACAAAATTAGTCGGGTGTGGTGGCAAATGCCTCTAATCCCAGCTATTCAGGAGGCTGAGGCAGGAGAATCACTTGAACCCGGGAGGTGGAGGTTGCAGTGAACCGAGATTGTGCCATTGCACTCCTTCCTGGGCAATGAGAGGGAAATTCCATCTCAAAAAAAAAAAAAAAAAATGTATTTGGGTTTCTCAGGTAATGAGCAGGGCCGTAGAGCTTCCAAGAGATTATGTCTTTTGTTTTCTGCTACCAGGGTAGGTAGAGAAAGACCATCAAGTGGGGGCAGGGGTAGGCATGTCTGAGTTCTGACTCACCCACCTTGCTGTGGCTCTCAGTGCGGGATAGGGGTGTGGTTCTCAGGCCAATGGAGTTATGTTCTCAGGGGGATTATGTCTGCCTCTGCTGCAACATACAGGTCACCAGGAAAGTTGGGGAAAGCCAGCAGTGACAGGCCTTACCCAGCTCCCATGCAGCCAGCTAGGCTGGCCTCACCCCTACCATGCCCCACCAACAGCACCGAGTTTATATTCAGGCAGCTGGTGAGTAGGGCTGAGATCTTGCCCCAGGCTATAAGCCTCCCCACTGAAGAAGCAAGCAGGGCTTTCAGGACTCAGTTTCAACCCTCCCCACCTGCCTCAGCTTCTGTGCTTATATCTGCACTTCCCGTTCACTCCCTCTACTCCCAGGAAAATTCACGTTCGATGGAAATTATTACAAAGTTCAGCTGGGAGTTTCCTTCTCCCTGTGGTCCTTCTCCAATTCCACTGGCAGCCCTCCCCAAGGACTCCTGAGAGATAAACTCAGAAATGGCCACCCGGGTTTCCCTGGCGACCAGGAGTACCTACAGGGTTCTTCCCATCTTCTACTTTTATATTTTGCTTGGTTCTCTAAATTCATTTCAGCTATAGGTAAGGTTAAATCATTCTCCTGTGATCTGGATTTTAGGGCTCCCCAGTGAAGATGTGTGTTCGGAGGTAGACTTTCCCCCTCTCACACTTTGGGTACTCACAATTTTTTGGCTGTCTCACTGAGTTTGCAGCACCAAGCTGCTTCTTTCAAAGGATCTGAATTATTTTGGTTTTTGTGGTCTGTTCCTGTGGTAGTTCTTAGAGCAAAAGTTCACAATATGAGTCTCCACATGCTGTGCTGTCCATCCGAATGAAACCTGCAAGTTAGTTCTGCCTCTTATCCATCATTTAAAAATATTTTTTGACTTTTTAGTATTAGCCATTCTAACTTGTATGAGATATTGTGGTTTTGATATGTATCTCTCTAATGATTAGTGATGAAGAGCATTTTTTCATGTTTTTTGGCTACTTATATCTTTTTTGAGAAGTGTCTGTTCATGTCCTTGGCCCACTTTTTAATGGGGTTTCTTTTTTGCTTGTTGATTTAAGTTTCTTATAGATTCTGGATATTAATACTCTGTCAGATGCACAGTTTGCAGATATTTTCTCCCATTCTGTAGGTTGTCTGTTTACTCTGTTAACCATTTCTTTTGCTGTGTAGAAGCTCTTCAGTTTAATTAAGTCCCATTTGTCTATTTTTTATTTTATTGCATTTGCTTTTGGGGTCTTCATCATAAATTCTTTGCCTAGGTCAATATCTAGAAAAGGATTTCCTAGGTTTTCTTTTAGGATTTTTATAGTTTGAGGTCTTGCATTTAAGTCTTCAATCCATCTTGAGTTAATTTTAATATATGGTGAGAGGTAGGGGTCCAGTTTCATTCTTCTGCATATGGTTAGCTAGTTTCCCCAGCATAATTTATTGAATAGGGTATCTTTTCACCATTATTTATTTTTGTTGACTTTGTTGAAGATCAGTTGGTTGTAGGTGTGTGGTTTTATTTTGGGGGTCTCTATTCTGTTTCATTGGTCTACATGTCTATTTTAGTACCAGCACTATGCTGTTTTGGTTATTATAGCCTTGTAGTATAACTTGAAGTCAAGTAGTGCGACGCCTCCGCTTTATTCTTTTTACTTAGGATTGCCTTGCCAACTCAGGCTCTTTTTAGGTTCCATATGAATTTTAGAATAGTTTTTTTCTAATTCTGTGGAAAATGATGTTGGTGATTTAATAGGAGTAGCATTGAATCTGTAGATTGCTTTGAGCAGTATGGACATTTTTAATGATATTGATTAATGAGCATAGAATGGTTTTGTATTTGTGTCATCTATAATTTCTTTCAACAGTGTTTCATAGCTCTCTTCATAGAGATATTTCACCGCCTTTGTTAGACGTATTCCTAGGGATGTTTTTGTGTGTGCCTATTGCAAATGGGATTACATTCTTGATTTGGCTCTCAGCTTGAACATTATTGGTGTATAGAAATATGATTTTTGTACATTGATTTTGTATCCTGAGACTTCCCTGAAGTCATTTATCATTTCTAGGAATCCTATGGTGGAATCTTTAGGATTTTCTAGGTATAGAATCATATTGTCAGTGAAGAAAGATTATTTGACTTCCTCTTTTCCTATTTGAATGCCTTTTATTTCTTTCTGTTGCCTGATTTCTCTGGCTAGGACTTCCAGTACTATGTTGAATAGAAGTAGTGAGAGTGGACTTGTCTGGTTCCAGTTCTTAGGAAAAAAAAAGCTTCCAGCTTTTGCCCATTCAGTATGATGTTGGCTGTGGGTTTGTCATAAATGGCTCTTATCATTTGAGCTACGTTCCTTTGGTGCCTAGTTTGTTGAGAGTTTTTATCATGAAGGAATGTTGAATTTTATTGAAGGCTTTTTCTGTGTCTAATGAGATGTTTATATGGTTTTTGTTTTCAATTCTGTTTATGTGGCAAACCACATTTATTAATTTGCATATGTCGAACTCTCCTTGTATTCCAGGAATAAAGCCCATTTGATTGTGGTGAATTAACTTCTTGATGTGCTGCTGGGTTCAGTTTGCTAGTATTTTGTTGAGGATTTTTGCATCTCTGTTCATCAGGGATATTGGCCTGTAGTTTTCTTTTTTGTTGTGTCTTTGCCAGATTTTAGTATCAGGATGTACTGGTTTCATAGAATGAGTTAGGGAAGAATCCCTCCTCCTTGATTTTTTGGAATAGTTTCTTTAGGTTTGGTACCAGTTCTTCTTTGAACATGTGGTAGAATTAGGCTGTGAATCCATAGAGTCCAGGGCTTTTTATTGATTGGTAGGTTTTTTATTACTGATTCAATTTCATTACTTGTTGGTGTGTTCAGAATTTCTTTTTCTTCCTGGTTCAACTTTGGGTGGTTGTATGTTTCCAGGAATTTATCCATTTCCTCTAAATTTTCTGGTTTGTGTGCCTAGAGATGTTCATAGTCATCCCTGAGGATCTTTTGTATTTCTCTGGGATTGGTTGTGATATCACCTTTGTTGTTTCTCATTGTGCTTATTTAGATTGTCTCTCTTTTTCTCTTTGTTAATGTAGCTAACAGTCTATGAATCTTGCTGATCCTTTCAAAGAACCACCTTTTTAAATCTTGATTCTTTGTATGTTTTCTTGGTCTCGATTTCATTTAGTTCTGCTCTGATTTTAGTTATTTCTTTTTAGTGCTAGCTTTGGGTTTAGTTTGTTCTTGCTTTTCTAATTCCTTCAGGTGTGAGGTTAGGTTGTTAATTTGCAATCTTTCTATATTCTTGATGTAGTCATTTAGCGCTATACACTTTCCTCTTAACACTGCTTTTGCCACATCCAGGGGTTTTGGTATGTTGTGTCTCTATTTTCATTTCTTTCAAAACAGTTTTAAAATTTCTGCCGTTAGTTTTTACCCTCAAATAATTCAAGAGCATGTTTTTTAGTTTCCATGTGTTCATGTACCTTTGAGAGTTCCTCTTGGTATTGATTTCTACTTTCATTCCACTGTGGTCCAAGAAGATCATTGGTATGATTACAATTTTAAAAAATTTGTTGAGACTTGCTTTATGAATGAGCAGCTGGTCAATATTAGAGTATGTTCTGTGTGCAGATGAGAAGAATGTATCTTCTGTGGTTGTTGGGTAGAATATTCTGTAGAGTGTTCTGTCTATTAGGTCTAATTGTTGCAGTTTATATTTAAGTCCAAAATTTGTTTTTTAGTTTTCTGGCTCAATAATCTATCTATTGCTGCTGGTGGAGTGTTGAAGTCCCCCACTATTATTGTGTGGCTGTCAAAGTCTTTTCTTAGGCCTAGAAGTAATTATTTTATAAATCTGGGTACTTTAATGTTGGGTGCATATATATCTAGGATAGTTAAGTCTTCTTGTTGAATTGAACCCTTTATTATTATGTAATGCCATCTTTGTCCTTTTTTACTGTTGTTGGTTTAGGGTCTATTTTATCTGATATAAGAATAGTGATTTTGGCTCTTTTTTGTTTTCCATTTGCATGATAGAATTTTCTCCACCTTTGAGCTTATGGGTGTCATTACACGTGAGATAGCTCTCTTGAAGACAGTAGAAAGATGGGTCTTATTTTTTAAATCCGATTTTCCACTCTGTGTCTTTTAAGTGGAGCATGTAGGCCATTTATGTTCAAGGTTAATATAGATATGTGAGGTTTTTTTTTTTTTTCCCTGTCATAGTATTGTTAGCTAGTGCTTTGTAGTCTTGATTGTGTAGTTGTTTTATGGAATTAATGGGCTATATGTTTGTGTGTGCTCTTGGGGTGGCAAGTATCATTCTTTAATTTCCATGTTTAGAACTCCCTAAGCATCTCTTGTAGGGCCAGTCTGGTGGTGATGAATTTCCTTAGCAACTGCTTGTCTGGGAAATACTTTATTTTTTGTTGTTGTTGTTTATGAAGCTTAGTTTGGCAGGATATGAAATTCTATGCTGACATGTCTTTTCTCTAAGAATACTAAAAATGAGCCCCCAATCTCTTCTTGCTTGTAATGTTTCTGCTGAGAAGTCTGCTGTTAGTTCTGACAGGTTTCCCTTTATAGGTAATATGAGCCTATATTATCCTTTTCTCTAGCTGCCTTTAAGAGTTTTTTCTTTCATGTTGACCTTGGACAGTCTGATGACTATCTGCCTTGGGGATGGTCATCTTCTATAATATCTCACAGAAGTTCTCTGGATTTCTTGTATCTGCATGCTAACCTTTCTAGCAAAATTGGGGAAATTTTCCTGAATTATATCCTCAAATGTGTTTTCTAAGTTGCTCACTTTCTCTTCTTCTCTTTCAGGAATGCCAATATATCATAGATTTGATCACTTTACATAATCCCATGGTTATTGAAGTCTTTGTTTATATTTTGATTATTTTTAAACAAAGTTTTGCCTGACTGGGTCAATTCAAAGGACCAGTCTTCAAGCTCTGAAATTCTTTCTTCACCTTGGTCTAGTCTGTTGTTAATGCTTCTGTGTTTTAAAATTCCTGAAACAACATTTTCAATTCCATAAGGTTCTGCTTGGTTCTTTCATAATATAGCTATGGTGTCTTCTAAATTTTGGATTATTTTTCTGTTTTCTTTGTGTTATATTTCAACTTTATCTCAGCATTGAGTTTCTTTGCCATCCATATTCTGAATTCTGTATCTGTCATTTCAGACATTTTATTCTGGTTGGGACCCATTGCTTGGGAGCTAGTGCGATCCTTTGGAGATGATAAAACACTCTGGCTGTTTTTATTGTCCGAGTACTTGTGCTGATTCCTTCTCATCTGAGAGAGCAGATGCTGCTGCTGCTGCTTCTCCTTCTCCTCCTCCTTCTCCTTCTTTTTGAATTTGCTATTGTTTGGATGGGGCTCCTTGATTTTTTAATTTTTTTTTCTTTTGGGTGTATGGCTGTGGTATTTATAATATATATATATGTAATTGATTGGCTGCATTTCTGGGTGCTTTAAGGGTCCTAGCTCTGCACAGGTTTCTTGGTTGCAGATAGGTTCATGCAGTGGCTTTCTCAGATGGGGCTTGTTGTAGCAATGCAATTTTCTTTGGTTATGTAATTCAGGCTGCAGTCTAGTAGGTGGAGCTTAAGGGTAAGAGCCAGCAGGTAAAGATGGGAGCAGAGGAAACAGAGAAGCACAAAAAATACTCACTCCCAGTGCACATTAGCCTTCAGTGGGGGTGGAGCTACTAGAAAAGCCTGAGAAGCAGACTATTTCAGCTCATGCTCCCTAGGCCCTGATGGGAATAGTTGCTGCTGAGTCTGTGACAGTGCACTGAGGAAGGTGGGATGAGAGAAGATTCCTCTCCACATCTGTTTTTGGGCTACAGTGGTGTTGCCTCCAGTGTCTGGTGCTATGCTTGTGTTTCTTTTGACCCAAGGGGGTCTTTGGTGGGCTGTGCTCTCTCCTCCCTTAGGGGTAGTCTGTGCTAAGGATTAGATTTCCTCGGGAGTGGGGTCCATCTCCCTCTTGCTCCTTGTAGCTGGTAGGGCCCTGTCCCCCAACTGACCAAGGGAGCAGGCTGGGGGACCCAGCAGTGACACACTCAGACTGCTTCCAGATCACAAAGCTGTCTCTGCTGCAAGTCCTGCAGCCTGGGAGAAACCTAGACTTCAGCAACTCTCCTCCCATTCCTGTCCTGCAACAGGAGAAAGCCTAATTCAATGCCTACTGCTGGGGCACTTTCCACACTTGCCACTTAATTCTGGCTGTGCGGGTCCTTCCCCAGTTCCAGAGCAAGCACTGGAAACTCTGGCCCAAGACTACAGTGAATGTTGTGGCCACCACTACCAGGTTGCCAAACAACATCTCTAAACTCCCCAAATGGTTCCAGGTGTGGACTTGTGACTGGAGACGGTGGGACTCCTCTCAGGTGAGCAGCATGGGCAGGAAGCTGTGGGAGTGCAGTCCACTAAATTCTCAGTCTCACAGCAGCCTATAGCAAGGCATTGGGTATTTTCCTAGATATGTATAGGGGAGCCTGGCTTGCCTGCCCCTCCTTGGCTGGGTGGTGGCTGCATCCTCGTCAGCCTGAGTTCAGGTTGAGGGTAGGGTGCAGCCTGGGATTAAACTCTCAAAATGGCACCCAGAACCTGGGACTAGAGAGGGTGGGGTACTATCCAGGTAGGCAGCATGAGCAAGAAGCTGAGGGGAGTGTGGTCTGCTTGCATCTCAGTCTCAACAGCAGCTCACAGCAGAGTGGCAAATACCCTTGCGGGGATGCATGGAGGTACCTGCCCTCTGGTCTCCCTCCTTGGAGCAGTGCAGTGGCTGTAGCTACGTCTGTAAATCCCTGGTATCTAGGCTCAAATCAAAATGGCTCCCAGCTGAGGCTGCTGCAGGCTTGGATGCCTGTAGGATTCTGTGTGGGTTTTCTTTCCGGAGCAACATCTCTGTGCAGTCTTTAGGCAGCTCTGTATGTATGTCAGGCACAAGGGCCTGGTGGGTAGAGGGTTTTTGTCAGAGCTAAGATCATAAAAGCCTGTTTCGGAGCTCTGGAATTTCTCTTTTACTGTTTCCCCATGTCCAGGAGCCTCTCCCGGCTGACAGTCAGTTCCTGGCTTGGCAAGCTGCCTCAGACTTTTTCCTAACTTACTTCTGGCACTTCCTATCTCTTCTCTGATGAATTCAAGCATTCTCTACAAATGATATGTTTGAAAGGTGAGTATCTACTTGCTATTTTGGCTTTTTAAAAAATTATTATTATTATACTTTCGGTTTTATGGTACATGTGTGCAATGTGCAGGTTAGTTACATATGTATACATGTGCCATGCTGGTGCGCTGCACCCACTAACTCGTCACCTAGCATTAGGTATATCTCCCAATGCTATCCCTCCCCCCTCCCCCCACCCCACAACAGTCCCCGAAGTGTGATGTTCCCCTTCCTGTGTCCAAGTGTTCTCATTGTTCAATTCCCACCTATGAGTGAGAATATGTGGTGTTTGGTTTTTTGTTCTTGCGATAGTTTACTGAGAATGATGATTTCCAGTTTCATCCATGTCCCTACAAAGGACATGAACTCATCATTTTTTATGGCTGCATAGTACTCCATGGTGTATATGTGCCACATTTTCTTAATCCAGTCTATCATTGTTGGACATTTGGGTTGGTTCCAAGTCTTTGTTATTGTGAATAATGCCTCAATAAACATACGTGTGCATGTGTCTTTATAGCAGCATGATTTATAGTCCTTTGGGTATATACCCAGTAATGGGATGGCTGGGTCTAATGGAATTTCTAGTTCTAGATCCCTGAGGAATCGCCACACTGACTTCCACAAGGGTTGAACTAGTTTACAGTCCCACCAACAGTGTAAAAGTGTTCCTATTTCTCCACATCCTCTCCAGCACCTGTTGTTTCCTGACTTTTTAATGATTGCCATTCTAACTGGTGTGAGATGGTATCTCATTGTGGTTTTGATTTGCATTTCTCTGATGGCCAGTGATGGTGAGCACTTTTTCATGTGTTTTTTTGGCTGCATAAATGTCTTCTTTTGAGAAGTGTCTGTTCATGTCCTTTGCCCACTTTTTGATGGGGTTGTTTGTTTTTTTCTTGTAAATTTGTTTGAGTTCTTTGTAGATTCTGGATATTAGCCCTTTGTCAGATGAGTAGGTTGCGAAAATTTTCTCCCGTTCTGTAGGTTGCCTGTTCACTCTGAGGGTAGTTTCTTTTGCTGTGCAGAAGCTCTTGAGTTTAATTAGATCCCATTTGTCAATTCTGGCTTTTGTTGCCATTGCTTTTGGTGTTTTAGACTTGAAGTCCTTGCCCATGCCTATGTCCTGAATGGTATTGCCTAGCTTTTCTTCTAGGGTTTTTATGGTTTTAGGTCTAACATTTAAGTCTTTAATCCATCTTGAATTGATTTTTGTATAAGGTGTAAGGAAGGGATCCAGTTTCAGCTTTCTCCATATGGCTAGCCAGTTTTCCCAGCACCATTTATTAAATAGGGAATCCTTTCCCCATTTCTTGTTTTTGTCAGGTTTGTCAAAGATCAGATAGTTGTAGATATGTGGTGCTATTTCTGACAGCTCTGTTCTGTTCCATTGATCTATATCTCTGTTTTGGTACCATTACCATGCTGTTTTGGTTACTGTAGCCTTGTAGCATAGTTTGAAGTCAGGTAGCGTGATGCCTCCAGCTTTGTTCTTTTGGCTTAGGATTGACTTGGCGATGCGGGCTCTTTTTTGGTTCCATATGAACTTTGAAGTAGTTTTTTCCAATTCTGTGAAGAAGGTCATTGGTAGCTTGATGGGGATGGCATTGAATCTGTAAATTACCTTGGGCAGTATGGCCATTTTCACGATATTGATTCTTCCTACCCATGAGCATGGAATGTTCTTCCATTTGTTTGTATCCTCTTTTATTTCCTTGAGCAGTGGTTTGCAGTTCTCCTTGAAGAGGTCCTTCACATCCCTTGTAAGTTGGATTCCTAGGTATTTTATTCTCTTTGAAGCAATTGTGAATGGGAGTTCACTCATGATTTGGCTCTCTGTTTGTCTGTTATTGTTGTATAAGAATGCTTGTGATTTTTGCACATTGATTTTGTATCCTGAGACTTTGCTGAAGTTGCTTATCAGCTTAAGGAGATTTTGGGCTGAGACGATGGGGTTTTCTAGATATACAATCATGTCATCTGCAAACAGGGACAATTTGACTTCCTCTTTTCCTAACTGAATACCCTTTATTTCCTTCTCCTGCCTAATTGCCCTGGCCAGAACTTCCAACACTATGTTGAATAGAAGTGGTGAGAGAGGTCATCCCTGTCTTGTGCCAGTTTTCAAAGGGAATGCTTCCAGTTTTTTCCCATTCAGTATGATATTGGCTGTGGGTTTGTCATAGATAGCTCTTATTATTTTGAGATACGTCCTAATTTATTGAGAGTTTTTAGCATGAAGGGTTGTTGAATTTTGTCAAAGGCCTTTTCTGCATCTATTGAGATAATCGTGGTTTTTGTCTTTGGTTCTGTTTATATGCTGGATTACATTTATTGATTTGCGTGTATTGAACCAGCCTTGCATCCCAGGGATGAAGCCCACTTGATCATGGTGGATAAGCTTTTTGATGTGCTGCTGGATTCTGTTTGCCAGTATTTTATTGAGGATTTTTGCATCGATGTTCATCAAGGATATTGGTCTACAATTCTCTTTTTTGGTTGTGTCTCTGCCCAGCTTTGGTATCAGGATGATGCTGGCCTCATAAAATGAGTTAGGGAGGATTCCCTCTTTTTCTATTGATTGGAATAGTTTCAGAAGGAATGGCACCCGTTCCTCCTTGTACCTCTGGTAGAATTCGGCTGTGAACCCATCTGGTCCTGGACTTTTTTTGGTTGGTAAGCTATTGATTATTGCCACAATTTCAGCTCCTGTTATTGTTCTATTCAGAGATTCAACTTCTTCCTGGTTTAGTCTTGGGAGGGTGTATGTGTTGAGGAATGTATCCATTTCTTCTATGTTTTCTAGTTTATTTGTGTAGAGGTGTTTGTAGTATTCTCTGATGGTAGTTTGTATTTCTGTGGGATCAGTGGTGATATCCCGTTTATCATTTTTTATTGCATCTATTTGATTCTTCTCTCTTTTTTTCTTTATTAATCTTGCTAGCGGTCTATCAATTTTGTTGATCCTTTCAAAAAACCAGCTCCTGGATTCATTAATTTTTTGAAGGGTTTTCTGTGTCTCTATTTCCTTCAGTTCTGCTGTGATTTTAGTTATTTCTTGCCTTCTGCTAGCTTTTGAATGTGTTTGCTCTTGCTTTTCTAGTTCTTTTAATTGTGATGTTAGGGTGTCAATTTTGGATCTTTCCTGCTTTCTCTTATGGGCATTTAGTGCTATAAATTTCCCTCTACACACTGCTTTGAATGCATCCCAGAGATTCTGGTATGTTGTGTCTTGGTTCTCGTTGGTTTCAAAGAACATCTTTATTTCTGCCTTCATTTCGTTATGTACCCAGTAGTCATTCAGGAGCAGGTTGTTCAGTTTCCATGTAGTTGAGCGGTTTTGAGTGAGATTCTTAATCCTGAGTTCTAGCTTGATTGCACTGTGATCTGAGAGATAGTTTGTTATAATTTCTGTTCTTTTACATTTACTGAGGAGAGCTTTACTTCCAAGTATGTGGTCAATTTTGGAATAGGTGTGGTGTGGTGCTGAAAAAAATGTATATTCTGTTGATTTGGGGTGGAGAGTTCTGTAGATGTCTATTAGGTCCACTTGGTGCAGAGCTGAGTTCAATCCCTGGGTATCCTTGTTGACTTTCTGTCTTGCTGATCTGTCTAATGTTGACAGTGGGGTGTTAAAGTCTCCCATTATTAATGTGTGGGAGTCTAAGTCTCTTTGTAGGTCACTCAGGACTTGCTTTATGAATCTGGGTGCTCCTGTATTGAGTGCATATATATTTAGGATAGTTAGCTCTTCTTGTTGAATTAATCCCTTTACCATTATGTAATGGCCTTCTTTGTCTCTTTTGATCTTTGTTGGTTTAAAGTCTGTTTTATCAGAGACTAGGATTGCAACCCCTGCCTTTTTTTGTTTTCCATTTGCTTGGTAGATCTTCCTCCATCCTTTTATTTTGAGCCTATGTGTGTCTCTGCACGTGAGATGGGTTTCCTGAATACAGCACACTGATGGGTCTTGAGTCTTTATCCAATTTGCCAGTCCATGTCTTTTAGTTGGAGCATTTAGTCCATTTACATTTAAAGTTAATATTGTTATGTGTGAATTTGATCCAGTCATTATGATGTTAGCTGGTTATTTTGCTCGTTAGTTGATGCAGTCTCTTCCTAGTCTCGATGGTCTTTACATTTTGGCATGATTTTGCAGCGGCTGGTACCGGTTGTGCCTTTCCATGTTTAGCGCTTCCTTCAGGAGCTCTTTTAGGGCAGGCCTGGTGGTGACAAAATCTCTCAGCATTTGCTTGTCTGTAAAGTATTTTATTTCTCCTTCACTTATGAAGCTTAGTTTGGCTGGATATGAAATTCTGGGTTGAAAATTCTTTTCTTTAAGAATGTTGAATATTGGCCCCCACTCTCTTCTGGCTTGTAGGGTTTCTGCTGAGAGATCCGCTGTTAGTCTGATGAGCTTCCCTTTGAGGGTAACCCGACCTTTCTCTCTGGCTGCCCTTAACATTTTTTCCTTCATTTCAACTTTGGTGAATCTGACAATTATGTGTCTTGGAGTTGCTCTTCTCGAGGAGTATCTTTTTGGCGTTCTCTGTATTTCCTGAATCTGAATGTTGGCCTGCCTTGCTAGATTGGGGAAGCTCTCCTGGATAATATCCTGCAGAGTGTTTTCCAACTTGGTTCCATTCTCCCCGTCACTTTCAGGTACACCAATCAGACGTAGATTTGGTCTTTTCACATAGTCCCACATTTCTTGGAGGCTTTGCTCGTTTCTTTTTATTCTTTTTTCTCTAAACTTCCCTTCTCGCTTCATTTCATTCATTTCATCTTCCAGGGCTGATACCCTTTCTTCCATTTGATCGCATCAGTTCCTGAGGCTTCTGCATTCTTCACGTAGTTCTCGAGCCTTGGTTTTCAGCTCCATTAGCTCCTTTAAACACTTCTCTGTATTGGTTATTCTAGTTATACATTCTTCTAAATTTTTTTCAAAGTTTTCAACTTCTTTGCCTTTGGTTTGAATATCCTCCCGTAGCTCGGAGTAATTTGATCGTCTGAAGCCTTCTTCTCTCAGCTCGTCAAAGTCATTCTCCGTCCAGCTTTGTTCCGTTGCTGGTGAGGAACTGCGTTCCTTTGGAGGAGGAGAGGCACTCTGCTTTTTAGAGTTTCCAGTTTTTCTGCTCTGTTTTTTCCCTATCTTTGTGGTTTTATCTACTTTTGGTCTTTGATGATGGTGATGTACAGATGGGTTTTTGGTGTGGATGTCCTTTCTGTTAGTTTTCCTTCTAACAGAGAGGACCCTCAGCTGCAGGTCTGTTGGAGTACCCGGCCGGCCATGTGAGGTGTCAGTCTGCCCCTGCTGGGGGGTGCCTCCCAGTTAGGCTGCTCGGGGGTCATGGGTCAGGGACCCACTTGAGGAGGCAGTCTGCCCGTTCTCAGATCTCCAGCTGCGTGCTGGGAGAACCACTGCTCTCCTCAAAGCTGTCAGACAGGGACAGTTAAGTCTGCAGAGGTTACTGCTGTCTTTTTGTTTGTCTGTGCCCTGCTCCCAGAGGTGGAGCCTACAGAGGCAGGCAGGCCTCCTTGAGCTGTGGTGGGCTCCACCCAGTTCAAGCTTCCAGGCTGCTTTGTTTACCTAAGCGAGCCTGGGCAATGGCGGGCGCCCCTCCCCCAGCCTCGCTGCTGACTTGCTGTTTGATCTCAGACTGCTGTGCTAGCAATCAGCGAGACTCCGTGGGCGTAGGACCCTCTGAGCCAGGTGCGGGCTATAATCTCCTGGTGCACCGTTTCCTAAGCCCATTGGAAAAGCACAGTATTCGGGTGGGAGTGGCCTAATTTTCCAGGTGCCATCTGTCACTCCTGGAAAGGGAACTCCCTGACCCCTTACGCTTCCCAAGTGAGGCAATGCCTCGCCCCTGCTTCGGCTGGCGCAGGGTGCACTCACCCACTGACCTGCGCCCACTGTCTGGCACTCCCTAGTGAGATGAATACGGTACCTCGGATGGAAATGCAGAAATCACCCATCCTCTGCATCGCTCACGCTGGGAGCTGTAGACCGGAGCTGTTCCTATTCGGCCATCTTGGCTCCTCGCTATTTTGGCTTTTATCCATGGAGCAGAGATATGCTACCTGTGCCCCTCCTCTGAACACTTCAAACACAGCTAAACTTCCCTCATCTCAGGCCTCGGTTCTTTCCTGGTGAAAGTGAAGGCTCGGGGCAATTGTGTGTCAATAATGAGAAATTTGGGTTTGGGATTTTTATCTTGCTGGATTCATATGATGAAAATAACACTATTAAAAAAATACTTGTTGATGCAAAGTACTTTGCCTATACTATCTTATTTAAATCATACACTTGAGTACAGAGAGGTCAAGTAGCTTGAATAAGATTGCAGCTGATATGTGATAAAGCCAACCCAGCTCCTCAGACTTGGGACCTGACCCTCTTCCCCTTCTACTTGAACATGCTGTTTGTATAAGTTCTCATCACCAGGAACTTTTTGTAAGAAACCCAAATCCCACTTGCTGTAGTATGAACCTATTTATTTTTGTTCTATCCTCAGTGAATATAAAAAAGAATACTCAATCACCCCCAAGTTAGAGGTTTATTCCAAAGTGGTAGGTTTACCTCATATAGTGTTAGGATAATAAGGCCCTAAGTAGAAAACATTGAAAGAGACCAACAAATTTTAAAAGAGGCTTTAATCATGTGATCACATTTCTCATTTCCAAGCAAAGTGTGTGCACATGTGAGTGTTTGAGGCTGATGTGATAGCCCTGTGATTGTCCCTTCTTCCACTTCTATCCAACATGGCAGAACATTTTCAACCTAAAGTATAAAACTGTAGAGAAGGATGTAAAAGTGTAAATCTGGGTGCTCACAAGTATCATAAGCTCCTGGTAGAGATATCATATATTTTCTATTTCTGTTCTGCTCATGGATCACGCACATGTCACCTTTTCTCCACCCTGTCCTCGATGATGTGTGCTTTCTTGGGCTGAGCTCTGAGAATGAGGTGTGTAGATTAAAATTGTACTGGGACTCTGGCCTGGCCTAGAAGAAAGTGCAGGAGTGAGTGTCAGTGTTGTGGATGGGACTGAGTCTGGTTGGAGGGGAAATAGTTGACTAATGGAAGGAGGCAAAGGCAAATCCTGAAACAGGCAGGCTTGGGAAGCAGGGAGGCCCTTAACCCAAAGGTAGGAGAGAATAGTCTTGATTTAAATGTTCGAAAAATGGACTGAAAATAAATCAGTCTCTTTTATTAGTATACAGCCTAAATTTACACTTCAAATGTTACCACCAAAGAATAACCCATTTGTTCTAAAAGGCTGGGGTCTTTAGTTGGCTTGGTTATCCAGTGAGGGAGATGTCTTTTCTGGGCAGACATCCTTGGTACATCGTGGATAATGCTGTACCTTCCAAGTGGGTTTACATATTTTTTTGAGGAGCTCAGATTTTTATTTCACCTTAACTTGGAGCAGGTAGATTATTTCAGACTTGTGCTTCTCTTCGTTTTGGTTTTTCTCTTTGGGAATTTTGCAGTTCCTGGACTGGAAAGGGATTGGGCTTGGTTTTGCCAGACTTCTCTATGGAGAAAATATGACATACTTTGATGCTCATTTCTCTGAGCCTGAAACATATTTTACATCATAATCGGCTTTGAGGGTTTCAGAAACAGGACATGACCAGCTTTTTTGAAATTAGAATGTTTGTCAGGTCATACCTGATGAAGAAAATATCAGAAATATGAACCCTAAGGTAGAAATTACTCTTCAGAATGAATGTTGGTTGATGGAGTCGTTCGTTGCATTAAACAGATATTTATTGAATGCCTGATACTAGGAACTGAGTAATAAGAAAAAATAAGGTGTTTTCTGTTTTCTTAAGAGGCCCACAGGAGTTGAGGAGGCAGCCAATTACCTGTAGAAAGCATGATAAGTACTATGGATGTTTTGCTTTGTGTTAGGAATTTTAGTACAATGCTGCCGACAAAGGTCTCTCTAACCAATATTGTCCTCTAAACAGGAGTATTTTTCATGAACAAGCTGATATTTTAGCCAAGGTTATGTTTGTTTCTTTAGGTTACCCATTTCACGGAGTGTAGTTGTTTTGATCTATGTCAAAAACAACCTATGTGCCCTATATCCCAAAAGACATTAAAATGGCTTGGCCTGTTTTCCCCACACAGGCTTAGAAGCACTACAAATACTATATATTGTTAAGTTTGAAATGCTAAAGAGAAAATTTTCAGTATAGAATTTAATCAGCCAAACTTAATTTCTTCTGGAAGAGCTAAATATATAAGCTATTGTACAGTTTTAGATTTCTGGGAAAAATAAAACCTTACTTTTTATTAATTAGCATGATAATTTTTTCAAAAGTGACCAGACAATTGTTTTAGGATAGCTCCTATTTAATATAGTTTCCAGAGGGAATATTTGCTCTGAGATGTGAGAGCTTCCTGTTTCTTATTGGAAGCCCAAATGAGAATTCAAAGTATGTATGTGTGTGGTAGTGATGGTGGGGGCACCCATTACTGTCCAATATATCAGTATAACTCCTTATTCTTATTCATTATTATTCACTTGGTTCCTCTTACAATATGAATAGAAGGAGAAAAACATTTATAGATTACTTAAAACATTTTATGAGAAGAAAGGGAACAAATTAGCCCATTTGAATCACTAGCTTTGCAGAGGAGAATGGGCAGAAGATATATTTAATCTTTCATCAAAGATTTTATTTGAGATTACTAAGATACGGTTTCACTCAGAACAGCGCTAAATGAGATCATCATTGTTTTTATTAGCAGCATTATTCCTTACTCCTTTTGTTAGAAAAACACCCTGCAGTGTGTGCAGATCTGTTTAATTGCAATGCTTTTACATTTTCTTTCAAATGTAGTTGACTTATTTTATAAATATTTCAAGCACATAATTGCTATTTTGCTTTAATGAATCACAAATGTATTTAGATAATCTAAGAGGTTAGAATACATTGCTCCTATGTCAGGTTTGTAGAAGAAGTAAGAATGACTTATTGACTTTATTGACTATGATCCTGAGGGAGAGTCTTTCACCCTATGATCCTCCTTTGTAGTAAACATCTGTGGCATTGGATACACCTGGGCTTCAAGCCCAGTTCTTTAACTTACTAGTTGGTGTGATCTTAGGTAAGTTCTTTATCTTCTTTGAGCTTCCAGAATGTTCTGTAGATTTTATTGAGTATAGTAATATGAACTTGCCAGACTGATAGGAGGATAAATAGATAATAAAGTACCTAAGAGAGGGCCAGGCAAATAGTATGTACTCAATCAATGTTAATTTCTTTCCTTGTCAGCTCCTTTTGATTGATAGAGGAGACTTGCTAAAGAGATTCTTGAGGTTCTAATCCCAGTTGTCAGTAGAGATCCATCTTCTTTTCTTTATTACTGAAGTTAAGAACTCTAGATTTAATCCAAGACCATCCCTTCTATGTGCTGTGCAAAAAAAAAGCATGTCTTTAGTCATATCTATCCTGTCTTTGTGGTTCAACAGTGATCACAATAGCAAACGTGAAGATATCGTGCTGATCTGGAATAGAGAAAAGTGGAACAGATGTAGAATTTGGGGCTTGGCTAAGGCTGCTGGGAAATTTGCATTAGGTGGCCTAGCTGGGAATCCAGAAAAAGCAGGTGTTTTTGCAAGGATATGGCCTGGGGTGGTGGTGGTGGTGGTAGTGGCATGGGGTGGTCCAGAGGCCACAGGTCACAGGGCCTCTGCCCCCCTTTTACTGGGGCAGAGGAAGCTACGTGCATCCACAAAGAATCCATTCCACAGCCAGTGATCACTATTTGCTCCTAGAAAATACCTAGGAAATTATCCATGTTCTTATCACTGAACCCTACAAGTCTAAGTCCACACAATGCTCATTGACACATTGAAATGAAACCAGTTGGTTCAGTTAATGATGTAATCCAGTCGCTTCCCATATAGGCACATCTTTCTTAAGGCCTCATGCTGGAGAAGATGGGTTGGCATGATCTTGTGGCTTTCACGTGATGCTGTCCTCCAGGGGGGCATAGGAATAACGTCGCCTTGAATGTATGACCTTGAAAATGTGTGATGTACAATGCATTCCCTGGTACTGTTGCCTACAGAATACCAAGAAAGCACTTAATGTGGTTGTTATTTGTTCCATGCTACTTCCCTGGGCAAATTTCCATTCCACCTTAGAGGTATGGTGGAAACAGAGGCAGCAAGGCCAAATCTTGACTGTCCATCAGTCGTTTCTGAGATTTGGAGCAACCAAAGGCTGACCTGGGCATTTCTGCTCATTCTAGGATGGGCTTAGAGAACCACCAGGCCTTCCTGAGAATGGAAGTCTTTTCTGTACTTCTCACAGAGCCCAGAGTGGCATCTATACCACATAATAGTGGCTCACTGTGGATCAACTTATTGGATGAATAAAAGTTTTTCTGAGATATGCCCTTTTTATATTTGCCTCTTATACTTGTGGACAGCTGTGCTTTCCATTGTCATCATCATCAATATCATTGTAATTGTTATTAACAGGAAACATCTGTAAGGCAATATCCAAGGTGTTATGCAAAAAAGAATGAGAGACACAATCAAAATAGAACTTTCGAGGGCAATGACCAAGTCTTTTTTTGTTAACTTTTATTTTAAGTTCAGGGGTACATGTGCAAGATGTGCAGGTTTGTTACGTAGGTAAACTTGTGTCACGGGGCTTTGTTATTTCATTACTGAGGTATTAAGCTTAGTATTGGTTAGTTTTTTTCATGACTCTCACCCTCCACTCTCCAATAGGCCCCAGTGTGTGTTGTTCCTGTCTATGTGTCCATGTCTTCTCATCATTTAGCTCCCACTTATAACTGAGAATATGTGGTATTTGGTTTTCTGTTCTTGTGTTAGTTTGCTAAAGATAATAGCCTCCACCTCCACCCATGTCCCTGCAAAGGATGTGATCTTGTTCTTTTCTGTGGCTGCATAGTATTCTATGGTGTATATATACCACATTTTCTTTATCCAGTCTATCATTGATGGGCGTTTGGATTGATTCCATGTCTTTGCTATTGTGAATAGTGCTACAATGAACATACACATGCATGTGTCTTTATAATAGAACAATTTATATTCCTTTGTGTATATACCTAGTAATGGGGTTGCTGGGCTGAATGGTATTTCTCTCTTTAGGTGTTTGAGGAATCATCACACTGTCTTCCACAACGGTTGAACTAATTTACACTCCCACCAACAGGGTATATGCATCCCTTTTTCTCCACAATCTCTCCAGCATCTGTTACTTTTTAACTTTTTACCAATAGCCATTCTGACTGGTGTGAGATAGTATCTCACTGTGGTTTTGATTTGCATTTTTCTTTTCTTTTTTTTTTTTTTGAGACAGAGTCTCATTCTGTCACCCAGGCTGGAGTGCAGTGGCACAATCTCGGCTCACTAAAACCTCCGCCTCCCAGGTTTAAGCAGTTCTCTGCCTCAGCCTCCTGAGTAGCTGGGATTACAGTCGTGTACCACCATGGCTAGCTAATCTTTGTAGTTTTAGTAGAGACAGGGTTTCGCCATGTTGACCAGGCTGTCTTGAACTCCTGACCTCGTGATCCACCCATCTCAGCCTCTCAAAGTGCTGAGATTACAGATGTGAGCCACTGCGTCCAGCCCTTGATTTGCATTTTTCTAATGATCAATGATGTTAAGCTTTATTTCATATGCTTATTTATCACATGTATGTCTTCTTTTGAGAAGTGCCAGTTCATGTTCTTTGCCCCCTTTTTAATGGGGTTGTTTGCTTTTTGCTTGTAAATTTGTTTGAGTTCCTTATAGATACTGGATAATATAACTTTGTCAGATGGATACTTTGCAAAATTTTTCATCAGTTCTGTAGGTTGTCTGTTTACGCTGTTGATAGTTTCTTTTGCTGTGCAGAAGCTCTTTAGTATAATTAGATTCCATTTGTCAATTTTTGCTTTTGTTGCAATTGCTTTTGGCATCTTCATCATGAAATCTGTCTGTGCCTATGTCCTGAATGGTATTACCTAGGTTGTCTTTCAGAGTTTTTATAATTTTGGGTTTTACACTGAAGTTTTTAATCCATCTTGAGTTAATTTTTGTATAGACCAAATCTTAAATGACTTTTTATTTCTAGACCTTAGCCCAGTGCTTGTTGCATAGTACTGGTACAATAAGTTGTTGAATGATGACACCTGAAAAAGTGAATGTGTATGATAAGAACAGATCAATAAAAGAGCTGAAATAGCCGAAGAGCTATATCTTACACCCCATTTTCCCTTTTATTTAATCAAACCACCTCCCCAGCACTTCCCACCCCACATCTGAAATAACTCTCTTTTTCTTTCATTTGAGAAAGGAGTGTATATTCTGTCTCAGTGCTGTTACTTGGATCTGTTAAGGGAAGCACAGGCTATAGTGCTGCTATAATGCTAGGATTTTGGCTGCCTTGAAATTTAAGAGAAGAATTCTTTCTAATACTAGAAATAGATAATATTGAGCTCCTGCTTTTTCTCTGTGCCCAGAAAACCTACTGAAGTCAGGAGGACCTGGGAGTGTGTGGGAACAGTGGAATGGGGGCCTTTGTCTGTTAATTTGAGTTTCATTCTTTCATTTCACTACAAAGGTGATTCTGAAAAATAAATGCATTTATAAGGCTATTAATAACCATATTTTCCTCTTGATCATTATGATTAAGTTGTTGGTACTGCCAGGTGCCTGCTGCTCCCATCACAAAGCCCTGAATGATTTTGCTTTACCATTTGACTACACTGAGTTACTCTATGTCGGAGGAGTTGCTGCTGATTTTTTCCTTCTGTCAGTTGATTTAAATTCACACTGGAAACAGAGAATCAAGTTTAAGATAATATTCTAAGTCATAAGAGTCATTCTTCAGTTAAGGAACAATAAGTCAGCTTTCCTTTTGTTAGACTATTCCCAAGAAAGGTTTTATGGTCAAAATGTCACAGCTGGGTTTTTTTCCACATTTTTTCTTCTTCCATCATGAGTGTCTCATGATCCAATCGTTTGTTGAAGCTTGCAATCCCTGAATAAATATTCTCCTCATTGTATTTACTGCAAAAATGTTTCACATCTCCATGAGTTAACTCCCCAGACCCCAATATTGCAGTTCATGCTTTGCAGTGTCATGGAGCAGATCAGAGTACACACCCTGCAGAAAGATGCCCAGTTTTGAGCGCCAGCTCCGCCCATCTACTTGCTGTGAGATTACCAGCCTCACCAAGCCTTTGTTTCTTCTTATGAAAATTAGAATCGTAATAGTATCTACCTCCTCAGTTGGTGATGAAGAGTAAAACTTTCCTGGAATACTGACAGTGCTCAATAGATGGTAGTTTTATTATTGTGAGAATGAGAAAAGCAGTTCCCAACATCCAGCAGCTGGACAGACAGCAAGAGTTCTTGGTGTTCTCCTGCTGAAATAAACATTTTCACAGAATATCAACATCAGACAAGGCCACTCTGTGATCGTGAAGGATAAAGAAAAAAACCAAGGCCATTGTGTAATTATGTTTCGACACAGATAAATTATGGACATTGTCCAAGATACAAAACTGACCAAACATCCCTTTATTCTGGCTAATATGAGTGACTGCTGATTTTTTTAAACCAGTTATGGCTTTAGCCTGGCTCTCTTCATCCCTCTTTCCACATAAGATTTATTACGATACTTAGTCATAGAAGTACTCTTGCTTCCTGATAGTATCCAATCAACAGCAAAGTCCACTTCCTTAAACCCTCCCAAAAATCACCTAACAGGACCAACATTCTATACTAAATCCTTTCTAATACCTTCTTACTGAGACACCCCATGGTTCCTCACTGTGTGTGTTCTCTCTTGCCACAGCACATAATTCAACTACATGTGTATTTCTGGTACTCTCTGTCTGCAGGGCATTGACAGCTACTCCTTTTGAAAACCACAAGTCACAGGATTTAAAGTCATATAGCATGGAAAGGACATTTTGTGATCTTGGATAAGTTATTTAATGTCTCTGTTGATTTTCCCACTTGTTAAAATTAGGGGACTGGGCTCGTGCATTCTGTGTTCCTTTTTAGCACTAACATGCTATGGGTATCTGTGTCAGACACTTACCAACATTAGGAGTGCTGTGGAACAGAAATACTTAGTGCAGGAATGTCCTCAGATTCTGAACTTTCCTAGACTGCCAAAGGAAATCCTGTAATTCCAAATTCAATTTATCCCCTCCTCCCATCTCTTCATGAAAAGGAACTCTTTCTTTTTGGGAGATAGGCTAATATGCTGAAAGTAGAGGAAGGAGAAGAAGGAAAGAAAACCACATAGGCTGGGAATGGAGAAGGAGATTTTCTGGGGATCACAGAGACTGATAGAGACATGGAAACACCAGAGAGAAGTGGCTGAGAGGAAACAGGAAAATAAAGCATCGTGTAGATCATGTATTTGTATCCCTTTTATTGCCTTTAAAAAGTAGCAAGTAAATAATAGGATTGATTATTGAGTAATTTGGGTTTTTGAATCGTGTGTCCTGAAGAGAACACTCATCAATAATTGAATGTGAGTTTATAGGATTTGGGGAACACATTTGTTATATAGTCAGAAAACCCCCCAAAGAAGGCCTGTTTCTCCTGGAGAGCTTGCCACTTTATAGTTAATAAAGGTAAGAAGAAGCTTCTTTTTCAAACATTTTCAGGATTTAACCATTCACACCTTCTCCTGATCTCCATTTGGAAGGACCCATAGAGTCCAGCCCTTGTGTGGGCGATAATGAGAATGTGCTTACATGGAGCTGGGTGAAAGAGGCAGAAATCAGGATCACTAGTTTAAAGGTTTATGAGGCTTAGTTAATTAAAGCTTTTAATTTGCATGGGAATCCAAAGAAGCTCATCTTTCCAAACAGTAAGATGACTAGCCATTCTGGTTTTCCCATAGTGATGAGGTTTCCTGTGATGGAGAACTTCCAGTGCTAAAACCAGGACATTCCTAGGCAAACTGAGATCAACTTAGCATTCCTCTTCCTCACAGACTCAAGTTTTCTTCCATTTAAAATGCTGTTACAGACTGAGTGCTTCTTTCTAACATGTTCCCTGTGCATCAGATCTCTGCTAAATAATGGGAACTGGAAGGGATGCTTAGATGTCATGAGGTCATCCACTGCCTTCCAGTAGGTTTCATTCAGCTGGGCTGTTTAGATCATCTGCTCCTAAAAAACGATGTGCTGGGAAAGAGAGTCCACAGATAGTGTAGAGTCTGATACTCAGTCCATAATTTTATAATCCTTACTATTTGCTGTTTGAATTTCTTTCATCTTATGTGGTTTCTTTCTTTTTTTCTAACACGTTATTATGGGATTGAGAGGTGTGGCTGCCAGTTATCTGCAGAGGAATTATGGAGGTTGAGTTTAGAAGTTCATGATTCTAGTGATAGCCATGGTTTGGGGGAAAATTACTGCTTTGTATTGGCAAATGTAAATATAAGTTTTCAGGAAATATGTGCCTAAATTAAGAGTGCAGTGTTTAGGCGGTTCCCCCAAACTGCTGTTAAAACTATAAGGAGATTGGCTTGACTCATTGATAAAGAAGAAAGTTGCTGATATTTTATTTCCTGCTTGTTTTTATTAATTCTTTGTATTTGATATTCTCTTATATCCTACTCAAATATGTGTATAGATCTCAATAATTCTAAAAGTTCAGGGAATGGAATTCATTTTTTTGGTAAATATATTGCTGTTTTCTATCTCATTAGGGTAGACAATTTGTCTATCTCAATTGGCTAAACTGCTATTGGGTCGCAGTCACCTTAGCTTGTGTAAACTATAAAGAACTGGTTCAGATACTCTATATGGAACTCTGTCAAATTCTGGTTCCCAAACCTTGGCTCAGTTTAAGACTTCAAGATACACACATAAATGTAAATAAATAAATTAAAAGTATATATATTTATTGTTGTTGTTGTTATTGTTTGATAGATTGTTTTGTCCCAAAGGTATAACCAGTACGTGGTCACTATAGTAAATATATAAATTACAGAAAAATAATAGGAAGAAGAAGAAAATTACTCTGATTCCACCTAAAGATAGTGACTGATTTGGGGGTATTTCTTTTTGCTCTTTATTTCTATGTAGTGTTGTTTGTTTCACATATTATAATATTGCATCCTACCCTTTTCACTTATAACACAAGCATTTTTCCATTTCACCATGAACTCTTTTTAAATAACATGTGTAATGGTTGCACAACATTCCATGGCATGCTGTAGCATTTCAGTAGAACATAGCTTGGTGGAGGAGACCACAGTATACACATAGAGTAAGCTTAGATTATGTTCTCAAATTAGTTAGGCAAGAATGTAAAATCTGATGGGCAGCAAGGTGTCCTCAGATGATGGGAGCAGATGCAGGATAAATCAGCATGGCTTCTCTTACTCTGTGCTGATCCTCATGAGGCACGTGGCTGCAGCTGATATCCTTCATAGTGGGTCTCTGGATCTGGAAAGCTCCAGAATCCTTTCACCACCCTTTTATATGCTTCTTGGAAGAATTTACACCAACAAACTATGCATTTTTGTTGAAGATAATTATTACAACATTGAACTTTTCTGGAACCAAACTCAGCAAAGAATAGGTGACGTTCTCGTCTTGAAGGACATATAGGGTATCAATTTATTGCCTCACAGCTACAAATTCACTCCTCATTGCCTGCTCTGAGAAAATGGATATGGGCCCTTTAAATATTTTTCTTTGCCAGATGGCACCATATTAATCTTTGTCGGTAGAGGGTGCATGAGAGACATGATAGGAGGAATGGGCTTTGCTTCCTGGTCTGACCTTTTTTATATGCAAGCTCCTGGAATGCCTGTGGTTTCTCCAGCACCTGGGTCCTGTCGGCAACCAGCAGCACCCAGTGGCCAGCAGCGTACTCTTTCACTTCTTCTTGGGTGACTTTGTGGAATGCTCCAATGTGACATCTCCCTGTGAACGCCTTTCCTGACACCCTAAAAAGTGTCAGGAATTTCCAGCAAGTTCCAGAGAGCAGGTTTCCAGCAAGTTTGGTCAGTATGACACCACAGCAATATCTCTGCCATTCATTGAACTTGGATTCTTGCCTCTTCAATGAGGTGTGGATTTCAACCCTGGATTGGGAAGTGGCTGGGGATCCTTTCTTGGGCACTGTATCCCAGCCCTGGGGCCAGTGGCTGCTTCATATTCCCATATCCATTAGCGTTCTCTTCTTTTTTGTTTTTTCCTTTCCAAATTTTATTTCAGGTTCAGGGGTACATGTGCAGGTTTGTTACATGGGTAAACTGTGTGTGATGGGGGTTTGGTGTACAGATTATTTCATCACCCAGGTAATAAGCATAGTACTCGACAGGTAGTTATTCAGTCCTCACCTTCCTCTTACCCTCCACCCTCAAGTAGGCCCAGGTATTTAGTTTCCTTCTTTCTGTCCATGTGTACTCAATGTTTAGCTTCCACTTATAAGTGAGAACGTGAAGTATTTATTTTCTGTTCTTGCGTTAAATTGCTTAGGATACTGGCCTCTAGCTCTATTCATGTTGCTGAAAAGGACAGGATTTCACTGTTTTTTATGGCTGCATAGTATTCCGTGGCATATAATATGTACCACATGCTCATTATCCAGTCCACCATTGATAGGCATTTAAGTGGATTCCGTGTCTTTGCTATTGTGAATAGTGCTGTGATGAACATATGCATGCATGTCTTTATGGGAGAATTATTTATGTTCTTTTGTGTATATACCCAGTAATGGGATTGCTGGGTCAAATGGCAGTTCTGTCTGAAGTTCTTTGAGAAATCTCCAGACTGCTTTCCACAGTGGCTGAACTAATTTATGCTCCCAACAGCAGTGTGTATGCATTCCCTTTGCTCCACAAGCTCACCAGCATCTGTTATTTTTTGACTTTCTAATAATAGCCATTCTGACTGGTGTGAGATGGTATCTCATTGTGGTTTTGATTTGCATTTCTGTAATGATTAGTGATATTGAGCTTTTTTTCATAGGCTTGTTGGCTGTGTGTATGTCTTCTTTTGAGAAATGTCTGTTCACGTCATTTGCCCATTTTTTTAATGGGGTTGTTTGTTTTTTGCTTGTTAATTTATTTAAGTTCCTTATAGATTCTGGATAGTAGACCTTTGGTGTATGGTTTGCAAATATTTTCTCCCATTCTGTAGGTTGTCTGTTTACTCTGTTGATAATTTCCTTTTTTGTGAAGAAGCTCTTTAGTTTAATTAGATCCCACTTGTCAATATTTGTTTTTGTCGCAATCGCTTTTGAAGTCTTTGTCATGAAATTTTTGCCAGGGCCTATGTCCAGAGGGTACTTGCTAGGTTTTCTTCTAGGGTTTTCATAGTTTTAGGTTTTACATTTAAGTATGTAATCCATCTTAATTTTTGTATATGGTGTAAGGAAGGGGTCCAGTTTCCATTTTCTACATATGGCCAGCCAGTTATCCTAGCACCATTTATAAAATAGGGAGTCCTTTCCCCATTGCTTGTTTTCATTGACTTTGTTGATTATCAGTTGTAGTTTTCTGGCTTTATTTCTGAGTTCTCTAACCTGTTCCATTGATCTATGTGTCTGTTTTTGTATCAGTATCATACTGTTTTGGTTACTGTGGCCTTGTATAGTTTGAAGTTAGGTAGTGTGATGCCTCCAGTTTTGTACTTTTTGCATAGGATTTCTTTGGCTATTTGGGCACTTTTCTGGTTCCATATGAATTTTACAATAGTTTTTCTAATTCTGTAAAAAATGTCATTGGTAGCTTGATAGGAATGGCATTGAACATATAAATTTCTTTGGACAGTATGGCTGTTTTAACAATATTGATTCTTCCTATCCACGAGCATGGAATATTTTTCCATTTCTTTGTGTCATCTCTGATTTCTTTCAGCAGTATTTTGTAATTCTTGTTGTAGGGATCTTTTACCTGCCTGTTTAGCTCTACTGCTAGGTACTTCTTTGTGTTGCTATTGTGAATGGGATTGCATTTTAAAAGATAATTTAAAAAATTTTGGGCGGTACATATTAGGTGTACATATTTATGAGGTACATGAGATGTTTTGGTATAGGCATGTAATACATAATAATAATGTCAAACAAAATTGGCTATTTATCCCCTCAAGTATTTATCCTTTGTATTACTCTTTTAGTTATTTTAAAATAACTAAAATTATGCTTTTAGTTATTTTAAAATAACTAAAATTACGCTTTTAATTATTTTAAAATGTACAATTAAATTATTGTTGACTATAGTGCCCCTGTTATGCTGTCAAATACTAGGTGTTATTCTTTCTTTCTATTTTATTTTGTACCCATTAACCAACCCCACTTCTTCCCTGCCCTCCCACTACCCTTCCCAGCCTCTGGTAGCTATCCTATTCTCTATCTCCGTGAGTTCAATTGTTTTGATTTTTAGATTTCACAAATAAGTGAGAACATGTGATGTTTTTCTTTATCTGCCTAGCTTATTTCACTTAACATAATGACAGACAGTTCCATCCATGTTGTTGCAAGTAACAGAATCTCATTCTTTTTTTATGGCTGAATAGTACTCCATTGTGTATAAGTGTGACATTTTCTTTATCCATTCTTCTGTTGATGAACAATTAGGTTGCTTCTAATCTTGGCTGTTGTTAACAGTGATACAACAAACATGGTAGTGCAGATATCTCTTCAATATACTGATTTTTTTCTTTTGGTACATACCCAGAAGTGGGATTGCTGGATCACAATAGCTCTATTTTAGTCTTTCAAGGAACCTCCAAACTGTTTTCCATAGCGGTTGTACTAATTTACATTCCCACCAACAGTATATGAGGGTTCCCTTTTCTCCATATCCTCACCAGCATTTGTTTTTGGCTGACTTTTGGATAAAAGCCATTTTAACTGGAGTGAGATGATATCTCGTAATTTTGATTTGCATTTCTCTGATGATCAATGATGTTGAGCACTTTTTCATATGCCTGTTTGCCATTTGCATGTCTTTTGAGAAATGTCTATTTGAATATTTTGCCCATTTTTAAATTGGATTATTAGATTTTTTTCCTATAGGGTTGTTTGAGCTCTTTATATAGTCTGCTTATTAATCCCTTGTCAGATGGGTGTTGCAAATATTTTCTCCCATTTTGTGGGTTGTCTCTTCACTTTGTGGATTGTTTCCTTTGCTGTGCAGAAGCTTTTTAACTTGATGTGATCCCATTTGTCCATTTTTTCTTTGGTTGCCTGTGCTTGTGGGGTACTACTCAAGAAATTTTTGCCCGGACCAATGTCCTGGAGAGTTTCCTCAATATTTCCCTGTAGCAATTTCATAATTTGAGGTCTTAGATTGAAGTCTTTATTTTATTATTGTACTTTAAGTTTTAGGGTACATGTGCACAACGTGCAGGTTTTTACATATGTATACATGTGCCATGTTGGTGTGCTGCACCCATTAACTCGTCATTTAATGTTAGGTATATCTCCTAATGCTATCCCTCCCCCCTCCCCCGACCCCACAACAGGCCCTGGTGTGTGATGTTCCCCTTCCTGTGTCCCATTGTTCAATTCCCACCTATGAGTGAGAACATGTGGTGTTTGGTTTTTTGTCCTTGCGATAGTTTGCTGAGAATGATGGTTTCCAGCTTCATCCATGTCCCTACAAAGGACATTAACTCATCATTTTTTATGGCTGCATAGTATTCCATGATGTATATGTGCCACATTTTCTTAATCCAGTCTGTCATTGTTGGACATTTGGGTTGGTTCCAAGTCTTTGCTATTGTGAATAGTACCGCAATAAACATACGTGTGCATGTGTCTTTATAGCAGCATGATTTATAATCCTTTGGGTATATACCCAGTAATGGAGTGGCTGGGTCAAATGGTATTTCTACTTCTAGATCCCTGAGGAATTGCCACACTGACTTCCACAATGGTTGAACTAGTTTACAGTCCCACCAACAGTGTAAAAGTGTTCCTATTTCTCCACATCCTCTCCAGCACCTGTTGTTCCCTGACTTTTTAATAATTGCCATTCTAACTGATGTGAGATGGTATCTCATTGTGGTTTTGATTTGCATTTCTCTGATTGGCAGTGATGATGAGCATTTTTTCATGTGTCTTTTGGCTGCATAAATGTCTTCTTTTGAGAAGTGTCTGTTCATTTCCTTTGCCCACTTTTTGATGGGGTTGTTTGTTTTTTTCTTGTAGATTTGAGTTCTTTGTAGATTCTGGATATTAGTTCTTTGTCAGATGAGTAGATTGCAACCATTTTCTCCCATTCTGTAGGTTGCCTGTTCACTCTGAGGGTAGTTTCTTTTGCTGTGCAGAAGCTCTTTAGTTTAATTCGATCCCATTTGTCAATTTTGGCTTTTGTTGCCATTGCTTTTGGTGTTTTAGACATGAAGTCCTTACCCATGCCTATGTCCTGAATGGTATTGCCTAGGTTTTCTTCTAGGGTTTTTATGGTTTTAGGTCTAACATTTAAGTCTTTAATCCATCTTGAATTAATTTTTGTATAAGGTGTAAGGAAGGGATCCAGTTTCAGCTTTCTCCATATGGCTAGCCAGTTTTCGCAGCACCATTTATTAAATAGGGAATCCTTTTGCCATTTCTTGTTTTTGTCAGGTTTGTCAAAGATCAGATAGTTGTAGATATGTGGCATTATTTCTGAGGGCTCTGTTCTGTCTATATCTCTGTTCTGTCTCTATCTATATATAGATCATTTGTCTATATCTCTGTTCTGTCTATATCTATATATAGACCATTGGTCTATATCTCTGTTTTGGTACCAGTACCATGCTGTTTTGGTTACTGTAGCCTTGTAGTATAGTTTGAAGTCAGGTAGTGTGATGCCTCCAGCTTTGTTCTTTTGACTTAGGATTGACTTGGCAATGCAGGCTCTTTTTTGGTTCCATATGAACTTTAAAGTAGTTTTTTCCAATTCTGTGAAGAAAGTCATTGGTAGCTTGATGGGGATGGCATTGAATCTATAAATTACCTTGGGCAGTATGGCCATTTTCACGATATTGATTCTTACTACCCATGAGCATGGAATGTTCTGTCATTTGTTTGTATCCTCTTTTATTTCCTTGAGCAGTGGTTTGTAGTTCTCCTTGAAGAGGTCCTTCACATCCCTTGTAAGTTGGATTCCTAGGTATTTTATTCTCTTTGAAGCAATTGTGAATGGGAGTTCACTCATGATTTGGCTCTCTGTTTGTCTGTTATTGTTGTATAAGAATGCTTGTGATTTTTGCACATTGATTTTGTATCCTGAGACTTTGCTGAAGTTGCTTATCAGCTTAAGGAGATTTTGGGCTGAGACGATGGGGTTTTCTAGATATACAATCATGTCATCTGCAAACAGGGACAATTTGACTTCCTCTTTTGCTAACTGAATACCCTTTATTTCCTTCTCCTGCCTGATTGCCCTGGCCAGAACTTCCAACACTATGTTGAATAGGAGTGGTGAGAGAGGTCATCCCTGTCTTGTGCCAGTTTTCAAAGGGAATGCTTCCAGTTTTTTCCCATTCAGTATGATATTGGCTGTGGGTTTGTCATAGATAGCTCTCATTATTTTGAGATACGTCCCATCAATACCTAATTTATTGAGAGTTTTTAGCATGAAGGGTTGTTGAATTTTGTCAAAGGCCTTTTCTGCATCTATTGAGATAATCATGTGGTTTTTGTCTTTGTTTCTGTTTATATGCTGGATTACATTTATTGATTTGCATATGTTGAACCAGCCTTGCATCCCAGGGATGAAGCCCACTTGATCATGGTGGATAAGCTTTTTGATGTGCTGCTGGATTCGATTTGCCAGTATTTTATTGAGGATTTTTGCATCGATGTTCATCAAGGATATTGGTCTACAATTCTCTTTTTTGGTTGTGTCTCTGCCTAGCTTTGGTATCAGGATGATGCTGGCCTCATAAAATGAGTTAGGGAGGATTCCCTCTTTTTCTATTGATTGGAATACTTTCAGAAGGAATGGTACCAGTTCCTCCTTGTACCTCTGGTAGAATTCGGCTGTGAATCCATCTGGTCCTGGACTTTCTTTGGTTGGTAAGCTATTAATTATTGCCTCAATTTCAGAGCCTGTTATTGGTCTATTCAGAGATTCAGCTTCTTCCTGGTTTAGTCTTGGGAGGGTGTATGTGTTGAGGAATTTATCCATTTCTTCTTGATTTTCTAGTTTATTTGCATAGAGGTGTTTATAGTATTCTCTGATGGTAGTTTGTATTTCTGTGGGATCGGTGGTGATATCCCGTTTATCATTTTTTATTGCATCTATTTGATTCTTCTCTCTTTTTTTCTTTATTAATCTTGCTAGTGGTCTATCAATTTTGTTGATCCTTTCAAAAAAACCAGCTCCTGGATTCATTAATTTTTTGAAGGGTTTTCTGTGTCTCTATCTCCGTCAGTTCTGCTCTAATCTTAGTTATTTCTTGCCTTCTGCTAGCTTTTGAATGTGTTTGCTCTTGCTTCTCTAGTTCTTTTAATTGTGATATTAGGGTGTCAATTTTAGATATTTCTTGCTTTCTCTTGTGGGCATTTAGTGCTATAAATTTCCCTCTACACACTGCTTTGAATGTGTCCCAGAGATTCTGGTATGTTGTGTCTTGGTTCTCATTGGTTTCAAAGAACATCTTTATTTCTGCCTTCATTTCGTTATGTACCCAGTAGTCATTCAGGAGCAGGTTGTTCAGTTTCCATGTAGTTCAGCGGTTTTGAGTGAGTTTCTGAATCCTGAGTTCTAGTTTGATTGCACTGTGGTCTGAGAGACAGTTTATTATAATTTCTGTTGTTTTACATTTGCTGAGGAGTGCTTTACTTCCAACTATATGGTCAGTTTTGGAATAGGTGTGTGGTGCTGGAAAGAATGTATATTCTGTTGATTTGGGGTGGAGAGTTCTGTAGATGTCTATTAGGCTGCTTGGTGCAGAGCTGAGTTCAATTCCTGGATATCCTTGTTAACTTTCTGTCTTGTTGATCTGTCTAATGTTGACAGTGGGGTGTTAAAGTCTCCCATTATTGTTGTGTGGGAGTCTAAGTCTCTTTGTAGGTCTCTGAGGACTTGCTTTATGAATCTAGGTGCTCCTGTATTGGGTGCATATATATTTAGGATAGTTAGCTCTTCTTGTTGAATTGATCCCTTTACCATTATGTAATGGCCTTCTTTGTCTCTTTTGATCTTTGTTGGTTTAAAGCCTGTTTTATCAGAGACTAGGATTGCAACTGCTGCCTTTTTTTTGTTTTCCATTTGCTTGGTAGATCTTCCTCCATCCTTTTATTTTGAGCCTATGTGTGTCTCTGCAGGTGAGATGGGTTTCCTGAGTATAGCACACTGATGGGTCTTGAGTCTTTATCCAATTTGCCAGTCTGTGTCTTTTAATTGGAGCATTTAGCCCATTTACATTTAAGGTTAATATTATTATGTGTGAGTTTGATTCTGTCATTATGATGTTAGCTGGTTATTTTGGTCATTAGTTGATGCAGTTTCTTCCTAGCCTCGATGGTCTTTATAATTTGGCATGTTTTTGCAGTTGCTGGTACCGGTTGTTCCTTTCCATGTTTAGTGCTTCCTTCAGGAGCTCTTTTAGGGCAGGCCTGGTGGTGACAGAATCTCTCAGCATTTGCTTGTCTGTAAATGATTTTATTTCTCCTTTACTTATGAAGCTTAGTTTGGCTGGATATGAAATTCTGGGTTGAAAATTCTTTTCTTTAAGAATGTTGAATATTGGCCCCCACTCTGTTCTGGCTTGTAGTTTCTGCCGAGAGATCAGCTGTTAGTCTGATGGGCTTCCCTTTGTGGGTAACCTGATCTTTCTCTCTGGCTGCCCTTAATATTTTTTCCTTCATTTCAACTTTGGTGAATCTGACAATTATGTGTCTTGGAGTTGCTCTTCTCGAGGAGTTTCTTTGTGGTGTTCTCTGTATTTCCTGAATTTGAATATTGGCCTGCCTTGCTAGATTGGGGAAGTTCTCCTGGATAATATCCTGCAGAATGTTTTCCAACTTGGTTCCATTCTCCCCGTCACTTTCAGGTACACCAATCAGACGTAGATTTGGTCTTTTCACATAGTCCCATATTTCTTGGAGGCTTTGTTCGTTTCTTTTTATTCTTTTTTCTCTAAACTTCTCTTCTGGCTTCATTTTATTCATTTGATCTTCCATCACTGATACTCTTTCTTCCAGTTGATCGAAGTGGCTACTGAGGCTTGTGCATTCATCACGTAGTTCTCATGCCGTGGTTTTCAGCTCCATCAGATCCTTTAAGGACTTCTCTGCATTGGTTATTCTAGTTAGCCATTCGTAATCTTTTTCAAGGTTTTTAACTTCTTTGCCATGGGTTCGAACTTCCTCCTTTAGCTCGGAGTAGTTTGATCGCCTGAAGCCTTCTTCTCTCAACTCGTCAAAGTCATTCTCCATCCAGCTTTGTTCCATTGCTGGTGAGGAGCTGCGTTCCTTTGGAGGAGGAGAGGTGCTCTGCTTTTTAGAATTTCCAGTTTTTCTGCTCTGTTTTTTCCCCATCTTTGTGGTTTTATCTGCCTTTGGTCTTTGATGATGGTGACTTATAAATGGGGTTTTGGTGTGGATGTCCTTTCTTTGTGTTAGTTTTCCTTCTAACAGTCAGGACCCTCAGCTGCAGGTCTGTTGGAGTTTGCTGGAGGTCCACTCCAGACCCTGTTTGCCTGGGTATCAGCAGCGGAGGCTGCAGAACAGTGAATGTTGGTGAACAGCAAATGTTGCTGCCTGATCCTTCCTCTGGAAGTTTTGTCTCAGAGGAGTACCCGGCCGTGTGAGGTGTCAGTCTGCCCCTACTGGGGGGTGCCTCCCAGTTAGGCTACTTGGGGGTCAGGGACCCACTTGAGGAGGCAGTCTGTCCATTTTCAGATCTCCAGCTGCGTGCTGGGAGAACCACTACTCTCTTCAAAGCTGTCAGACAGGGACATTTAATTCTGCAGAGGTTTCTGCTGCCTTTTGTTTGGCTATGCCCTGCCCCCAGAGGTGGAGTCTACAGAGGCAGGCAGGCCTCCTTGAGCTGCAGTGGGCTCCACCCAGTTTGAGCTTCCTGGCCACTTTGTTTACCTACTGAAGCCTCAGCGATGGTGGGCACCCCTCCCCCAGCCTTGCTACTGCCTTGCAGTTTGATCTCAGACTGCTGTGCTAGCAATGAGCGAGGCTCCGTGGGCGTAGGACCCTCTGAGCCAGGCATGGGATACAATCTCCTGGTGTGCCGTTTGCTAAGACTGTTGGAAAAGTGCAGTATTAGGGTGGGAGTGACCCGATTTTCCAGGTGCCATCTGTCACCCCTTTTCTTGGCTAGGAAAGGGAATTCCCTGACCACTTGTGCTTCCTGGGTGAGGCGATGCCTTGCCCTGCTTTGGCTCACGCTCGGTGTGCTGCACCCACTGTCCTGCACCCACTGTCCGACAATCCCCAGTGAGATGAACCGGGTACCTCAGTTGGAAATGCAGAAATCATTCGTCTTCTGCGTCACTCACACTGGGAGCTGTAGACTGGAGCTGTTCCTATTTGGCCATCGGCTCAGATTTAAGTCTTTAATCCATTTTTATTTGATTTTTGTATAAGGTGAGAGATAGGGATCGTTTCATTCTTCTGCATATGGATATCTAGTTTTCCCGGCATCATTTATCAAAGAGACTGTCTTTTCCCCCAATGTGTGTTCCTGGCACCTTTGTTGAAACTGAGTTCATTGTAGGTGTGTGGATTTGTTTGTGGGTTCTGTATTGGTCTATGTGTCTGTCTTTATGCCAGTACCATGCTGTTTTGGTTACTATAGCTCTGTAGTATAATTTAAAGTCAGGTAATGTGATTCCTCCAGCTTTGGTTTTTTTTGTTGTTGTTGTTGTTCAGAATAGCTTTGGCTATTCTGGGGCTTTTGTGATTCCATATAAATTTTATGATTTTTTTTCTATTTCTGTGAATATTTCATTGGTATTTTGATAGGGATTGCATTGAATCTGTAGATTGCTCAAGGTAGTATGGACATTTTAGCAATATTGTTTTTTCCAATCCATGAACATGGAATATCTTTTCATCTTTCTGTGTCCATTTCTTCCATCATTGTTTTATAATTTTCACTGTAGAGGTCTTTTACTTCTTTGGTTAATTCCTAGGTATTTGGAATTGCATTTGTGATTTGGCTCTCAGCTTGAATGTTATTGGTATAGAGAAATGCTACTGATTTTTATGCATTGTTTTTGTATCTTGAAGTTTTACTGAAGTTGTTTACCAGATATAGGAGCTTTTGGGCAGAGGCTATGGGGTTTTCTGGGTATAAAATAATATCATCTGTGAAGAGAGATAGTTTGACTTCCTCTATTCCTACTTGGATGCCTTTTAATTCTTTCTCTTGCCTGATTGCTCGGCTAGGACTTCCAGTATGCATTTAATATGAGTGGTGAGAGTGGGCATCCTTGTCTTGTTCTGGTTCTTAAGGGGAATGCATTCAGCTTTTGCTTGTTCAGTGTGATGTTGGCTGTGGGTTTGTCATAGATGGCTCTCATATTTTATGCATAATTTGTTGAGGGTTTTTAACATGAAGAGATGTTGGATTTTATTGAAAGCCTTTTCTTTGTCTATTGAGATGATGAAGTGGTTTTTATTTTTACTTCTGTTTATGTTATGAATCACACTTATTGATTTGTGTATGTTGAATCAACCTTGTATCCCAGGAATAAAGCCTACTTTCTCATAGTGGATTAGCTTTTTGATGTGCTGCTGGATTTGGTTTGATAGTATTTAGTTGAGGATTTTTGCATCTGTGTTCATCAGAGATATTGGCCTGATGTTTTGTGTCTTTGTGTGTCTGCTAGGTTTCGGTATCAGAATGGTGCTGGCCTCATAGAGTGAGTTAGGGAGGAATCCTTTTCCTCAATTTTTGGGAATAGTTTCAGTAGAATTGGTACTGGCTCTTCGTAATATGTCTGGTAGAATTCTGCTGTGTAGCCATATGGTTCAGGGCTTTTTCTGATTGGTAGGTTTTTTATGACTGATTCAATTTTGGAACTCATTATTGGTCTGTTCAGGGTTTTAATTTCTTCCTGGTTCAATCTTGGGAGGTTGTATGTTTTCAGTAATTTATTCATTTCTTCTGGGTTTTCTGGTATGTGTGCATAGAGGTGTTCATAATAGTCTCTGAGGAGTTTTTCTGTTTCTGTGGGGTCAGTGCTAATTCCCCCTTTGTCCTTTCTGATTGTCCTTTTTTTGAATCTTCTCTCTTTTTTTCTATATAATTCTAACTAGTAGTCTATCAATCTTATTTATTATTTCAAAAAACCAACTTTAGGTTTTGTTGACCTTTTGCATGTTTTTTCACATCTCAATTTTATTCAGTTCGGCTCTGATTTTGGTTATTTTTTTCTCTGCTAGCTTTGGGGTTTTCTTTTCTTCTTTTTCTGGTTCCTCTAGGTGTGACGTTAGTTTGTTAATTTGAGAGCTTTCTAACTTTCTGATGTGGGCATTTAGCACTATAAACTATCCTCTTAACACTTCTTCATTTGTGTCCCAGAGATTCTAGTATATTGTATCTTTGTTTTCATAAGTTTCAAATAATTTTTTATTTCTGCCTTAATTGCACTGTTTACCCAAAAGTCATTTATGAGACAGTTGTTTAGTTTTCATGTAGTTGTATTGTTTTGAGAATCTTGTTAGTATTGATTTCTATTTTTATTTTGCTGTCTTCCAAAGGCTTGGTTGGTATGATTTTGATTTTTCTGAATGTGTTAAGAATTGTTTTATGGCCAAGCATGTGGTTGATTTTAGAGTATGTGCCACGTGCAGATGAGAAGAATGTATATTTTGTTGTTGTTGGTTGGAGTGTTTTGTAGATGTCTGTTAGGTCTATTTGGTCATGTTGTGTTTAGGTCCCAAATATCTTTGTTAGTTTTCTACCTTGATGTTCTGTCTATTACTGTCAGTGGGGTACTGTATTAGTCTGTTGTCATGCTGCTATAAAGAACTACCTGAGACTGGGTAATTTATGAAGAAAAGAGGTTAAATTGACTCACAGTTTGCAGGCTTTACAGGAAGCATGACTGGGAGGGCTCAGGAATCTTATAATCATGGCAAAGGCAAAGGAGAAGCAAGCACATCTTACCATGGCAGAGCAGGATAGAGAGAGAGAAGGGGAAAGTGCTACACACTTTCAAACAACCAGGTCTCTTGATAACCCACTCACTATCATGAGAATAGCAAGGGGGAAGTCCACCCCTCATGATACAATCACCTCCCACCAGGCCCCTCCTTCAACACTATTAATTACAATTTGATATGAGATTTGGATGGGGTCACAGTGTCAAACCATATCATTCCACCCCTGGCCCCTCCCAAATCCCACTTCCTTCTCACATTTCAAAGCACAATTATGCTTTCCCAACAGTCCTGCAAAGTCATAACTAATTCCAGCGTTAACTCAAAAGTCCAAGTCCAAAGTCTCATCTGAGACAAGGCAAGTCCCTTCTGCCTCTGAGCCTTTAAAATCAAAAGCAAGTTAGTTACTTTCAAGATATAATGGGGGTACAGGAATTTGGTAAATAGATGTTTTCTAAGAGGGAGAAATCAGCCAAAACAAGGGGGCTACAGGCCTCATGCAAGCCTGAAACCCAGCAGGGCAGTCATTAAATCTTAAAGCTCTAAAATAATCTCCTTTGACTCTGTGTCTCACATCCAGGCCACACTAATGCAAGGCGTAGACTCCCAAGGCCATGGACAGTTCTGCCCCTGTGGCTCTGCAGTTCCCACAGCTGCTTTCATGGGCTGGCATTGAGTGCCTGCAGGTTTTCTGGGCACGTGGTGCCAGCTGTTGGTGGGCCTACTATTCTGAGGTCTGGAGGATGGTGGCCATCTTCTCACAGCTCCATTAGGCAGAGCCCCAGTGGTGACTCTGTGTGGGAGCTTCAATCCCACATTTTCCCTCTGCACTGCCCTAGTTGAGGTTCTCCATGAGGGCTCTGCACCACAGCAGACTTCTGTCTGGACATCCAGGCATTTCCATGCATCCTCTAAAATCTAGGCAGAGACTCCAAAACCTCAACTCTTAGCTTCTGCACACCTGCAGGCTCAGCACCTCATGGACGCCATCAAGGCTTTGAGCTTTCACCCTCTGAAGCAATGGCCTGAGCTGTGCATTGGCCCCTTTTAGCCATGGCTGAAGCTGGAGTGGCTCAGATGCAGGGCGTCATGTTCTGAGGCTGCACAGAGCAGCAAGGCCCTGGGCCTGGCCCATGAAACATTTTTTTCCTCCTAGGCCTTCAGTCCTGTGATAAGAGGGGCTGCCATGAAGGTCTCTGAAATGCCTTGGAGACATTTTCCCCGTTGTCTTGGCAGTTAACATTCAGCTCCTCTTTATGTATGCAAATTTCTGCAGCCTTGAATTCCTCTTCAGAAAATGGGTTATTCTTTTTATATTGCATGTTTGGGCTGCAAATTTTCCAAACTTTTTTTTTTTTTTTTTTTGAGACAGAGTCTCACTCTGTTGCCCAGGATGGAAGGCAGTGGTGTGATCTTGGCTCACTGTAATTTCCACCTCCTATGTTCAAGCAATTCTCGTGCTTCAGCCTCCTGAGTAGCTAGGATTACAGGCATGCACCAACACACCTGGCTGATTTTTGTATTTTTAGTAGAGATGGAGTTTTGCCATGTTGGCCAGGCTGGACTCGAACTCCTGGCCTCAAGTGATCTGCTGGCCTTAGCCTCCGAAAGTGCTGGGATTACAGGCACAAGTCACCACACCCAGCCCGAATTTTCCAAACTTTTATGCTTGCTTCCCTTTAAATATAAGCTCTAGTTTTAGGTCATTTCTTTGTTTGTGCAAATAAGCATAGGCTTTTAGAAGCAGCCAGGTCATATCTGGAACACTTTCCTGCTTAGAAATTTCTTCCGTCAGAAGAAATTTCGTCTCTCTCAAGTCCAAAGTTCCACAGATCTCTAGGGCAGGGGCACAATGCCACTAGTCTTTTTGCTAAAGCATAGCAAGAGTGAAAAATAATTATTCCAGTTTCTAGTAAATTCCTCATCTCCATCAGAGACCACCACAGGCTGGACTTCACTGTCCATATCACTATCAGCATTTAGGTCACAACTATTCAGCAAGTCTCTAGGAAGTTCCAAACTTTCCCTCGTCTTCCTGTCTTCTGAGCCCTCCAAACTATTCCAACCTCTGCCCATTACCCAGTTCCAAAGTCACTTCCACATTTTCAGGTATCTTTATAGCAATGCCCCACTTCTTTGGTACCAATGGTGGAATGGCTTTTTGAAGTCACAATCACAATGCCAACTAGGTGTGAAAATACTTCACAAGGCTTGGGCAAAGTTCTCCAGAAGAGTCTGTATGCTCTGAATCAGCATCCAATATATGGTACTGTTTTTCCCATAGCGGGATTCATGGATTCAGGAATCAAGGGGTGGAAGTGGAAATGGCATCATTCACCATCACCCCTAGTGACCCACTAGCAAAATTTTTACTTTCTTTTCCCACGACATTATCTTCTACTGGGCTAGAGGTCTTAGTTCCAGAGGAAGGAATGCCGCCACCAGGAGACACAACAGTGATTCCATTTAACCGGAAGTTAAGATTGCCACCTGGCCACTCTGGCCTCCTCTTCCTCTAAGTCAACAGGCTAAGAAGGGAGTTACAGTGTCGGCTGAAGTGATTGACCCAGACTATCAAGATGAAATAAGACTACTGCTCTACAATGGAAGTAAGGAAAAGTATGTCTGGAATACAGGAGACCCCTTAGGGCGTCTCTTAGTATTACCATGCCCTGTGATTAAGGTCAATGGAAACTACAACAACCCAATTCAGGCAGGACTACAACTGATCAAAACCCCTCAGGAATGAAAGTTTTGGTCACTCTACTGGTAAAAAACCACGACCAGCCAAGGTGCTTGCTGAAGGCAAAGGGAATACAGAATGGGTAGTAGAAGAAGGTAGTTATGAATACCACCTATGACCACATGACCAGGTACAGAAATGAGGATTGTAATTGTCATGACTATTTCCTCCTTATTTTGTTGTAAATATGTTTGTGCATGCGTACACCTGTACTGAGAAAGTGTCTTCATTTTATTTCCCTTCTTTTTCCTTTATCACGTAACGTAAGATTTATTGACTTCATATCAGCATTTAAGTGTTGTTAACTTTATGTAATAGCATTTAGGTTAAGGATTAGTGTGCTTCTTGTTGTATGAAGGATAGTTGTATTATGTTAGGCATAATTATGACCTATTATTGTCTTTATTTGGAGATTAAGTGTGATTTCAGGAGATGTGTATGAGTGCCAAGTTGACAAGGGGTTGATTTGTGGTAGTCAATATGAGGTGACAACCTGACTGAATTGAAGAATGCCTAGATAGCTGGTAAAGTATTGTTTCTGGGTGTGTAAGTTAGGATGTTGCCTGAGGAGGCTGACATTTGAGTCAGTGGACTGGAAGAGGAAGACTCACCCTCAATGTTCGGTGGGCACCATCCAACTGGCTGCCAGTGCAGCTAGAACAAAAGCAGGAGGAAGAAGGTGGGATAAGATGGCTTGCTGTGACTTCTGGCTTTCATTTCTTTCCTGTGGTGGATATTTCCTTTTGTTTCTCCTGCCCTTGGCCATCAGACTCCAAGTTCTTCAGCCTTTTGACTCTTGGACTTCTGCCAGTGGTTTGCGAGGGGCTCTTGGGCATTCAACCACAGACTGAAGGCTGCACTGTTGACTTTCTTGCTTTTGAGGCTTTTGGACTCAGACTGAGCCACTACTGGCCTCTATCTTCCTCAGCTTGCATATGGCCTATTGTGGGGCTTTGCCTTGTGGTAGTCTGAGCCAATTCTCCCTAATAAACTTCCTTTCATATATACGTATATCCTGTTAGTTCTGTCCCTCTGGGTAACCTTGACTAATACAGGTACTGATGTCTTCCACTATTATTTTGTGGTTATCTAAGTCTCTTCCTAGGTCTCTTAAAATTTGTTTTATGAATCTGGGTTCTCCAGCGTTGAGTGCAGATATACTTAGGATAGTTAAGTCTTTTTGAATTGAACCCTTAATCATTATGTAATACCTTTCTTTGTCCTTTTTGTCATTTGTCAGTTTAAAGACTATTTTGTCTGAAATTAGAATGGCAACTCCTGCTCTTTTTTGTTTTCCATTTGCTTGCTTGATTTTTTTTTTCCAGTCCTTTACTTTGAGCCTAAGGATATCATTGTATGTGAGATGGATCTCTTGAAGGCAGCATACAGTTGGGTCTTACTTCTTTAGATTCTTAATTCTTCACCTTTTAAGTGGGGGTGTTTAGACGATTTATGTTCAAGTTTAATATTGATATGTACAGATTTGATTCTATCATTGTGGTGTTAGTTGGTTGTTATGCAGACTTGATTGTATAGTTGCTTTATGGTGTCAATTGTCTATGTACTGAAGTGTGTTTTTGTGCTGGCTAGTAACAGTTTTTTGGTTTCCATATTTAGCACTCCCTTAAGGACCTCTTGTAAGGCAGGTCTGGTGGTAATGCATTCCCTTAGCATTTGCTTGTCTGAAAAGGATTTTTTTTTTTTCATTTATGAAGCTTAGTTTCACTGGGTATGAAATTCTTGGTTGGAATTTTTTTCTTTTGAGAATACTAAATATAAGCTCCCAGTCTCTTCTGGCTTGTAGGATTTCTGCTGAAAGACCCACTGTTAGCCTGATAGGGTCCTCTATGTAGGTGACCTATCCCTTCTCTCTAACTGCCTTTAATATTTTTTCTTTTACTTTGGCCTTAGGAATCTGATGACTGTGAGTCTTGGGGGTGGTCATCTTACATAGTATCTCACAGAAGTTCTCTGAATTTCCTGAATTTGAATGTTTACCTCTCTAGTAATGTTGGGGGAGTTTTCATGGACAATATCCTCAAATATGTCTTCCAAGTTGCTTGTTCTCCCTCCCTCTTTCAGGGATGCCAATGAGTCATAGGTTTAGTCTCTTTACATAATATCATATTTCTCAGAGGTTTGTTAATTTTTTTCTTTATTTTGTCTGACTAAATTTTTTTTAAGAACCAGTCTTCAAGCTCTGAGATTCTTTCCTCAGCTTGGTCTATTCTGCTGTTAATACTTTTGATTTATTATGAAATTATTGAAATGAGTATTTCAGATCTATCAGTTCAGTTTGGTTCTTTCTTAAAATGTCTATTTTGTCTTTTAGATCTTGTATCATTTTATTGAACTCCTTGGATTGGGTTTTGGCTTTCTCCTGAATCTTGATGCTCTTCTTTGCTATCCTGATTCTGAATTCCTTGTCTGTCAATTTAGTCATTTCAGTATGGTTAAAAACAATTGCTGGGGAGCAAGTGAAGTCATATGGAACTAAGAAGACACTTTGGCTTTTTGAGTCGCCAGAGTTCTTGCACTGGTTCTTTCTTATCTATATGGGCTGATGTTCCTTTAGTCTTTGAAGTTACTGCCCTTTGGATGGGTTTTTTTGCTTTCTTTGATGCCCTTGAGGGTTGACTGTGGTATAAATTGGATTCAGTTAACTGGCTTCATTGCTGGAAGATTTCAGGGGGCTGTAGCTCAGCTCAGCACAGCTGGGCTGTGTGCTGTAATCCTAGGCAGCTGGTAGCAGGCCCATGGCTTTATTCTCTTGTACTTCAAGGTTAAGCACCTACTGCACTGGAGGGGCTGAGGTGTTCCTGGCCTGCTGGCAACAACAATCTGATGGGGGATGCTGGCAAAAGTGCTTTGTTGGGCATGGCAGCAGGGTCCTTGAATGTATGTGTGCACTGGTGGGGGCAGGGCAGCAGAGTCCGTGCACACACATGCTTGTGCCAGTAGCAGCAAGGCAGTGAAGTGCGCATGCACATGCACGGGCAAGGCCTGTCTCGCAGGGTTCCTGTGAGGGTTAAAAGAGATAATACATATAAATTATTTGAAACCGTACCTGGAACATAATAAGTATTCAATAAATATTATCTGTTGTTACAAGTTAATCTGAGTGGATCTGACATTGAGTTTGGTTGGAGGGCCACAAATACAAATGTAGTGCCTGACAGGAGCATATGCCACAGTTTACTTAGCCATTCCTGCGTGGCAGACATTTTCTTGCTTTTGATGTTTTACTGTAATAAACAATGCTATGATTAACATATTTGTGTGCAAAACCCATGTACTTGGGAACTTTATTTATAGGGGGGAATGGCAAGTCATTTATCTTTAAGGAGGTGCTTCATAAACCAGCATAGGTTTTGACCTCACCCAATACAGCAAGTAGAATTATTATAAAGTATAGAATAAATTTTTTTGAGGATCTCAGTGACTCAAATTTTGCCAAATTGTCAAGAACCTCTTTCTAACTGCTTCTTAACATGTGACACAGCAAACTTTTTCTTTTGAGAAAATAATAATATTCAATACACAGTAAGAAATCTTATTATAGTTTTTAGGATGTCCTTTGGCTCTAAGTTAGGCACCTTGAAAATGCCCATTCTGAGTTAATTAGTTAATTAAGTTAATACTTATTCAAATGTCAAATGGTTTAGAAATTAAACAATTTTGGGATGGGACTTCAGGAATGACTTAATAGTTATATGACCTTGGGCCAGTTATTTTAACCTCTGTGAGTTAAGCAATTATTTTGGCTTCTCTCAGACTCAGTTTTCTCGTAAGTATAATAAAAATAATAATGCTTATGTTAATTAATTTTTTATGCAACAATTATATATTGAGTTTCTATTACAAGACAGGTACTTTTCTAGGTGCTTGGGATGCATCAGTGAAAAAAATCTCCCTGTTCCAAAGGACCTTACATTCTAGTGGTAGCGAGGACAGATGATAAATGATAAACATAATGCTTAAATAAATTATATAGCTCATTAGAAAATGGTAAATGCAATGGAAAATGGAAAACATAGTGTTGGATAAGAAGGATCAGGTATACATGGAAGGATCACTATTTTTAAAAGTGCAGTTAGGGTAGGTCTCATTGGGGTAATATTTGAACTAAGATTGAAAGAGGTAAGGCAGTCAGCCATGCAGCTATGTGGGGAGAGGTATTCCAGGTAGAGAGAAGAAAGTAGAAGGCCCTTAGGTGGGAGCATGACAGGCGTATTTTAGGAATAGTAAGGACAGTGTGGCTGAAGCAGAGTGAGTGAGGGGGAAGATGGTTGGAGACAAAGTCAGTGAGGTAACAAGTCCCAGATCATGTTGGACCTTCTAGGCATTGTCAGAGCTTCAGATTTTGCTCTGAGTGAAATGGAAAGTCATGGAGGATTCTGAACAGAGGAACAATTGAACTTACGTTTTATCAGAATCATTCTGACTCCTGAGTGAGGATAAACTCTGGGGTACAGCTGATATTGTCACTCCTTCTCCTTCCTGTTCCCCTTCCCATGGAGGATACAGCCTGGCAGCTGAAAATGTGAGGCAGCGAAGGAGTTGGGGCAGCCATGGAGAGGCATAGGCTGGGATTGGGGAGCTGCAGGCTGTGGGTCAGCAGCTGAGGGGGTGGTGTGGAGGTGGTAGGTGGAAGACACAGCCAACATGGCGGGTGGTAGAGTGAGGAGAGGGAGTTGGTTACACTGAGCGAATTAGTAAATTGATGGTGAATGTAAGAATAATGGGAGCCAAGTTTTTCACTGCTGGAGAAGGAATTTATAAACAGAAATGAGGAAGGCTAGAAGGAACTCTGAAGTTGGACTGGAATTGGAGGTATCAGTATGAACATATGATTGTCTGTCTAGCTAGCTATCTAATTATAGATGTTTAAGTGTGTTCCATGTATATACACATCATGTCCAAGCTCTGTTCACCGAGAGGACTTAGTAGCAATAACACCTTAGTAACAATTAGTACAATGAGCACCCAGACATTGGTTTCTAAAAACCATCTTTCACCGGAAGATACCAAGGCTCCTTGGAGTAATGGCCAATGGCTGATTCCAGGTTGGTTGGGGTGGGAGTGGGGAGACTTGGAAAGTAGAAGATGAGCCTGCAACATCTTGTACTGGACAATAAGGAAAGGCTCAGTGAATGGTGGGAACATTTCAAAAGGACACAGGGGCTCCTATTGGTCAAATCAGGGAGAATTTTTGCATTAAAGAATAATAGTGGATTACAACTCATTGAATAAAATAGAAATCTGTGAATCCATTCCGATGCAAATGAATAAATGAATGAAAAGGGAAAGCTTGACTTTACTATAAAATACCAACTAATAAATGTATAAACAATAATGTTTGGCAATTTTCACAGATGTGGTTTGATTTGGGCTAAAGTCATCAATGAAGTCTCACAGAGGATGGATGCTAAGGCTGAAAGGTGAAGGTTTCATGAGGAATAGGATATTTTGACATATTCTGAGAATACCTTCCCCTAACATATAAATCAATTACAAAGAAAAAATGGTGAATTTAAGTGGAGAAAGCTGGCAGACATCAACATGACCAGGAGACCAAGGTGGGATAGTTTGACACTGTGTCACTTCTGATGTGATGCCCTGAGAAGAGAATGTCATTGTTTCTGTGGAATTCTTGCCCTGGATGAAGTGCCTGAATCTGATCGTAAGGAACCATCATCCTACAGTGGGTGATCCTACCGAATGTAACACTTCCCACTGTGCCAAGTGCATGGAAGATGGGGAAAGACTGAGACACTTCCAGATCAAAGGATTCTGAAGAGGTACAACAGCTAACTGTGATGTGTTCTTGAAAAACTCCTGAACCACAGAGGGAAAAGAGACATTTTAGGGAAATTAGCAACATTTGAATGGGATTTGATGGTAGTGTATCGATGTTAATTTCCTGATTCAAAGAGTTGTATGCTGATTATATAGGACAGTGTTGTTGCTTTTGGAAAATCCACACCGAAGAGTACTTTTGGGGTGACAGAGCTTACCCTCAAAAGCTTCTGATTATGTAGTTAAAATTATTTTAAAATACTTTTATTTTTAAAAGAAGGCTATTGGAAGTGAGAGATAATGATGATTTAGATCAGGGAGGTGATGTGGCAGTGGTGGGAAATGGTCAGACTCAGGATATATTTTGAAGATAGAACCAATAGAACTTCCTAATGAATTGGATATAGGTTATGAAAGAAAAATAGGGGCAAGAATGATTCCAAGGTTTTGGCCTGAGCATCTGGAATGATATGTAAACTGTGGGTGAGACAGGTTTTTGGAGGGAATATCAAGAGTACCATATTGGATGAGTTGAGTCTGAGACACTCATTAGACGTCCTCCTGATGAAGATGTCAAGGAGGCAGTTAGAGACAAGAATTGGAAGTTCAGGAAGGGATTTGTGCTGGAGATAGAAATTCGGGAGTTATCAGAAAGCAGATGGTATTTAAAGTCATGAGGGGATGAGATCACCAGAAGAGGAAATGTAGAGAAAAGGGCATTCTCAGGACTGCTTGGCAGGGGTGTTTTCAGCCTAGGTACTCACTGAAAAATTACTGAAAAATGTCCAACTATGTAAAAATCTATGGCTAAAGTCTTCAAAGAGGTAACAGTTTGACACATGCAAAGAGGATTAACAACATAAAAAACAAGATTATTATAAACATTAATGTTTACATTGTGTTTACTATGTGTCAGGCACAATGTTGCTTTATATAGATTATCACATTTAATCTTCATCTCAATCTTGTGAGGGGGTAGTATCATTTCTAGTTTTCATGTGAGGAAACTGAAGCTCAAAGGATTTAAATAATTTGTTAAAGGTCTCACAGCTAGTAAATAGTGAGACTGGGATTCATATCCTTGTGATCTGCCTACACTACCTTCCATTCTAATGGCTGCACTATCCTGCCTCAAGTACTGGACGAGGACAGAAAGAAGCCTGTCATGGGGCTCTAGATCCCTCTTGACTGCCCAAAACAACCACATCAAACCAACATTTTCACACACACCACACCACACACACACACACACACACACACGTGCACACACAATCAAGAGCTGAAGCCTTAGAAGATATAAGAACATTCCATCTTTCAGGCTGACTGCCCCTCACTTACTGCCGTGTCAGCTCCCTGAGAGAGGTCTTAGAAATTTTAGCGTGATGGAGGAAGTGGAATAAACCCATGTTTCCAAGGACTGTAGTCCAACAATAGGCAGTGGAAAGAGTATCCCAGGCTCCAAAGAGCAACATCAGCGTCTGGGTTATGAACACGACCAACCCTGTGTTTGTAAGAGCTCCGTCTTTCCTGAAATATCCTTCTTTTGGCTTGCTGTTATTTGTCACTTTTATAAGCTACTGAGCCACATCACTGGTGTGAACAGTTTCAAAGCTTACATATTTCTTCTTGTAATCAGTTTAGTCGATCTTGTAACTATAAAGAGTGAGATGGTAAATCCTGAGCTCTCATTCTGAGTCAGAATTTATGACAAGAACAACGTGCTTGTGCCCAAACAGAACCATGCATGTATGGTAATACGGCACTTGAAATTTATGTACTTCCTTTTATCCAAGGAACAGAAAGTGCTTCTATAAAATGGATTAAGAGCCAACTGTCTACAGCAGGCAATGGGAACAGTTCAAAAAAGGACTGCCGAGAGAATCATTTAATTTCTTCAAGGCCAGGGTTCACACTAAACAACCATGTGTCCCAAATTGTTTCACAGAAATGGTTCCAGGAGACCACTGCCATTTCAACCCCTGCTCAACAGGAATGAATTCAACTGCATCTTTGCCCACCAGTTGTATATGAAGACATTCTTTCATCCCTGCGGTTTAGTGCTGGTTGCTGCACAGGACTAGCCCATGGTATTAGCTGAGGAGATCACCAGCAGAATGGATCCCGTCATTCCTTTCCATCGAGTAATTAGTTGGCTCTTCTTCTTAGTAAGGAAGAGCCTCTATGATTAACTGTGCTAGCATGAAAAAATTCTAGTCTTGTAGATAAGCCCGCTATAAAATACTATGGCTTCTCTCTATCCCACACTTTAAAATGCACATGCTGCAGTAGGTCCTTGTATTAGTTGCCTATCGCTGCATAACAAATTATCCAGAACTTAGTGCCTTAAAACATTTATTATGTCCCAGTGTCTGTGGGTCAGGAATCCTGACATGGCTTGACTGAGTCTTCTGCTTCAAGGCCTCTCTCAAGATCTTACCCAGGGCTGTAGTCTTCTCCAGGCTAGACTAGGGGAGGACTTGCTTCCAATCATGAGGTATTTGGCATGATTCAATTCTTTGAGGGCTATGAGACTAAGGCCCCAGTTTCTCACAGGCTGTTGGTTGGAGGTCTCCTTCAGTCCCAAGAGAGAGCACCAGCACGAATGAAGTCACAGTCTTTTGTAACCTAATCACAGAAGGGACATCTCATCACCTTTGCCATATTCTATTTGTAGAAGCACGTCAACAGTTCACATTTAAGGGCAGGGGCTTACCCAGGGCATGAAAACCAGAAAGCAAGAATCATTGGGAGCCACTTTAGAAGCTGCCTACCACCGTCCGATGTACATTGTCACACTTGTCCTTATAATGATCCTCCAATGCAGCGTTAGTCCTCTCATTTCACAGATGGGGCAAGTTCTCAGACTTTAGTACTTGCACCTACTGACACTGACATTTATCTTTAGTGACTCATCGTGTTCATTCATGTATGCATTTATTCCACGACTATGATGTGAAAGTACAAAATATTAGATATGCTACTGTGCTAGGTGCCAGTAAGTTTTATTCTTGGTAAATTATAGATGTATACAGACAGCATCCTAGTAGTTCTTCAATGAGTATTTATTGAGAGGAAGAACTGTTCATTATATATGTATATATATATGTATATAGTAGTGCCTAATTTATTGTGTTATACCAATAGTAGATGGTAGTAGTAATTGGTATTTATATTATTAAATATAAAAATTATATTTTATGTATTATAAGAATATAATTCTCATGAGTTGTTAATCTATTTTTATAATTTTGAAATATATAACTGGGAGTACTCTTCTGGTTTTTGAGGTTCTAGGATTCAATAACTTCTGTTTCAGAGATGAATAAATACAGATGAATAGTGGTTATGATATAGACGATGCCCCAGAAACTGAAATGGAGAATTTCATTCCAGTCCTATTTATAACCCAAACTATGTACAAACTACATGGGAAAAGCTGACATGTAACTTGAGTCAGCTCCACGTTAAACACACATTGAGTACCTGCCATAGGCATTAGCAAGGCTCATCATTGTATTGCTGGTGAGATCATGTACAAAAATAATTTTGCAAATTGAAAAATACACATAAATATAAAAGAATTTTTTAAATTGTTTGTGCTGCTTCCTTAACTCAGGGAAGCCTACAAGGTGCCAAGTGCTGTGGTAAGTGCTTCTTAAAATGTTACTTAATCCTTCTCACAACTGCTCTGAAAAGCAAGGTCAGAGCTCCTGGTTGCTGGTGGTTCAAAAAGGGTTCATTTCTGTCTGCTGAGAGGGCTCTGCGATTGGTGAGTCCATGGTGGCCAAACACAGGGAGACTTCCAAGTGAAACCCTCGTTGATGACATAGTGAAACTGTGAGTTTATTGAAGTGGGAATACACCCCCTCCTAATTTACCCCACACAGAAACAGATCTGTGCAAACATGCTTGCCCTTTTTAGGATGATACAATAACTTTTGAGATAATGGAAGATACTCTGGAATCTTGGAAGTCAGTGAGAGAAACTACTGGCATAGTAGTTCTTGACTAACAGAAAGGCAGGAGTTCTCACAGACTAGGTGTAGCTGAGAGACAGTGATTTGGCCATCTCCAGCCTATGCAGTTACTCAGGGGCCAAGAGGAAAGACAAGCCCAGTTTAATAAAACCCAACATCAGGGAAGTAGAGAATCAATAAATGTTGGTTGATGTCCATAGGGCAGCTTGGAAGCAACTGGAAGACCTTTTGCAGCTGGTTATTTTTGAACAACAATCTAAGATGTGTAAAAGCAGAAATAAAAATAACTGAAGAAAGGAGCCCTGACTTGCTGCCTTGAAATCATGAGTGTGCTGTGGTTGATTTGTAGCTTTTTGCAGTATGGTCAAGATGACCCCTGATTCAATACCTCCTTTTCCTACCACCTGCCTCCCCTGAGTGGGGGAGGGGAAAACCGTGCTAAAATATTCTATAGAACCAGTACTCTAAGAAGCAGCCTCTATAGCAACCAAGCAGGTAGGAGGTAGCTGCTGTAGTTTCTATCTTTTACCTTTTTCCTCCAAATATCCAGATTTCTAAGGGGTGAGAAAACACAAACACCAAAAACATCATTGGAATTTTGGATTAAAGACAAGACAGCTATCTGTCTTGTCTCATTTTTGATATACCAGCTGATAATTGGGCTATATCTGAGTCTAAAAATAACACATAGTACATTAAAATAATATTCCTTGGCTACATTTCCAAAGCGGTATTCTGGGATTTCTATGCATTAATCCTGTAACAATAACAGGATTTGGGCTTTTAACTCCCCTGGTGTACCTTTGAAAATCTAGCCTAAAGCAGCTAATGTTGCCGTTTAAATCATCCTCTCACTATCCTTAGGGAAATGTGGAGATTAAAAAAATGACAGCCCAACTGCTCAAATGACCTATACCTGGGAGAATAAGAGAAACAACCTATTTCCTCTCAGGAACTGGGCCGATCAATATAAATATTTCAAAAGGACCATCATGCAATAAAGGCCTTGGAATTTGTATCCTACATCAGAGCACCCTAGATATTTCCAACATAGACCTATCAGGTTTTCCACAAGGGAGGGAGACATTGTAACAGTTGAATAACTGGAACTGAACTGGGTTGCACGTGTGTGAGCCTCTGTGTGTGTATGTGTGTGTGTGTGTGTGTGTGTTTGTGTGTTTAGGAAAGGAGGGAAAGGAGGCCATTATTATTGTGTATGTTTCTGGTAAACATTCTTTTTTTCCCCTACTGAAACTTGGGTGTATCCCAGAAATTAGGTGCTGTTAATCGTGTCAGCTAAAAAAAAAAAAAAAAAAAGCATGTTCTAAAATATGCACACAGTTCTAAATTGAAGCTCTAAATAGCTTTAAATTGAAGTGGCAGGAGTTTTTCAATGATACCATTAATTGCATTTCATTAATTGGGAAAAAGAGCTTTTGTGTAGCTGTGGTTATGATGGGCTGGATTTAATCAGTGTAGGTACCACTAACAGGCTGGCACTGCTTTCGGCCTGCAATGCCTTTGAAATTCTAAAACGGAAAAGGAGGCCAACACACTGAGCAATTATTTCAGAACAGATTGCCCGTTAACATTTCATAATATCACCGAAATACATCCTTTCTGGGACAGAGACTTGCTTTGGCTATGAACATCCAAGAGGTGGCAGCACCCCATGCTACGTTGGCTTTCTGCATCCCTCCAGATGAGAGCTCACCGCAGAGGTCTCATCATTGCGTCACCTGAAAGCCAGTTAGGAGGGCGGAGGTGGGGGGGAGGTGATGGAGGGAAGAGGTAGCATTTTGTATTTCAGTTCTTATGGAAGAGTTCAGGAAACAGCTGCATGGATTGTTTTAAATGGACTTGAAAAGGTTTTTCTTTTCTTTTCCTCCCTGAAATCTACTGCCCTGTGCAGTATCTCTCTATGAAGACCACATGAGTGCACTTACGTGTTCTCTGGTTCACTCCCTGAGGGAGGAAAGAAGAGTTTCAATTGCCTGGGATCCCCTGAGACCTCATTTTCAATTCTCTGCACTTGTCTTTTATAAACACAGGAAGGTGGGATGAAGATGGCATTATTGACAATTATTTTTTGAGCATGTATGTGTGCAGGGCACTGACCACATCATCAAGAATGTGACACAGTCGCCTGCTAGGATAATTCTCTTCTTCCCTAACTGTTCCTCCAGGTCCCCCATACACATAGAAATCTCATGCTAAAAATATTTTACACAACAAATAGCCGTTGAGATCACATCAAACCCTGAACAATAAGGAGCAATATAACCTTACGTGCTAAGTGTCATGTGCCTGATATGAAAAGCATCTGGTGACATGGTTGAAGGAATGTCAGGGCTGGTCTAGCCTGGCCACTGTCCAACTATCTGTGGAAACTGGCCCTCGTCATGCTAGGAAGTGTGAGGGCAAGAGCTGGAATACACTGAGGCAACCTTGCTGTTGGGGGTTATTGGCAGCTGTTGGGGGTTAGAGACAGGACTCTCATGGGAAAGTAGTGTGCAAAATGCCACAGGAGGCTGGAGCTGGGCTCAGCAACAGTCTGGGGTCCAGCACAGCTCAGCTGTGGGCCTACTCCCATCCTATCCAGCATAGGGACTTGGCCTCTGTGTACACCACTATGGCTGCTTGGCCTCACCTTCAACTCTGTGTACCTTTTCCTTAACTCATTTCTTCAGCTTAGTCTTGACCTTGACACCCTCATACCCTCTGACCCGTAGCTTTCCTACATGGCACCTGCTCTCTGGGTACACCTTTTTAGCTTCTGGTCCCACTAACAATTCAGTGACTGTTTCCCCTGTATTTCCTGGTTAATTTTGAGGGAAGCATGGAGGGGGAAGGGAAGGAGGAAGGGAAGAGAGACTCATTGGCTGAGTTAATTGCATTCTCCCTGTCTGGACAGAGCTTTGGAGGCCAGGCCACCTCCCAGGGGATGAGTTAGGCTCTGCTTGGCCACCTTTGAGTCACTTTTAGACCTGTGCAGGGCTGTCCCCCAGCCTGGGCTATGGGCATGGTTGTTCCCTTCAGGAGGACTGTGGATGTGGTGGACACCAATTTTGACATACTGCCCCTTTCCCCATACAAAGGAAGGCTCAACGATGCTGGATATCCTGGTGTCAGGGTACTACCCTGGTGAGTTGCTCAGACTCTAGGAAGAGAGAAAGGAACCTCTTTTCTTCTTTACAAGAAAGCAGTCATGAAGCTTGGAGAATACACGTAAGGGTGATAATTTACACTCAATCTTCAATGATTCCAGAAACTTGGGGAAAGAGGTACAGATCCTTCATTTGAACCATGATGCCATGTATTTTGTATAGCACAGCTTGGTTTGGACTAGGCTGAGGGAGGGGAGTGGCTGAATTAGATACCAGTCTCCTTGTTATAGTCAAGTCTTCCTTAATAAGGTCTCAAGCTTGCATTTTAATCCAAAGACAGATTCTCGAGTGCTAACTCTTGGTGCTACTTCTAGGCGCCATGATATATTCAGCAATGAGCTCCTCACCTGTTGCCCAGTGCATTGGCAGCATCCCTGGTTGATGCAGCCAAGCCATCTGGAGCAGGGCAAGGGGGGCACACGGGGTATGACAGCCAGATAGCTGCCAGATGCTGCAGTTTCTTGGCTGTGGCCTTGGCCTTCCTCTAGTCCTTTCACTATTATGCTGAGGGCATATGGCAAAACAAGGCAGGCCCCACGGGCAGCTTATTTGCTTTTGGCTACTTCCAGTTGAGCCACCAAGAACTTGAGGAGCTTTTTCTTCTTCAGCTATTTTTCTTGAGAGCCTGAACATCCCCTCCATCTCTTCCACTTGTAGCACTTGTAGTCAGGCTCAGCCATAAGCCACTGACAAGAGTGTATTAACTGCAGATGTGAGGATGAAGCAAGGGCAAACTATGGTTAGTTTTCAGAGGCGACTGAGCCCCTTCAACATATAGTTAGGGATTTCCATATATGGTGGATTTTGTCACTAAGTGCTCGGCTTTGTGGCATCCTATTTACCAGTATTTGAAGCTTTTATTTAACAGTTTTATTATGTGGTTCTCTCTGGTGTTGAGTTTGAGCTCACTAATTAGATTGTTAAGTTCCTTGAAAGAAAGACAGGGCTTCTATACTCCTAAGCATTTCCTGCAATGTGTAACACAGCATTGTCATTGTACAAGGAATTGGCACTCAATGGGTGTTTGTTAAATTGATTTGACCAAATCTCAATTTCGTGTTCAGCTCAGGAGATTTCTTATTAAGTTCTAAGGAGTCTAGGTCCTTTCTGGTCATCTATACCTGAAGGTATAAATTCATTTTGACCAATTTTCCAACTTTAATCTTCTCTTGCGCACTTCACGAAGAACAGCACCCCAGACGTGACTTTTTCAGGGACTTGGAATTCCAGATTTCCCCTGGGATTCAAGGCATCTGGGAATTTGACTTCGTATTTTTTACTTTTCATCTCTGTCCTCTTGAAGTTAAGCATGGTCATGTGACTTACTTTGGCTAGTGAAATATCAGGTGTAATGTGTGTTAGCCTCCTCTGCCAAATTAATCTCCTTTCCTAGAAGGATAGGTGAAGTTATGCAGTGGTAACAACAGCTTCCAAAACTTAGTCGAGATTCTGTTTGACAGAGTGGCTCGGGGACCCAGTTGACAGACAGTCTGTCATCTCAGTGTGTGCTGCTGGGATCACTGTGGCAGGGGAAACTGGCATGGATAATCGTTCACCAACTCTTAGCTAACTCTTCCACCCTGAAGTGACACACATTACAACAGATAGTTCATTAGCCAAAGTAAGCCACATGGCCATGGTTAACTTCAAGAGGATAGAGAAGTGGAGTCCTTTCCTGGCTCTGGAAAGAACCAAGAGCCAAAAATACTTGTGACCTCTGTAGAACTGACCACACCTCCTCAGAGAGCCCAGAAGTTGCTGTCTTTCAGTTCATTCTTTAATAAGGCATGGGACGACCCTTAGGAATAATATAAATACTTTATCCTTTGAGATTCACAGGAGTTAAGAAACAAACCCGTATTAAAGATGATTTATGTATTAATAATTAAAAATTAGATTTTTAAATATTATGTAAATATCAGGTTATTTTCCACCAAATCAGTGATCAGCAGTAATCAGTTGTAGCACTCTCTAAATGCCATAGAAACAGATGGCTGATGGAAGTGATTGGATGTGTTTAGAGTTGCCAGCCCTTTTCATGCTTCTGATGCTTCTTACACCTCACAGTCACTCAAAGGCCTAGCAGCTCAGAGCCTTTCTCCATCATCAGAGTCACTTCAGACTCCTGGGCTCTGGGGATCTGATCTTTATTCCCTGCCCTGTGATTGACTCTGTCAGTCACAAAGCAAGGCTCCAGGTTCTTCAAAAGCAAACAGGGAGTCATCCTGCCTCACTCAATGGTCCTGTGTTCCACACTCACTCGATAACTTCCCTCCTTCCAAAGATACAATTTTAGGCCAGGCTCAGTGGTTCATGACTGTAATCCCAGCCAGGGCAGGGGAGTCACTTGAGGTCAGGAATTTGAGACCAGCCTGGCCCACATGGTGATACCCGTCTCTACTAAAAATATAAAAATTAGCCAGGCATGGTGGTGCATGTCTGTGGTCCCAGCTACTTGAGAGGCTGAGGCACGAGAATTGCTTGAACCCAAGAGGTGGTGGTTGCAGTGAGCCAAGATCGTGCCACTGGGTGACAGAGTAAGACTCTCTCAAAAACAAACAAAAAACCAAAAACAAAGATACAGTTCTAACCATAAGAACCAGGAGTTTATTCACAAGTGTAATGAGTTTGGTAGTCAATGCTCTTTTAACCCAAGTCAATGGACTATTTCTCTAACATGCCAAGTAAGAGCCAACCATGATATGATTGAAAGAGCATTTGCATTAGAATCTAAAGACTGGTTCAACTCCGAGCTCTGCCATGTTCTAGCTGTGTTACCTAGGAAAAATCACTTGGCCTCTCTAAATCTTCATTGGTAAAATTAGGATAATTACACTTACCTTCTAGGATGGAGTTTCCTACTGATAAAATGTAAATTATAATGCCTACCTCATGGGGTCGTGGTGATTTAAATTATTTTGACAAAGATAATTTATGGGAAAAATATATATGTATAAGTATGTATATCCCAAGCTGGGAACTTCTTCCCTCCTTTTTTGCCTGCTAATTAAGAGTCATAAATAAAATGCTGATGAGCTGCAGTCTGCCGTCTGTGCTGTAGCTGGAGGGCTGTTTTGACTTAGCCTGACAAATGGCTAACCAGCCGCTCCCACTATGCCCAACTCAAGTGTTCAGCACTGAGAAATCCAGCTACTGCCAACAGCATCTTATAAGCTTGTCACTATTTACTTACTTGGTGACAGTGTTTTTGTTCAGTGATCATCCCTGAGATTTTACTCGTCAGGGTGTGTCTGTTTCTCTCAAAATGCCAAAATGCCATTTAAATATAATCCTTTCTCAAACCACATGAAAAGAGTGAAGGTCTGTAAATGAGACTTGATGCCCTTGTAGTTCATCCCCATTGCAGTGCAGTTGGGGTGGGATGTTGTCTTGACAAAGCGGTAGCTGCATGTGCACAGGGCTTTATTAAATGGACACAAACTTCAGAGCTGCTTCAATAAGCTACTAGTCAGGATTTCCAGGTAACCTGTTGAGTGGTGTGCTAGAGACAGCTCATACAAGCTTGGAAGAACTGATTGTCACATTTTCAGAAATTTTGCAAGGTGGTTGAAATCATGTTGGTAGACTGAAATTGGCCATGGTGAGAGTGTTTACACCATGCAAATTAGCAAACACTACAAAATCAGGCATTTTCTCCCAGAGGGCTGGTTGCTAAACATTTGCCAGCTCAGCACTCTACAGTATAACCAAATCTTTGAGCACCTGGGTAAAACACAGATGTGACTGAGAATGGGAGAAGGGGCATCCCAAATCAGAAGTATAAATAAAACCATGATGCAGGACTCACTTTTCTTGAGTCCCTGCTGGGTGCTAGGTTCTATGCTAGCCTAGATTGAGACTGACATATATCAGGAGGTACCTAGCAGGTACCAGGACAGAGAGCCTCCTAGGAGCTTCCCTGCAAGCTGGTCATGGGAGAGAGGGAATAATGCTAGGTATAACACGGTACTTGTCACTCAGGTTTCAAGCCAGGCCCTAGCTGAGATTTGTAGAGGGTGGGTTGGGGAAAGCTTTAAGTAAAAACAGAAAAGGCTGTTTTGGGAAAACTCTGTAGGACAAGATGGCATTGTTTGGATTTGACATCTTGTTTGTTCCAGGATCTCAGCTGCAGTAGTTTTGGGACAGCAGAGGCTTGGCTGACCCACAGAGTGCAGTGGGGTGGTTTCCCTTGCGAGCTCTTTTGCAAGAGCACTTTGTGGAGGACCACAGTGTGAACAAAGAGGGGGAAACGGACAGTAGAATTTATTTTGATGACCCCATATGTACTGGTAAGGCAAAGCGGAAGCTGGTTGCACATACATTTTCTCAACTTATCCTCACAACACCCTTATGAAAAAGGTATTTTCATATCCTCTTTGTAGGTGAAGAAACTGAGGCTTGGAGGGTCTGAATAACTTGCCCAGTATCACAGAAAGTAAGTGGCAGAGCTGGGATTCACACATGGGGCTGACTGCAAACCCTTCATGGGGCCTCTGTGACCACCCTGAATTCATGTCTGCATATTCATTTATTTTCTAATTTGGGGGGAAGAAGTCTTTCTCTTCTTTTCAAGGTCAACCTTTCCACTCCTGCCCATCAATCCTATACCTTCCTAATTCCTGCTCCAGAGTCTTTGTAAAGCACCCCATTGCTCTGTTGTGCATCTTTAGCCTTTCTTCTGTCAGTTTATTCATTAATCTTTGCCATCTATTAACAGAAATGAGTGACCATGTGGGGAGTTTCTTAGCCTTCTCTCTTAGCCTCTGTGTTGTACTGAACACAGAACACATTCTCCTTTATTCTTGAAACTCTCTACTTCCCAGCTTCTGTGATTGGTTTTTCTCTTCCCTCTCTGGTTATTCTTCTGATCACTTCTGGCTCTTTTCCCTTTCCCAACCCATGAAATAGAAGCATTACTCCAAGAGTCTGTTGTTGGCTCTCTTCTTCTTCTTGTGGTCCCCATGACCTCAGCACTCTATGCAGACAAATATATGAATATATCTACAGCTCTAGTTAGGCAATGAGCAGAAGTAACTCAACCGTGTCCCCAGGACCATGAGCAGTCTCTGGCATGTAGTGGGTACTCAATAAATAGTAGGGATTTCAGATGAAGAGAACATTGTGAACAGAGGATGTGCATGTATGTATTGATTTATTTGGAGGATACCCCTTTCAGGCTCCTGAACTCCTCAAACTCAGGAACTATGCCTTTTCCTCATTTTTAATTTCCTGATCCAGCGTAATACATAGTAGCTGTTCAATAAATGTTTGCTGAATGAATGAATGAGTCCAAGGTCGATGATAAATTGTTGCAAAACTGTGGCAGTCCTTATATAGGAATTTAGGCTTTACTGTATGTGCAGTAGGCTTGCAGCCATGCAAGGCTTTTTCTCATTTGAGTAACTCAATTGAAGCTGAGCTCCAGGGTGACTCATCTGGCTGCCGTCAGCATTGAAACCTTGTGCCATCTTCCTCCCTTGCCCTTGCTGCTCCATCTCTAATCAGTGGCCCAATCTTGTTGATTTTACTTCCACGTGTGGCTTTGTGGCTTGTATTTGTGTTTTTGTTTCTATTCTCATGGCCACCTCCCAAGGTCAGCTCTAATTACCTCTTGTCTGGATGTCAGCATAGGTCACTCCCCACTCTGGTTGCTGTTGATCCCTTTTCTGTAAGCCACGGCCTTGGCTATGCTACTGATGACTGGCTCTGTTTGAAAAAAAGAAACAGAACAAAGCAGAATTGGTTCTGGGAAAGCAAGGATAAAGAGGGCTAAAGTAACACTCCATTATCTGCCTTTAATCCCACAGGCCCTTAAAGCTGTTGCCTGCTTTGGGTTTTACCCTTGAGTTGCTTGAGTGGGCTTATCCCCTCATTGCTCCTTATAACAAAGAGTAGGATCCATTCTCACAATAAAGTTAAATTGTAGGGAAAGAAAGCGGACCAATGGGAAGCTTGTGCTTGACTATGTTGTTGAAAAGAGGCAAAGGAAATGGGAGAACAATCCTTTAGAGAAGGGAGAACAAGAGAAGGGAAAATGTAAAAGAGGAGATAGGAGAAGGCCATTAAGATAATAATTCTAAAGGGAAGGAAGAAAAAAAGGAGAGAAGACCAGAGCTGAGCTCCTGCCATTTTTCATAGCTAATTGTGATTAAATGGGCCGTTTCTGAAAATACTCAATAAATGTGCATTATTACCTTAAGGTTTTGCTCTATTGCTATGCAATGCATGGGCATTGCATGAACTTTATCAGTCCAGAATTTTACCTAATAAAACAGTGAGCTAATGGACTTTAGGGGGCCTCTCTGGGGACTCTTGAGCTTAAGCAATTTAGGTCAGTGTTATGCAAAGTGTGATTTGCCTTCTGCAAGGAGGTAAGTACAGAAATCCACAGTCTGTATTTAGAAACTTTATAGCATTGCACATTGCTACAATGATGTGCAGGAGGTGGGTGGTACCAGTCAAGAGAGCCAGAGCCAGAGAGATCGTGGGCATTTCTTCCCATTTTTGCAGCTCAGTAACTTCACTGTGGTAGCTTGAAATCAGCCATAATGGGAGGTATTTTTATCATGCAAATTGACAAATGCTACAAATCAGGACTCCTCCCACCCTTAAGAACCGGGTGCTAAACATTTGCGGCACGCCACTGCTTGGCTGAGAAGTCCAAGCATCTGATGAGGAAATACTATGGAACGGCATGTTGTTCCACTTTCTTGGTGAGTTACTTGTGACTGGAGCTGCCTACCCAGACATGCATGGTAGGATCACCTATCTGTCAACAAAGGAATAGAGGAAATTGGTCCTTCACCATAGGGAGTTTGAAATGCACTGCCCTAGATCACCTTCAGCTTGTTCTGAGATCCAACAGAGTATTTCAACAGAGGTCTTCATGATAACCAAATGGAATAGCCCACTGGTTTAGAAACCTCCTACTCCAGATTTTGAGTCCTATAAGACAGTTAGGATCAAGGGTAGCTGTGGCAGACCCAGCTGGGGCAGAGAAGCCAAATGTGAAGTAGCAGAAGGTATGTGTATTAGTCTGTTAGGACTGCCATGAAAAATACCAAAGAATTGGTGGCATAAACAACAGATTTTTTTTTTTTTTCACAGCTCTGGAGGCTGTAAGTCCAAGATCAAGGTGTTGGCACACTTAGTTTCTCCTGAGGCCACTCTCCTTGCCCTGCAGATGGCCGCCTTCTTGCTGTGTCCTCACATGGTCTTTTCTCTATTTGCATGCAAACAGAGAAACCCTGGTGTCTCCTCCTCTTCTTACAAGGACACCAATCCTATAGGATTAGGGTCCCACCTTTATTATCTCATTTAACTACAATGATCCCTTAAAGGTTCTATCTTGAAATACAGTTACCTTGGGGGTTGGGACTTTATACAAAATTTGGGAGGACACAACCCAGTCTGTGTCAGTGTGTCACTGTGCTTTACCTGTCCGGGCTCACTCTGCATTCCAATCAAGCATGGTGTAGTGGGTCACAAGACTGGAGCCAAGGAGGCTTGATCTGACTCCCAGGTCTACTTTCCCATTGGTTGTGTGGCTTTGGGCACCCCAGTCTTTCTTATCCTGCATTGTTCATCTGTAAGATGAATATAATACAAGGGCTTCCCTCACAGTGTAGTTATGAAGATCAGGTGAGGTCATGGAGGTAAGCTTTTAGCAGTGTCTGGCCCATGGTAGGTGCTTAATAAATGTATACTTTTAATTTATGGTTTCGCTCTATTGCTGTGCATTTCATATGCAGTATATTTTTAGGTCTCAGAGGAGGCCTAGGTGTGGAGACCTGATGCAAAGAGTCTTCTGTCTCATTTTTAGATCCCCAGTCTATTGTCCTCATCTCCAGTATCATGGGTAAGAAAAGGCCAAGGTTTTTCTGACACCCCCCATTTTATACATTCACTCTGAACTTGCCAAGGCCGACTTTGAGTGGAGAGCCATGATTTCCTGAAGATCAATAATGCCAAGGAATCCAAAGGCATCACTTATTAACCAATTTCCCAGTGGCCTGCCCTGCAGTGGGGTGAGAGGCATCAGAAAACACACAGGAACTGAGAATCAATGCACTGGGAAGAAAACCAGCTCCCTCGAAGGGGCTAATTTTCCCAGTGTGTAAATAAATTATGTAAACAAATATCTGATCATATTTATAACCTCTACTTCTGAAAGATCCACCTAGGTGAATTTATTTGACTTTTACCCACTAGAAGAAGTTTGTTTAAACAATATTATCCAGAAAAATCATGTAGTCAAATTGTTAGACTTTAAAGACAAAATGGGCAATTTTATACATGAGGAAACTGGTATGTTTTAAAAAAATCTCCTGGTGTATTAATTTGAAGATGACAAGCTTTTAATTAAAAACACAAAAATAGGATTCTCAGATGAAAAATAAAGTGTATTATACCTGGTTCAATATTCTTTTGGATAATTCAAATTTTGGTGATCAGAAAAAAAGATGCATAGGCTTTTGCTGCATAAGATCTTGCCAAGATGTTTTTACTGCCTGGCATTGATTTTCCCTGTCACCCACTCCAGGCATTCTCACTTCTGTTGGATGCCCCTTCCACTTTCTAGGAATCTCCAACCTCATCAAGGGCTATCCCTCCTCCAGTTCCCACCTGGAGTCCCATCTCTGTTCTTGTCTTCCCTGACTACTCCTGCTTGGAAAGAAATCTTCCTCACCTGAATCACTCTAGCACTTTTACTCTGTATTGTTAATTTGCCAATTAATCTCACCCACCTTTGCAATGCCTTTCATGATATGACCTTGAATTGCATGGTTTTAGGGCTTGTCTATCTTTTTAAGCTGCAGGTACCCTGAGAAAGGGACCTCATCTTACTCTTTGACACTCCTCCCCTGTTTAGTGATAATTAGCTGTGTGCCTTTTATAGAGTAGGAAGTCAATGAATATCACAGAGTTGATCTGCTTTTTCCTGAAATGGTTAAGATCATTTTATGTTAATAAGTGTGTGTCTAGTCAAACCTACAGCAGTAAGCACTGAGGCTTTTTCTTTTTTAATTGTAGCTATCGAGCTGGAATTCTCTAGTAAATGCTCCTGGAATGTAATCTGGGGGTGCCATTGTTCCAGTGAGTTACAGTAATTTTTAAATCTAACTCTGGTGTAAAAGAGACCTGGGTTGAGTTCTAGTTTTCTTGGTTACCAGCTGTCTGACCTTGGGTAAATTACTACCGCTCTGTGATGGTTAATTTCAGGCGTCACCTAGGTTAAGGGATTCCCAGACAGTTGGTAAAGCATTATTTCTGGAAGAGATTGACATTTGAGTCAGTGGACTGAGAAAGGAAGATCTGCTCTCACCCAGTGTGGGTGGGCACCGTCAAATCAGCTGAGGGCCTGGAGAGAACCAAAAGGCAGAGAAAAGGTGAATTTGCTCTCTCTTCCGGAGGTTCTCCTGCCTTGTACATGAGGACTTCAGGGTCTCTGGCCTTCAGACTCTGGGACTTTTGAACCAGCAGCCCCCAGGTTCTCAGGCCTTTGGCCTCTGACCAAGAGTTACATCATTGTCTTCACTGATTCTGAGGCCTTGGAACTTGGACTGAGCTATACCACTGACTCCTCTGTTCTCCAGCTTGCAGACTACCTGTCATGGGGCTTCTCAGCCTCCATAATCACATGAGCCAGTTTCCATAATAACCCTGCTCTTGTCTGTCTGTCTGTCTGTCTGTCTATCTATCTATCTATCTATCTATCTATCTATCTATCTATCTATCCATCCATCCATTCTATTGGTTCTGTTTCTCTGGAGAACTTTGACTAATATACTCTCTAAAGCCCAGTATCTTCATCTGTTAAGTGTGAGTAATAATAACACCTTATCTCATAAGGTGGTGGCAGAGGAGTAAAATAGAAATAGTAGCACTCAATGAATGTTAGATTTTTATCATTAATATTATTGTGACATACAGAGATCAAAAAGTAGAAACCTTACCCATGGCTATCAGTCTCCATTCATCTGAACCAAGGGTAAAGAGTAAGATCAGTGGCCGGGTGTGATTGCTCACGCCTGTAATCCCAGCACTTTGGGAGGCCGAGGTGGGCAGAATATGAGGTCAAGAGATCGAGACCATCCTGGCCAGCATGGTGAAACCCCATCTCTACTAAAAATACAAAAAAAAAAAAAAAAAATAGCTGGGCATGGTAGTGTGTGCCTGTAGTTCCAGCTACTCCAGAGGCTGAGGCAGTAGAATTGCTTGAACCTGGGAGGCGGAGGTTGCAGTGAGCCGGGATCGTGCCACTGCACTCTAGCCTGGCGACAGGGTGAGACTCTGTCTCAAAAAAAAAAGTAAGACTGGCACACCACTGGCGAATTGGCCATGCAGGAGCTGGGTCTTTACTTCCCTGTGCCCATTGCTGCTGGATAAGGAATGTAATATTTCCTGTGCAGAATTCAGAAGGAGCACTTTCCCATCTAGGAAGAGGTGACTTGTGAACAACCTTTGGCCTCATGTTGTCATCACCTCCCCAATTCCCACTTCCCTTTGTAAAGCATAAAACATTTTAATACCTACAAGACACTATATTTTGCGTTGTTACTCTGGAGTTGGGCAGGTTGCACTGCCAGTACAATCATATTCATTAAAGATAAGTCAGCAGGACATTTGGCCTGGAATGAATGATGAAACAAAGTCAAACCATATTCAGTGTTTTCTCAGAGATGTTCAAGAAAAACAACAACTTCTGTGGAAGAAGAAGATAGGAGCCCAGGTCCTGTGTTTCACCAAGACAGCTGTGCAAAGCAGACGCTGCCAAAAAGGTGCAAAGTGGTTTGTCAGCTCTTCTGCATGTTCTAACAAATTAGACATGCATCCCAAAAGGTATACTACAATATTAAAGCTTATTTATACACACTGTAAAGTTTCCCCTGAGTGTCCTGGCAGGCACATGCATGGCTGGGCAGTATCCGTGGACTGATTCCTTTGTGAATTACATGGAGCTGACAGGGCTGAAACCCACAGCTAACTCGGAGGAGGATGGAAGCTTGTGCTGGGCAAGGGGCTGAGGCCCCTCTGTGTGAGTCATATTAATCTCCTCTGAGCAGAGTGGTACAAAATTACTAAAGCTGCTTCTTGAAGACACTTCTAATGCAGTACCTAATGAAAATGTCAGGTGCGATGAGTTACTAGTTGCTGCACTGCTGTTCTGAAGTCCCAGGTATTTCTCTACCTGTTATCCATGAACGTGAGTTTTGTGGGGAAGGCAGTCACAGGCTGAGGAAAGCATCAGCAGTTGTGTGTGCTGTCAGGCCTGTAAAGTGAGTGAGGACAATGAAGCTGGTTGAAGTGCCCCAGGAAATGGCCAGACTTCCATAGTGGAGGTGAGGTGAAGAAGTGAGTCCTGGCAAAGGTGTGTGGGGAGAAGAAGCTGCCTGGTGTATGATGCTGAGTAATGATACAACCCAAATCATCTGACTCTGCAGATTTGAAAGTTGCTGTTATTATTAAGAATTCAGATGGGAAAAGAAATATGGTTTGGGTTATTTCCAGGCTCAGTTTGGCATTTATTGACATAACTGTTTATTTTTGATCCATGTAGAAGTTTGTATCTTTCTGACTTGCATGATACTTCAGGCTTTCCTTGGAGTCTCTGCAGCTTCTCTTCCTCCCTTGCTCACATCCAGCCATTGTCAAATGGCTTTGTGCAAGTTACTCTTTCTCAGCCTCCATTTTTTTGGATCCTGCCTTTATTCGATCTCGTTTCTCTTTGCCGCCCTCCTTGCCTGTACTCTGTCCAGTCCAGGCCCTCTGGACCTCTTGCCTGGACCTCCAGGCTCTCCCTCCTCCCATCTCTTCCCTTTCAACCTTCCTACCCAGAGCACAGCAGTAGTAACAGCTAACACCGTTTAATAGGCATCCTTTCTATGCCAGGCCCTGGGGTTGCTATGTCACATATATTATTTGTAATGTTTGCAATAACCCTGGAAATGGTATTATTACCTCCATTGTACAGTTTGGAAGGCACCAAAAAAGGCACGTAATATGCCCACATTCATGCAAGCTAATGAGGGGCAAAACTGGAATGAGAACCCAGAGCTGCTGGGTCCCTCAGTTTATGCTATTCCCTAACCATACTGCTTTCTCCGCTCAGAATCCTTTAGTGGCTCCCATTGCCTAATAGATCAAGTCTGGGCTCCTTATCTTGGCTTCTGGGTCCTCTAAAATGTAGTCTGCTAGGTTTCCAGGCTTTCCTCTCCACCCCTCACACATCCCTACTCTTTAGCCAAAAAAACAGACAAAAACCCCAAAAACAAAAAAATCCATTTTTATTTATACCCGTGCTTTCTTTCCTAAGTGCTTTTATATGTGCTATTTCTCCTGCCAGGAGCAGAGACTGTCATGCTTTCCTCTGTATAAGTAAATGTTGCCCAAGAAAACATCGAACAGAGTTGGGCTAGAGATCCATTTATTTTCTGGTTCACAAAGGGCATATTGGATCTTTATTAAATAGTCTAAAATGTCCTTTCAATAATGTTTTTCTTTAATATCTTTTTAAAAGACATTTAAAGTGAATCAGAAAGCAATTAAATGATTAATTGCTGCGGCTGGATTCTGCTGCCCTCAGCCTCTGTGGATACTATCTGACAGATTAACCTCCATTTCTGAGCTCTGTCTGATTGAGGGAAGCAATGACGGAAAATGCTTGGCCTGTCACATGACTGATCCTTGCTGTCATGAGCCATCGTTTTCTAACTGCAAGCTTTCATTTTCAAAGCCCTGGCATGATTTCAGGAGCTGTAAACCCTCATGTGAGTAAGTGAGCAGTAAGAACTGGCAGTTTTTCAATCTTAAGTCTCTCCAGCTTTAAACTCACATTTAGCTGTGATTCTTTTTTTCTCCTTAAGTTGGACATTTTTTTAGTGAATACTTTTTTGATAAATAAAGTGGGGTGAAGGTGAATTTGACTGAGACAGATATGGGTTGGTCCATTTAGGGCTGACCCTGGAAAAAAAAAGTCATATCAGTCTTGACATTAATTCCATAGTCAGAGTAGGTGAGAGAGGAGTAGATTAGTATATAGGGTTCCCAGCCTTCCCAGTACAACCATGGACTCAGAGTTGGGGACACTAAAAATGTACATGAAGTTTATTATTTCACTGGTAGAGATGGCCCACAATGCTAATTTGGACAGGCATTACTCTAAACGTGGTGGGGAAGGTCAGGAGTCATCTACTCCAAGGCACAACCTCTAGGACAGCTTGTGGGGTATCAGGGAAGAATATATCATTGAAAAGATTTCTAGTTGCCATACACAAATAATTGGGCTTCAGTTTAATGCAGAATTAACTGTTCTCAGTGTATTATTAGTTGGACAATTGGATTATTACATTATTTACATTAGTGTTTATAGGTAATCTGAAAATAAAAATGAGAATATAATATGAACTACCTCAAAGATTTGTCTCTGCTTGATAGTTTTATTTCAAATTTATATATCAAATGTTTCATTACCCTTTTTTCATTTTATTTTTTAGCTTTCAAAACAAATTAGCAAGAGGAGGAAAGAGGAGAGGGAGAAACTGTGCACACAACCAGAATGTTATAGTAGGCAATATCATGAAAGCAATGTTGGAGCTTTATACTCAGATTTTGATTGTGCATCTATCTCTTTGTTCTCTTATCCTTTATCTTCATTTTTACCAAGTAATTATTGACCATCAAATGCCATTGTGGTACCATCTTAAGAAATGGATGTAAAGAATTCTACAGGGAAGAAAACACATTGTCAGTGTATGAAATTTATTTAGAAGACAGTTACAGACACATATAAAAATGATAGCAGCTTATGTTTACGAAGCACTCAGTATATGCCAAGCACTTTCTGTTAGCTAATAATAATATTTGCTCATTTAATATTAGCTCACATAATAATATTAATATTGTTAGCTCATGTAATCCTCTCAACAACTGTCTAGGGTAGGTACTATTATCCCTATTTTATGGATAAGGAAATTAAGTCAAAAAGAGATGAAATAATTTGTTTACAGTCACATAGCTAGGAAGTGGTAGAGTCACAAGTTGAACCCAGGCAGTCTGAATCCAGAATAATAATAAAAAAAGGTATAACCAGGGTGGAAACTTATTTTGCTCTTTTCAGGTTTCCTAGACTTTCCATCACCACCAGTGAATTCTGAGTGACAATAGTGTGGAATTTGGAAGAATGGAAGAGAAACTGAAGTAGAGAGATGGTGAAAGAGAAGAAAAAATTAAGAAAGATGCTTGCAAAAATACTGCTGTGGGTCCTGAGATGAGGATTCTGGGAGGGTAGGTGTGGCAGTATCTCCCATTCTGTGCTTACCTGGGCCTCAGCTGGTACCAGCAGACAGGGATGGGCAGCCAGTTAAGGAGTGTGGCTGGCGACTGGTGTGTCATGCATTGCACTGGTTTTCTGTTCCTCAGGCTGAAACGGATTCCCCTGACAGCTCCCTTCGAGTTCCTGTTCATCTGAAGTACACCACCCTTCTAGATATGCTGTCACTTTCCTTCTGCAGAGCCACAGTGGTGTCCTGTCTTCTCAGACCTCTTCTCACCTCAAATCACTTAGGACACGGCCACCAGACAGGTTTGGGATTTCAGAACTTTTCAGATGTTAGAAAGGTAAATCATATATATTGCATATGTAGTATTTCCAGTAGAGTCTGGGTCAGCACCTCATAAGCAAATATATTAATATTTTGACCACAACATATATGCATCGTCATCCTCAGGTCAGTAGTGACTATGTAGAACCTCATGTCAAAAAGGTCAGATTTTTGCCACCTATGAAGTTTTTATGTCAAATATGTGAAAAACTTTTGGTTGCAGGGCTTTTGGGATTTTGGAACTGAGGATAAGGTATCGTGGACCATATCATTACCAGTTCCTTCCTCTTTCATCAAGGGCATAAGCATGAAGATGCTGACAAAGCTGTTCCTACACTTCCTGTGCTGGCTGGGAAGGGATCTGATTTGGGCTGAGCCTTAAGAATCATAGTTCCAAGCTTTCTTCTCATTCCAGATTTTAGTCGGGAAAGTAGGCATTCTGGAAGTAGAGTCCGTATCTATACTTCATACATTCCCCGTAGGCTTGATGAGCAAAAAGTAATAAAGGAAACACAAACTCAGAAAAGAAAAGATTTTTCTAGGAAAGATCTATTTACACTACTTAGGCCTCTACCCTTCTTCCCGTGGGAGTTTCTTAGCTTAGCTTGGAAGATCACAGATTAAAGTACAATATAGCAAGTATTATTAAAAACAACCTGTAAAACTGCATTATCCCAAAGATTTAGCAGCTAATTTTCTGTTGCCTTTAGTTCTCACATCACTTTTTTTTCAGGGTATAACCTTCTTTAAATTTTATGCCCTGCTCTCAAATTCCTTCTGGGTTTAATGACTAATCTCTTTATTTGTGTTTACTCTGGTGAAGCCTGTAGAAAGAAAATCATAAATTAATGGCATGTATTTGCAGCTATAAACGGGACAGATTCAGAAATATACAAACATGCCTAGTAACCTATTTCCTGGAATTGCAATGCTCAACTCCCAATTAACCTTAGATTTACAAGTCTAATCAAATGGCCCAGTCCATTTCCATTGAAAAGCTGTGCACTGTGTGTAATCTTTCAGTTGACCTAAATCTGTAGTAGACTTTGGGAAATAAACTCCTTTGTGGAGCCAGTCGTTCTATTGGATGAAGTCAATGTCCCTTTTTAGGAACTTGAGCTACCACTTTATGTACTCTTAAGACAGTTTGCAAAGGACCAGTCTGCCATACCCCATGTAGGAGGAGGACTGTGTTGGCTCCCACCACAGGGTATGTTCTGTGGTAATGGAAGGCTGTGCTGAGTCACTTACACTGTGTCCCTGGGTCTTCCTTAAGGACAGTGTATGGTTTTAGAAGATGATAGTAGCAAACATTTATCTACCACCGCTCTAGATCAGCTAGGCATTCTTTTTTTTTTTTTTTTTTTTTTTTGACACAGAGTCTCACTGTGCCGGCCAGGCTGGAGTGCAGTGGCACGATGAACCCAGCTCACTGCAGCCTCTGTCTCCCGGGCTCAAGCAATTCTCCTGCCTTGGCTTCCTGAGTAGCTGGGATTACAGGTATGTGCCACCATGCCTGGCCAATTTTTGTATTTTAATAGAGATGAGGTTTCACCATGTTGGCCAGGCTGGTCTGAAACACCTTACCTCAGGTAATCTGCCCACCTCGGCCTCCCAAAGTGCTGGGATTACAGGCGTGAGCCACTGTGCCTGGCCAGGTATTCTTCTAAGCCCTTTCTGCTGTGAATTCATTTAATCATCTTAACAAACAAAGGGGCAGGAACCATTATAATCACTGTTCAAGAGATGAGAAAACTCAGGCACAGAGAGGTTAAGTAAATTGTCCAATCAGCCTCAGCTAGTGACTGGGGGAGTGGGACTTTGAACCTGACAGTCTTTCCTAGGATCTATCCACATAACCATGAAGTCACATTGCTTTCTGGGATATTGCATAGCCTATGGCAAAACCTGAATGGTGTGGAGCTTGCCACACAGGCTTCATTAGAATGTACCCTTTCCTGGTTGCAGTGAGCGGAGATCGTGCCACTGCACTCCAGCCTGGGCAACAAGAGAGAAACTCCATCTCAAAAAAAAAAAAAAAAAAAAAGTACCCTCCCCCAGTGCTTTTCTTTTTTTTTTTTTTTTTCTTTTTTATTATTATTATTATTATTATTATTATTATTATACTTTAGGCTCTATGGTACATGTGCGCAACGTGCAGGTAAGTTACATATGTATACATGTGCCATGCTGGTGCGCTGCACCCACCAACTCGTCATCTAGCATTAGGTATATCTCCCAATGCTATCCCTCCCCCCTCCCCCCACCCCACAACAGTCCCCGAAGTGTGATGTTCCCCTTCCTGTGTCCATGTGTTCTCATTGTTCAATTCTCACCTATGAGTGAGAATATGCGGTGTTTGGTTTTTTGTTCTTGCGATAGTTTACTGAGAATGATGATTTCCAATTTCATCCATGTCCCTACAAAGGACGTGAACTCATCATTTTTTATGGCTGCATAGTATTCCATGGTGTATATGTGCCACATTTTCTTAATCCAGTCTATCATTGTTGGACATTTGGGTTGGTTCCAAGTCTTTGCTATTGTGAATAATGCCGCAATAAACATACGTGTGCATGTGTCTTTATAGCAGCATGATTTATAGTCCTTTGGGTATATACCCAATAATGGGATGGCTGGGTCAAATGGAATTTCTAGTTCTAGATCCCTGAGGAATCGCCACACTGACTTCCACAAGGGTTGAACTAGTTGACAGTCCCACCAACAGTGTAAAAGTGTTCCTATTTCTCCACATCCTCTCCAGCACCTGTTGTTTCCTGACTTTTTAATGATTGCCATTCTAACTGGTGTGAGATGGTATCTCATTGTGGTTTTGATTTGCATTTCTCTGATGGCCAGTGATGGTGAGCATTTTTTCATGTGTTTTTTGGCTGCATAAATGTCTTCTTTTGAGAAGTGTCTGTTCATGTCCTTTGCCCACTTTTTGATGGGGTTGTTTGTTTTTTTCTTGTAAATTTGTTGGAGTTCATTGTAGATTCTGGATATTAGCCCTTTGTCAGATGAGTAGGTTGCGAAAATTTTCTCCCATTTTGTAGGTTGCCTGTTCACTCTGATGGTAGTTTCCTTTGCTGTGCAGAAGCTCTTTAGTTTAATTAGATCCCATTTGTCAATTTTGGCTTTTGTTGCCATTGCTTTTGGAGTTTTAGACATGAAGTCCTTGCCCATGCCTATGTCCTGAATGGTATTGCCTAGGTTTTCTTCTAGGGTTTTTATGGTTTTAGGTCTAACATTTAAGTCTTTAATCCATCTTGAATTAATTTTTGTATAAGGTGTAAGGAAGGGATCCAGTTTCAGCTTTCTACATATGGCTAGCCAGTTTTCCCAGCACCATTTATTAAATAGGGAATCCTTTCCCCATTTCTTGTTTTTGTCAGGTTTGTCAAAGATCAGATAGTTGTAGATATGTGGCGTTATTTCTGAGGGCTCTGTTCTGTTCCATTGATCTATATCTCTGTTTTGGTACCAGTACCATGCTGTTTTGGTTACTGTAGCCTTGTAGTATAGTTTGAAGTCAGGTAGCGTGATGCCTCCAGCTTTGTTCTTTTGGCTTAGGATTGACTTGGCGATGCGGGCTCTTTTTTGGTTCCATATGAACTTTAAAGTAGTTTTTTCCAATTCTGTGAAGAAAGTCATTGGTAACTTGATGGGGATGGCATTGAATCTGTAAATTACCTTGGGAAGGATGGCCATTTTCATGATATTGATTCTTCCTACCCATGAGCATGGAATGTTCTTCCATTTGTTTGTATCCTCTTTTATTTCCTTGAGCAGTGGTTTGTAGTTCTCCTTGAAGAGGTCCTTCACATCCCTTGTAAGTTGGATTCCTAGGTATTTTATTCTCTTTGAAGCAATTGTGAATGGGAGTTCACTCATGATTTGGCTCTCTGTTTGTCTGTTATTGATGTATAAGAATGCTTGTGATTTTTGTACATTGATTTTGTATCCTGAGACTTTGCTGAAGTTGCTTATCAGCTCAAGGAGATTTTGGGCTGAGACAATGGGGTTTTCTAGATATACTATCATGTCATCTGCAAACAGGGACAATTTGACTTCCTCTTTTCCTATTTGAATACCCTTGATTTCCTTCTCTTGCCTAATTGCCCTGGCCAGAACTTCCAACACTATGTTGAATAGAAGTGGTGAGAGAGGGCATCCCTGTCTTGTGCCAGTTTTCAAAGGGAATGCTTCCAGTTTTTGCCCATTCAGTATGATATTGGCTGTGGGTTTGTCATAAATAGCTCTTATTATTTTGAGATACGTCCCATCAATACCTAATTTATTGAGAGTTTTTAGCATGAAGGGTTGTTGAATTTTGTCAAAGGCCTTTTCTGCATCTATTGAGATAATCATGTGGTTTTTGACTTTGGTTCTGTTTATATGCTGGATTACATTTATTGATTTGCGTATATTGAACCAGCCTTGCATCCCAGGGATGAAGCCCACTTGATCATGGTGGATAAGCTTTTTGATGTGCTGCTGGATTCTGTTTGCCAGTATTTTATTGAGGATTTTTGCATCAATGTTCATCAAGGATATTGGTCTAAAATTCTCTTTTTTTGTTGTGTCTCTGCCAGGCTTTGGTATCAGGATGATGCTGGCCTCATAAAATGAGTTAGGGAGGATTCCCTCTTTTTCTATTGATTGGAATAGTTTCAGAAGGAATGGTACCAGCTCCTCCTTGTACCTCTGGTAGAATTCGGCTGTGAACCCATCTGGTCCTGGACTTTTTTTGGTTGGTAAGCTATTGATTATTGCCACAATTTCAGCTCCTGTTATTGGTCTATTCAGAGATTCAACTTCTTCCTGGTTTAGTCTTGGGAGGGTGTATGTGTTGAGGAATTTATCCATTTCTTCTAGATTTTCTAGTTTATTTGCGTAGAGGTGCTTGTAATATTCTCTGATGGTAGTTTGTATTTCTGTGGGATCAGTGGTGATATCCCCTTTATCATTTTTTATTGCATCTATTTGATTCTTCTCTCTTTTTTTCTTTATTAATCTTGCTAGTGGTCTATCAATTTTGTTGATCCTCTCAAAAAACCAGCTCCTGGATTCATTTATTTTTTGAAGGGTTTTTTGTGTCTCTATTTCCTTCAGTTCTGCTGTGATTTTAGTTATTTCTTGCCTTCTGCTAGCTTTTGAATGTGTTTGCTCTTGCTTTTCTAGTTCTTTTAATTGTGATGTTAGGGTGTCACTTTTGGATCTTTCCTGCTTTCTCTTGTGGGCATTTAGTGCTATAAATTTCCCTCTACACACTGCTTTGAATGCATCCCAGAGATTCTGGTATGTTGTGTCTTGGTTCTCGTTGGTTTCAAAGAACATCTTTATTTCTGCCTTCATTTCGTTATGTACCCAGTAGTCATTCAGGAGCAGGTTGTTCAGTTTCCACGTAGTTGAGCGGTTTTGAGTGAGATTCTTAATCCTGAGTTCTAGCTTGATTGCACTGTGATCTGAGAGATAGTTTGTTATAATTTCTGTTCTTTTACATTTATTGAGGAGAGCTTTACTTCCAAGTATATGGTCAATTTTGGAATAGGTGTGGTGTGGTGCTGAAAAAAATGTATATTCTGTTGATTTGGGGTGGAGAGTTCTGTAGATGTCTATTAGGTCTGCTTGGTGCAGAGCTGAGTTCAATTCCTGGGTATCCTTGTTGATTTTCTGTCTCGTTGATCTGTCTAATGTTGACAGTGGGGTGTTAAAGTCTCCCATTATTAATGTTTGGGAGTCTAAGTCTCTTTGTAGGTCACTCAGGACTTGCTTTATGAATCTGGGTGCTCCTGTATTGGGTGCATATATATTTAGGATAGTTAGCTCTTCTTGTTGAATTAATCCCTTTACCATTATGTAATGGCCTTCTTTGTCTCTTTTGATCTTTGTTGGTTTAAAGTCTGTTTTATCAGAGACTAGGATTGCAACCCCTGCCTTTTTTTGTTTTCCATTTGCTTGGTAGATCTTCCTCCATCCTTTTATTTTGAGCCTATGTGTGTCTCTGCATGTGAGATGGGTTTCCTGAATACAGCACACTGATGGGTCTTGAGTCTTTATCCAATTTGCCAGTCTGTGTCTTTTAATTGGAGCATTTAGTCCATTTACATTTAAAGTTAATATTGTTATGTGTGAATCTGATCCTGTCATTATGACGTTAGCTGGTTATTTTGCTCGTTAGTTGATGCAGTCCCTTCCTAGTCTCAATGGTCTTTACAATTCGGTATGATTTTGCAGTGGCTGGTACCGGTTGTGCCTTTCCATGTTTAGCGCTTCCTTCAGGAGCTCTTTTAGGGCAGGCCTGGTGGTGACAAAATCTCTTAGCATTTGCTTGTCTGTAAAGTATTTTATTTCTCCTTCACTTATGAAGCTTAGTTTGGCAGGATATGAAATTCTGGGTTGAAAATTCTTTTCTTTAAGAATGTTGAATATTGGTCCCCACTCTCTTCTGGCTTGTAGGGTTTCTGCCGAGAGATCCGCTGTTAGTCTGATGGGCTTCCCTTTGATGGTAACCCGACCTTTCTCTCTGGCTGCCCTTAACATTTTTTCCTTCATTTCAACTTTGGTGAATCTGACAATTATGTGTCTTGGAGTTGCTCTTCTCGAGGAGTATCTCTGTGGCGTTCTCTGTATTTCCTGAATCTGAATGTTGGCCTGTCTTGCTAGATTGGGGAAGTTCTCCTGGATAATATCCTGCAGAGTGTTTTCCAACTTGTTTCCATTCTCCCCGTCACTTTCAGGTACACCAATCAGACGTAGATTTGGTCTTTTCACATAGTCCCACATTTCTTGGAGGCTTTGCTCATTTCTTTTTATTCTTTTTTCTTTAAACTTCCCTTCTCGCTTCATTTCATTCATTTCATCTTCCAGGGCTGATACCCTTTCTTCCATTTGATCGCATCGGCTCCTGAGGCTTCTGCATTCTTCACGTAGTTCTCGAGCCTTGGTTTTCAGCTCCATCAGCTCCTTTAAGCACTTCTCTGTATTGGTTATTCTAGTTATACATTCTTCTAAATTTTTTTCAAAGTTTTCAACTTCTTTGCCTTTGGTTTGAATATCCTCCCGTAGCTCGGAGTAATTTGATCGTCTGAAGCCTTCTTCTCTCAGCTCGTCAAAGTCATTCTCCGTCCAGCTTTGTTCCGTTGCTGGTGAGGAACTGCGTTCCTTTGGAGGAGGAGAGGCACTCTGCATTTTAGAGTTTCCAGTTTTTCTGCTCTGTTTTTTCCCCATCTTTGTGGTTTTATCTACTTTTGGTCTTTGATGATGGTGATGTACAGATGGGTTTTTGGTGTGGATGTCCTTTCTGCTAGTTTTCCTTCTAACAGACAGGACCCTCAGCTGCAGGTCTGTTGGAGTACCTGGCCGGCCGTGTGAGGTGTCAGTCTGCCCCTGCTGGGGGGTGCCTCCCAGTTAGGCTGCTCGGGGGTCAGGGGTCAGGGACCCACTTGAGGAGGCAGTCAGCCCGTTCTCAGATCTCCAGCTGCGTGCTGGGAGAACCACTGCTCTCCTCAAAGCTGTCAGACAGGGACATTTAAGTCTGCAGAGGTTACTGCTGTCTTTTTGTTTGTCTGTGCCCTGCCCCCAGAGGTGGAGCCTACAGAGGCAGGCAGGCCTCCTTGAGCTGTGGTGGGCTCCACCCAGTTCAAGCTTCCAGGCTGCTTTGTTTACCTAAGCGAGCCTGGGCAATGGCGGGCGCCCCTCCCCCAGCCTCGCTGCCGACTTGCTGTTTGGTCTCTGACTGCTGTGCTAGCAATCAGCGAGACTCCGTGGGCGTAGGACCCTCTGAGCCAGGTGCGGGCTATACTCTCCTGGGGCACCGTTTCCTAAGCCCGTCGGAAAAACATAGTATTCGGGTGGGAGTGGCCCGACTTTCCAGGTGCCGTCTGTCACCCCTGGAAAGGGAACTCCCTGACCCCTTGCGCTTCCCGAGTGAGGCAATGCCTCGCCCCTGCTTCGGCTGGCGCACGGTGCACTCACCCACTGACCTGCGCCCACTGTCTGGCACTCCCTAGTGAGATGAACACGGTACCTCAGATGGAAATGCAGAAATCACCCGTCTTCTGCGTCGCTCGCGCTGGGAGCTGTAGACCGGAGCTGTTCCTATTCGGCCATCTTGGCTCCTCCGCTCCCCCCAGTGCTTTTCAAACCTTGGGGCTCTGCAGAATCCCTAAGGGTCATGGGAACAAGAGGCAAAGGAGGCTCTGGACTTCTACGCCCACATCAGCCAGAACCAGTCAGCGTTTTAAATGTTACTTGCTAGCACTAAGAGTTTATCTGAGTAGGGGGCTTTGCAGCTCACAAGAAGCTTAAGAACTATAGCTCTAAACAATCAAGCCAGTTAACTCATACAGGGGTCGTACCAGTTGCAAAGAGAAATGAGATGTAGAAACCCTGACCCCAGTGCTGTGTGTTGCTGTCATACTCTTTCTTACTATAGTCAGTGTCATAGTTGTGAAGTCAGTGTGCATTTTGGCGATGACATTTCAGGGTAAACTAGAGGCTGCTGCCTAGGTACCCCACGGTGGTGACCAGATCAGGTGCTTTCACAGTAGAAGATGAAAAAGCCCAGCCAATGCTAGAGGTCTGGTCTAGGGAGGGGTAGGAGAGATGAGGCAAAAATGCTCAACATGGTAGGAAAGGCATGAGATTAAAAAAAGTGGTGAGCAGAGCCAAGGGCAGGTGCTGAAATGAGGGTCCATACTCTGTGAATTAGATTGTTGAAAGTAGGGCTGCGAGCAGCAGAAGAGAAACAGATTGAAGGTGGCAAGATGAGAAAGACAGGATGGAAACTTCCCAAGGAAACTGCAGACCACAGAGGACCCCAGGAAAGAGACTCTTGGGTGAAGAGAAATTAAAAGCTAGGCGGTAAGTTTTTGGTTAAAGTTTATGAGATGGTATATCAGAGTAAAACAAAGGATTACCACAAAGCATTTTACCAAGTACCTCACCAAGTTTTGAATCACCTTGATTAGGTGGATTCAAAACTGGCTAAGTGAACTTTATCCAAAGGTGCTGCCTACTGGGCAGCAGACCACCTTGGAGGGCAGGTATGGCTCTGCACTCTTCAGCCTTATTTTGTAAAGCAGATGCTCTAGGGCTGGCACAGTGGCTCATGCCTGTAATCCCAGTGCTTCGGAAAGCCAAGGTGGGAGGATTGCTTGAGCCCACGAATTTAAGGTCAGCCTGGACAACATGGGGAGACCCCCATCTCTACAAAAAATTTAAAAAATTAGTCAGACCTAGGGGCGTACACGTGTAGTCCCAGCTACTCGGGAGGCTGAAGTGGGAGGATCTCTGAGTCCAGGAGTTTGAGGCTGCAATGAGCTGTGATTGTGCCACTGCACTCCAGCCTGGGTGATAGAGTGAGACCCTGTCTCTCTCAAAATAAATAAATAAATGCAAATGCTCTGACAAGGCTCTGACACTATATGTTACTAAAGAATGATGTTCTCTCATTTGTCCTGTGTGTGCATTTCCTCATTGTTTATAGTTGTTAATACGAGATTTCTGGATGAGCCTAGAGGGCCCATGAATCCTCTGAGATTATTATACTAGGGGTATCTACTTACTTTTCTGTCTCTCTTGCTAGAATAGGAGCAACTTGAGGAGGTGAAACAAGTCAGAACTGACAAAAGAAAAGCAGTGCACATATTGATCCATGGTTAAGCTATAATTGATTCATGCAATACTTATTGAGTATCTCAAACATGCTTGCAGTTGAGAACTAGGCACACAGGAAGAGGGATATGAAGAAATTAACAAACAGCAAAATAAGAATTATTGTTGTAATGTGCTTTGATAGAGGAAGCACACATGGAAGGCACCTGCAGTAGCCTGAAGAATGAGAGTTTTCTTTCTGAAGAGGAAACATCAGCTGCTTTTGGAAAGGCACATGAGAGTTGGGCATCCTATAGGAGGCAAGGAGAAGGGGTTCCAGGACAGAGATGAGAAATAGCATGGTGTATGTGCTAAAATGCAAGTTGTTTGGGATGTGGATGGTGAAGGGCATCTGTGAGGGCCAAGGTAGACAGGTCCAGGTGGAACAGGCTTTTATACCACAGTAAGAATTTAGATTTTTATCCCCAATTTAGATTTTAATGGCCCCAAAGCCACTGGGGCCATTAAAAGATTGAAAGTAGGGAGTGGCATGATGGAATTTCTATTTTGGAACAATTATGCTGGCAACAGTGTGAAAGATGCAATAGGAAGGGGCAAGATCATGGACCAGGGAACGTTGTAGAAGGCCACTACAGTAACTGGGGTGAAAGACTGTGTTGCCGAGTGGGTGCTGTCACTCTGTGTAGCTGCTGCTGCTATGATCAGTGCTTCTGTTACCACAGGGATGGTCAGCGGGGAGCAGGATCATCTTAGACCATGAGGGAGGATGAGGTGCTGAGAGCTGGAAGAATGAAGAGAGAAGTGGCCTGATGAGGAGGTGGAGGTGTGAGAAGTGACAAAGAGTCTGTGAGGAGAATGAGGAAGGGCAACCCGAGAAATCAAGAAAAATCAGGAGACAAATCTCCTAGAAGCCAAGAAGATGGTGGTAAACTAATAAGTGATGGGAGCAGTGAAGGAAAAAAAGAACTCGGAGGGCCGGGCACGGTGGCTCACACCTGTAATCCCAGCACTTTGGGAGTCCGAGGAGGGCGGATCACGAGGTCAGAAGATCGAGACAATCCGGGCTAACATGGTGAAACCCCGTCTCTACTAAAAATACAAAAAATTAGCTGGGCGTGGTGGCACGCGCCTGTAGTCCCAGCTACTCGGGAGGCTGAGGCAGGAGAATGGCATGAACCTGGGAGGCGGAGTATGCAGTGAACCGAGATCGTGCCACTGCACTCCAGCCTGGGTGACAGAGCAAGATTCCGTTTCAAAAAAAAAAAAAAAAAAGAACTCGGAGTGTGTTTATATTGCTGGCAGAAAGAGTTTGCTTTCAATTGCCTTGTTAGCACACCTGTGATCTGACTAAGTTACATCAGTGGGAGGCACAGGGTGAAAGGATGCTGGCCTCTGAGACCAACTTCAGTTCTTTGAATGTTTGAGAAACACTTCAAGTCTTAGCCAATGGCTTTGGTCAACAATGGGTGCTTCATGTTGAGGATGACGCCCTGAGGGCTTTCACCGCAGAGACAAGCCAACTTGTTCAAATCCATTCTCAAATGGTAAAATACAGGCAAAGGTACAACATGCAGAACTACTGCACCATGATCAAAACATGTACTCTTGTCACATCTAATGACTTCAGGCCTCCCTTGAACTTTTGAGTTAGCAAAGAAGGGCAAATAAAGATGAAACTTGCCTTTCAGTTCTCCCTATCTGTTTTTTAATTGTTTCCTCCTTGGTTCCTCTGCAACAGCCCTGCGGTCTCTGTCTGCATGTTCAGTGGCATGTGGAGTGACCCACACTTGTCTCAGCATCTTCAGGGGAGTTGAGAACAGCTTCCCCCAGCCTTCTGTACTTGTCAGGCATATGGTGGGGGAGACATAGCCCTGGCACTCCAACCTCTTCCCTGATTTAAAGTGTCAAAGCATTTTGGGATTCAGGTCTCGGTGTTAAAAACTCTCCATGAACTCTGATAAGCTTCAGTGGTAGTCACTACCTTAGGATGCTGACGAGGAACAACTGCTATCCTGCCCATGGTGACGACCTTCGAAAAGCCCATGAACAGAACTATTTTGAAGAAGATTAGGGAAAGGCCGGGTGCAGTGGCTCACGCCGGTAATTCCCAGCACTTTGGGAGGCCGAGGCAGGCCGATCATGAGGTCAGGAGATCGAGACCATCCTGGCTAACATGGTGAAACCCCGTCTCTACTAAAAATATAAAAAATTAGCTGGGCGTGGTGGCAGGTGCCTGTAGTCCCAGCTACTCAGGAGGCTGAGGCAGGAGAATGGCGTGAACCTGGGAGGTGGAGCTTGCAGTGAGCCGAGATTGTGCCACTGCACTCCAGCCTGGGTGACAGAGTGAGACTCTGTCTCAAAAAAAAAAAAAAAAAAAAAAAGAAGATTAGGGAAAAACTAATCTCTGCTATTTGCTTATTCTCTGTCAGAGACACAAGAATTTGTATGCATCTTTTCACCCTCTCCCCCATCTTCTTGCAGCTATTTAAAGTATTTTACAAAGGAGACATTCCAAGAAGGAGCTGTGACTAAAAGGTATCCATAAAATTCAGATGTCTTTTGGTACAGCCATTACAGAAAACAGTATGGAGGTTTCTAAAGAAATTAAAAATAGAACTACCATATGATCCAGCAATTCCTCTTCTGGGTATATACCCAAAGGAGATAAAATCACCACCTCGTAAAGATATCTGTACTCTCATGTTCATTGCAGCATTATTCACAGTAGCCAAAATGTGGAAACAACCCAAACACCCAGTGATAGATGAAAGGATAAAGGAATTACAGTGTATATACATATATATACACACACACATATATATACACACACACACCACAGCTGTACCACAATATAAATTTATATATACCATAACAGAAGCATATATATATATACACCATAATATAAACTTTAGTATGTGTGTAAATAAGTAATATTGCATTGTGTGTATGTATATGTGTTTATGTATACAACGGAATATTATTTATTGTTGAAATATTATTCAGTCTTTAAAAAGAGGTCCTGCCATTTGCCACAATATGGTTGAGGCTTGAGGGCATTATGCTAAGTAAAATAAGCCAGACACAGAAAGAAAAATATTGCATGCTCTCTTTTATGTGTGGAATAAAAAAAAGAGAAGCTCAAGCTCAAATACACAGAGATAGAGAATGAAACAGCAATTACCATGGGTGAGGGGTGGGGAGAATGGAGAGATACAGGTCAAAGGATACAAAATAGCAGATACATAGGATGAACAAGTCTAGAGATCATATGGTACATGAAGACTATAGTTAATAAAATTGTATTGGGGATTTTTGTTATAAGTAGATTTTAGCTGCTTTTGTCACACATGCGCAAAGTAACTACGTGAGATGATAGATATGTATTGGTTTCACTATAGTAACAATTTTACTATCTATATGTGTCCCATAATATATCCGAAGCCTCAGCTATACATAATGAAATTTATTAGATGTAAAGTTCAGGGGGTTCTCCTGGCATTGACAAAGACCTAAATAACAAATGTTTTCTCATCACTTCCTGTCATTGCTATAAAGGAAACAGTCCCAGCATCAGAGGAACCTTTCTTAGTGTTCTCTGAAGGGTCATTTGTCAGTTGAGAGTAAGGCACATGCTTGAAGAAGTTTCAAGTAATTCTCGTTTGCACTACTTATCTTTAGTCAATCTGGGGATTAACTGAAGATTAGAGATAGGCCTGCCCTGGCTGAGCTCCCAGCTGATGGATGCCAGCCGTGTACATGAACCACCTTAGAAAGGCCTCCTTAGGCCCAGGAGAGTCACCCCAGCTGATGGTCAATGACACAGGAGCAGAGATGACAGGTTCCTGCTGAGCCTTGCTTAAATTGCAGATTTCTGAATAAAATAAATGGTTGTTATTTTTAGATAAAAATTTTAATTGACAAATAATATTTAGGGAGCACAACTCTAATGTTTTGGTATGTGTATACATTATAGATTAAATCAAGCTAATTAATATATCTATCATCTCATGTACTTTTTTTTTGGTGGTATGGACATTTAAAATCTATTCTCTTAGCAATTTTCAAGAATACAGTACATTATTATTAGCTATAGTGGTCATGCTGCACAATAGGCCTCCAGAACTTATTCCTTCTGTATAACTGATAACTTTGTACCCTTTGACTGGCAGCTCCATTTCCCCTCTCTCCACCCCCTGCCTCTGGTAACCACCATTCTGCTCTTCTATTTCTGTGAGTTTGATTTTTTTAGATTCCACACATACATGACATCATGCAGCATTTGTCTTTCTGTGCCTGGCTTATTTCATCTAGCATAATGTCCTCTGGTTTCATCCATGTTGCTGCAAATGACAGGATTTCCTTCTTTTTAAAGGCTGAATAGTATTCCGTTGTGTCTCTGTACCACATTTTCTTTATCTATTCATCTATTGATGGACATTTAGGTTGATTCCATAACTTGGTTATTGTGAATAGTTCTGTGATGAACATGAGAGTGCAGGTATCTCTTTGACATACTGATTTCAATCCCTTTGGATATATACCCAGAAGTTGGATTGCTGGATCATATGGCAGTTCTACTTTTAGTTTTTTGAGGAATCTCTATACTGTGTATAATTGTTATATTTTTAAGCCATAGAGTTTTGGGGGTGTGTTATGCAGCAATAGACAGTCGGGACGCTTGATTTCCAGGATAGCATGCTCCTGGTTTTCTTCCTGTTTCACTGGTACTCTTTGTTGGCCTCCTTTGATCGTTCTTCTTCATCCCTCTGTCTTTGTTTTTCTCCTGTCATTATGCAAAATTTTAGCTATACACATATTAGACAGCAAAGTATAATGCAACTCCTTGTGCCCATTACCCAGCTTCAGTATTTATCTACTCAGAGCCAACCTTATTTCATCTACGCTCCTACCTACTTCCCTCCACCCACTCCGTATTACTTTTAAACAAATTCCTCAGACACTCTCTTCTCTGTTATATTCCCTTGGTGATCTCACCTGGACTCATAACTAAATATCGTTCACATGCAAAGACTCCTAAGTTTATTAATATTACCTGTGCTGTAGCATTGTGGCTCAAAGCATTAATTCTGGTACTTATATTCCTGCATTCAAATCATGGCTCTTCCACAAACTACTCTTGTGACCTCAGGTAAGTTCCTTAACCTCTATGTGGTTCAGTTTCCCAACCTGTGAAATAAGAGATGACAATATTTCCTGCTATGTCTTGGGGTTGTTTTGAGGATTAAATAAGTTACATATGTAGAATGCTTAGCACAGTGCCTGCACATATGCAATTATTGCATTTTTTTTTTTTTTATCGTATCTTCAGGCCAGACCTGCCTGAACTGCAGGCGTATATATCCAGTTGCTTACTTGGCATTCTCACTTAGATGCCAAATAGACATCTCAGGCTTATTATTCTAAAACCAAACTCCTGATCTCCCCCGCAAACTCCACATAGCTCTCCTTTCAGTCTCCCATTTCAGCTAATGGCAGTGCATTCCATCTTTCCTTTCCTTAGCCCCAAATTCCATGATGTTATCCTTGACTTCTCTCTTTCTCTCATATCCTACATCAAATCCTGTTGGATCTGCTTTCAAAATATATTATAACAGAGCCATTCACCATTATTACCCTTGTAGAAACCTCCATCACCTCTTGCCTCCAATATAGCTTCCTAACTGGGCCACCTATTTCTGCCCTTCCCTCTCCCTCTCCACCCCCTCCTCCAATAATTGATTCTCAAACTCCTGGCCTCAAGTGATCCTCCCCCTTGGCCTCCCAAAGTGCTGGAATTACAGGAACGAGCCACCACACCCGGCCAATAAGCTACTCTCAGTACAACAGAGTGGTCTTTTTAAACACTTAAGTCAGATTATGTAACTGCTCTGTTGAAAAAGTTCCAATGTTGTCTCATGATACAAAGTGAACACCAAGGTCCTTGCAATCCTCTCTGATCCCATTACTGTCTACAGTGGCTCATTTTGTTCCAGCCTCACTGGCCTCCTTTCTGTTTCTGTAACGTTATGGTAGGGCTCCCACCACAGATCTTCGATTCAGCCATACCTCTTAAAATTCTCTGTGCTCAGATCTTCATGGCCAACTCCCTTCTTTGTCTTGGCTTCAGTGTTATCTTCTCATCTAATGAACATTCTGATCAATAAGTCTGAGTCCTGGCCAGCCATCCCCCTCCTCCCATCAACACTCTTAATCCCTCTTACTCTGCTCTACGTTTTCCTTTCTCCATGATGTTTATCACTTTCTAACATATTTCATAATGTACTCATTTACTTTGTGTATCATTTATTCTTTGTCTCCCTCTACTAAAACGTAAGCTTCATGAGGGCATCTTTATCTGTTTTGTTTATTGCTGAATCTCAAACACCTAGGACAGTGCCTGGCACAAAGTAGACAATAGGTAGATGGATAAACCTGTTTTAGAAAGATCACTCAAGAAACAATATACAGGATAGTTTGAAGGGGAGAGAGAATGGAAGCTTTTAAGATCTGTGCAATAATCCTTGCAAGAAATAATTATGAGAGCTTGAGCTAGAAAAGAAGCAAGAAGAGAGATGAGTGGGTATTTTGTTGGTAGAACCAATAGAAATGGATGACATTCTGATTATGGGGTGGGAGGAAGAGAGAGAGAGAAGTCAGTGTGACTTTCAGGTTTCTGGCTTGGGGGTGTCATATGAAACAAGTTTTAGGAAAAGTCACATGTGAAAGTATCATGTTGGAAGAGTGTGGAAGAAAATATAGACCTGGAATTAGAAAAGGATCTTTACAATTAAGCACTTAATTGCATACTTTAAAAAATTCTATTTCAATTAATGTATGTGAATAGTCTTTTCTATTTAGATTGCCACCTCATTTTTTTGTTTCTTCTACTCACAATGCTGAGCTAATAGCAGGACTTTGAGAAAGAGTTGTGATTGACTGATAGGCTAAAACATATATTTTTTAAAACTTAGTTAACTACTTCCTCACCAATATTTGCTAGAATTAGAGATTTGACACACTGCTAGATGATTTACAAATTCGTTTTCCCCTTCTTCCAGAGTAATAGAATTTTATCTGGACACATGATTACTCAGCTAAAAACTATATTTTCCAGGTACGCTTTTAATTGGATGAGGCCATGTCACTGAGGTCAGGCCAAGCAATGATAGTGGAAGCAATATGTGCCGTTTCCACACCTTAGCCTAAAAAACAGGACTGTGCTCCCATTTGATCTGGTCTGAAGTGAAACAGACCCTTTTGAGACCCAGCTTTGACATGAAGATTAAGTAAAATGCCTTGGGGCATAGTAGAGAAATGAGTTGGAAGGAACCTGGATCCTTGAATGACCTGGTGGAGCAGAGCTGCCCTGCCAAGATAGGCTTGCCCGACTATTATTTAGGAGTGGAAGAAATATGTATCTTATTTAAACCTCTGTATTTTGGGAGTTCTTTGTTTTAAAAACTTAACCTTCATTCCGACTCACAATAGATAAATGCCATCGATGTCTTTGTTTCTTAGTGTCCTCTGTTAGTCAAAGGAAAGATGAATACATTGAACTGAGATTTTAAACATTAATAAAATACTCCTAATTCTGCTCTTTGTGTTGCCCAATAGTTCTTTTCTAAATGTGATAAGGAGTTACAGAATCATAAAATGGAAGCAGAGTTAAACTCAGACATGTGGGCACTCAAGGTAGGTAAATATTCTGGTATTCATGACAGGTTAGTCATTTGACACATCAGCAAACTGATAATCTTAACTTTCTCCCCGTAGTATTCAGTATTTTTCTTACAGATTTAACTCATTCCTCTCTTTAATTTTTAAAAACATTCTTATTTTATAGACTGTTGCACATTATTTTACTATCTCAACTCTTTGGGCCTGTTAATTCTCCCCATTTTTAAGTCTGCTGACTCATTCTCCCTCAAGGTAGATTATTTCTGCATGTGCTTTTTGAGCTCATCTTCAGCAGGTTTGTTTTCTATAAAGTCTGTGTGCCCTAGAGAATGGTTTGGATTTGCTTCTGCTATGTGCCAGTCTGGAACCAGTTTTTGTATTAATTTCTAGCATCTTTTGGCATAAATTTGGACTCCCAACCTGGGCAAAGCACAGTCCTGGATTTTTTATTTTTCACCCAAATTCTCTAGGAAGAGACACACTCCTTTGCTTATGTGTCACTTCCCTGGTCTGATGCACAGATATTTTAATCTCTTTCATTGTGGGTGTGTAACTTTGACATATCGGGTTTATTTAGGAGTTTCAGTTCTGGCTCTCTATTTCACATGAGCCCAAGGCCATGTCTCTTGACACTCATCATACTAAAAACCTACCACTTAACAGATGAGGCTCTGTAGTTATTCCAGTCTCCTCCCTGGGCCACTGTTACCACTTCAGTTTTATGTTTCCTTTGCATTTCTGATACCTGGGATAGCCTGTCTTTCAATTTCAACCATTTTGAAAACATTGCTGGTTATATTATGTGGGTCATTTTTAGTCTATAACATGAAGGGCATTGTGCATTTTGCTTAGTTAACTACTTTGGGGGCATGAGATAAGTTTAAGTATTTTTCAATATTTATTTAGCAGAAAGATCTCAATAAAGCTGGAAAAAAATGGGAAAACCTCAAAAAAAAAAAAAAGGCTGAGGTCCTTTTTTGTCGTTTTGTGCACTGTTTTATCCCCAGTACCTCAAACAGAACATATATTAATAATAATCACTCAAAACATAGGTATTGACTGACTGAATGAATGAATAAATGAACAAATGCTGGGTGACAGTGTTCAGCCTGTCCTGTGTAGTCCAGCTCTGGATCCAAATATACAGACCACACCCTACCGAATAAGAGCCCTGTTGTCATCCCGACCTTACCTCCTTAGAACACAGTTGAGGGCTCATCGGCCGTGACATTATCACACCCTTTGGCAGTCTGTTTCAAGTACCCCAAGCAGATTATTAAAGCATCCCTTTCCACCACATACACTCCCTGAGAGGAGGCCTGATAAATATAATTTTCTGCACTCTCAAGTTATATTTCCAGTGGAACTTGAGCTTCCAATCATGCTATAGTACTCACAAAAGGCTGGAGTCCTGGGCCACTGCCCAGCTGGTCTGTTGCTTGTTCACCTCGGAATGGTGGAAGCCATTGTCTTTCTATGCCTTTGTCCATGCACAGTTCCAGGAAAAGAGGATTAATTTGTAGTCAGCAGGTTTAGTGCTTTCTGTATAACTATAAGAGCCAAATCAAAAATCTCCCTACCAGGCGATTAGGAGTTTTCTGCAATGAGAAAGGGATCAGACTGATCCTTAAGACTTTATGCAACCCCAGAATATTGCAGCCACCTGCATGCTGAAGGTGTCAGAGTGTTCTCACTGCTGCCTATAGGAGGGTCTTCAGCCTCCAGTGATCCAAAGTACCAGGTAAAATATTTAAGCCAACAGAAAGAACATGTTTTATTGTGTTTTACATGTTATAAAGCATTCTCTATCATGAGATATCACTCTGTATCGGTGAGACAGGCTTGAATTTCTGTCTTGGCTCTGCCACTGACTAGCTTTATTCCTTAGGCTAACCTGTTGGAATCTCAGTTTTCTCACTGTAAAGTGAGGATAATTATCTTTATTTCATGAGGATAGTTATGAAAATTAAATAACATAATGGTTGCAAAACACTTAGCACAGCACTAAGACACAAAATAGACAATAAATGTTAGTTACCTTTATTCCTGTCCCCTTTCCTATCCAGGCAAAGGCTCAGTATAAGGACAAATATTGTTTAAAACTTCTTTTTAAACCTATGAGCCTTACCTTTCAAGAACCGCAGATTTGTTCCTGAAAGTTACCTGTGTAGTGAGGGTTTTATAAATCAAATTTTATTTTCAATGTACAGAGGAGCTCTTTAACAGAGTCCCTTTTCCTGAGAAGTCATTGTGGGTTTGGCATCCTGTTCAGCCTGGCTGGGGCCTGGGGAGCTGAACTGTAATGACAAGCAGATGTACTATTGTTCTATGAAAATAGTGTCTGGCTCCAGATGGGGTTTAGGAAAAAGTAGTGATGATTTCTGTTGAGGAGGATGGGAATTCTGACCCACTGAGCTAGCTGGTGAAGAAGGAGAGTAAGACATGTGGGTAAATGCAGGTTAAGAGAAAGGACCTCTAGATCAACTGAAAGGCTACTAGAAGAACATTAAAAGCAGATGAGAAAACAAGGAAGCAAACAAAACTCGACAAGAGAAAGAAGAGACCATTAGGAAACATCCAGGATAATTGCTGTCATCATTAAAGCTCTCATTTGTTAATCTGTTACATATGAGGCCCAACACTGGATGGTTTACCAACATTTAACCTATCCTCCCACTTTTCAATGAATTGGATATTGTCACCCCCATTATTAATGGAAAAATGGGAGCTCTAAAATATTGAAGTCACTTGGCTATTAAGTGGTGGAGCCAGGACTGGGATTCAGAATCCAACACTCATATTCTTTCCATGAGGTGTAGACTCCATTGAGAAGAAGGTGTGTGCCTAACACCGTGAGAAAGTCTTGGCCCTGGTAATGCTGGTGAGGTCAGTGGCTGAGAAAAGAATAGCTCTTACCTAAGGCTGAGAACAGAAGACCCAAGGTTGTGGAAAACTGACAATGGTGCCCTTCCTCACACAGAGTGCAAAGATTGGTGGCTTACCTGCTTCAGACTCTTAGACGTGCTCTTAAATGCAGATCCTGGCAGTCAGAGAGGAAAGGCTGAGAAAAGTTCACTCTTTGCCAAAGTAATAAATCCTTATCTTTGATCCCTCAAAAGTTGACAGAAGAAAACTCCTCAAAGCACCTAGGGGTAGGAACCCCACTTGAGAGTTGTGGGTTCTCCATTTCATCACAGGGATTTGCTGTGAAGGAATCCTGTGGTAAACTCCATAAGAAAATGTGAATAACATCCCCTCTCCAATTTATCTTTTCTGTAAATCTGGCTTTTCATATATTAGGTTTCTTTACAGTAAATTGAAACCTTAAGAATAGATTTCAAAATATTTAGGAAATGGCCTATTTATTTTGAATGATATTCAACACCATTAAACTAGAGTGTTGGGAGAATATTTGGACATTCTGTAATGATTTGACTTGTAACTGAATATAACAGAACTAAAAACAAAAACCACATGATCATCTCAATAGATGCAGAAAAGGCTTTTGATACAATTCAGCATTCCTTCATGTTAAAAACCCTTGACAAACAAGACATCACAAAAACATACCTCAAAATAATAAGAGCCATCTTTGACAAACCCACAGCCAACATCACACTGAATGGGCAAAAGCTGGAAGTATTCCCCTTGAGAACCAGAACAAGGTAAGAATGTGTCCTATTCAACATAGTACTGGAAGTCCTAGCCAGAGCAATCAGGTAAGAGAAAGAAAAGGCATCTAAATAGGAAGAGAGGAAATTAAACTCCTTCTGTGAAGATGACATGATTTGATACCTAGAAAACCCCATAGTCTCTGCCCAAAGGTTCCTAGACCTATAAACAACTTTAGCAAAGTTCAGGGTACAAAATCAATGCACTAAAATCAGCTGCATTTCTATACACCAACAATGTCCAAGGTGAGAACCAAGTCAGGAACACAATCTCATTCACTGTAGCCACAAAAAGAATAAAATACCTAGGAATACAGCTAACCAGAGAGGTAAAAGATCTCTACGAGAATTATAAAACACTGGTGAAAGAAATCAAGAGAAGACAAACAAATGGAAAAACATTTCATGCTCGTGGATAGGAAGAATCAGTATTGTTAAATGGCCCCACTGCCCAAAGCAATTTACAGATTCAGTGCTATTTCTATCAAACTACCAATAACATTTTTTATAGAATTAAAAAAAACTATTCTAAAATTCATGTGGAACCAAAAGAAGCCTGAACAACCAAAGCATTTCTAAGCAAAACAAACAGATGAAAACAAAAAACCCAAACAACAACAACAAAAACCAGAGGCACACTACCCAACTGCAGAGTGTACTACAAGGCTACAGTACCCAAAACAGCATGGTACTGGTACATAGACACATAGACCAACAGGTTAAAGAATCTAGAAATAAAACCATACACCTACAACTAATTGATCTTCAACAAAGTCAATGAAAACAACCAATGGGGAAAGGACTTTCTATTCAATATATGATGCTGGGATAACTGGCTAGCCACATACAGAAGATTGAAACTGGATCCCTCCCTTTTACCATACGCAAAAATTGAGCCAAGGTGGACTAAAGACTTAAATGTAAAACCTAAAACTATAAAAACCCTAGAAGAAAACCTAGGAAATACCATTCTGGACATAGATTTCATGACAAAGACTCCAAAAGCAGTTGCAACAACAATAACAAAAATAGATAAATGGGACCTAATTAAACTAAAGAGCTTCTGCACAGCAAAAGAAATTATCAACAGAGTAAACAGACAACCTATAGAATGGGAGAAAATATTTGCAAACTATGCTCCCAACAAAGGTCTACTATCCAGAATCTATAGGGAACTTAAATAAATTAACAAGCAAAAAACAAACAACCCCAATAAAAAAATGGGCAAAGGACATGAATAGACACTTTTCAAAGGAAGACATACACGTGATCAATAAGCCTATGAAAAAATACTCAACATCACTAATCATTAGAGAAATGCAAATCACAACCACAGTGAGACACCATCTCACATCAGCCAGAATGGCTATTATTAAAAAGCAAAGAAGGCTAGGCGCGGTGGCTCATGCCTGTAATCGCAGCACTTTGGGAGGCTGAGGCAGGTGGATCACGAAGTCAGGAGATTGAGACCATTCTGGCTAACACAGTGAAACCCCGTCTCTACTAAAAATACAAAAAATTAGCCAGGCGTGGTGGCGGGCACCTGTTATCCCAGCTACTCGGGAGGCTGAGGCAGGAGAATGGCGTGAACCCAGGAGGCAGAGCTTGCAGTGAGCCGAGATTGTGCCATTGCACTCCAGCCAGGGCAACTGAGCAAGACTCCGTCTCAGAAAAAAAAAAAAAAAAAGGCAAAAAAATAACAGATGTTTGTGAGGTTGTGGAGAAAAGGGAATGCTTATACACTGCTCTTGGGAATGTAAATTAGTTCAGCTACTGTGGAAAGCAGTTTGGAGATGTCTCAAAGAACTTACAATAGAACTACCATTTGACCCAGCAATCCCATTACTGGGTATATATCCAAAGGAATATAAATTGTTTTCCCATAAAGACACCTGCACATCGCAACACTATTCACGACAGCAAAGATGTGGAATCAATCTAAATGCCCATCAATGGTAGACTGGATAAAGAAAATGCGTTACATATACATTAAGGAATACTATGCAGCCATAAAAAAGAATGAAATCCTGTTCTTTGTAGCAACATGGGTGGAGTTGGAGGCCATTATCATAAATGAATTAATGCAGGAATAGAAAAATAAATACTGAATGTTCTAAGTGGGAGCTAAATGATGAATACACGTGGACACAAGAAGTAAACAATAAACACTGGAGCCTGTTTGAGGGTGGAGTGCAGGAGTTAGTGAGGACTGAAAAACTACCTATTGGGTACTATGCTCGTTGCCTGGGTATTGAAATAATCTGTACACCAAACCCCCATGACACACAATTTACCCATGTAACAAACCTGCACATGTACCCCCGAACCTAAAATAAAAGTTGGAAAGAAAAACAAAAAATCAAAAAAAACCCAAAATGAACCTCTGAGACAATATTATAAAAATTAGCACATTCAAACCATGTAAATTTTCAAAGTGTAGCTAAAATATTAAACCTTTTAGATATGTTGTCAACTAGATATAATTACCCCATTTTATAGCCAGTGTTATGGACATCCAAGGACAATGTCAATTTTGCTAATAAACAGTGCATCAAATAAGTGCATGGGAAAAAATAAAAAGTTGATACATTAAAAAATTTTTTTTTGATACATCACTTTTATTTTGAAAACTTGAAATAAATTGCCATTGTGAATTTGGCAGCTTTTACCCTGGCATACCTACAAAGAATGTGATGTACATTTAATCACAAAGAATGCCACCCAGTGATAACAGTGGTACTGGGGTTATGATTATGTTTTAATTTGTTTTGTGTGGAAGATATGACCATTTACAAAGCTGTCCTATGAAACGTATCATGTACTAGTCACCTCATGTTATCAGCATGCTCCTGGAGGAATAGGCAATGGATTTTTTCACCAGTTCGCACTGTGCAGTCTCTTCCTCGTGTGTGAACTTTGTGGGATGTCAAGTACCCTATTAAAAATGAATGAAGTATTTGAGGGGCTCCCACAAACCCTCTAGTGATCTTCTTTCAACAAACAGCATTTTATTGTGTAAATTAGAAAAACAACACAGAGTCTGGCATAAAGAGGATGGAAAACTGGCATTACACCAAGAAAGAACCTGAACTTCAGTCTTTGACTTCAGGAGACATCCAAGTATTAAAACAGAATTTTTTTTTTATTTACATGGAAACCCTGATGGACCAGGAAATTCTTTATAATGTAGAGTCTGGTGCTAAGTCTTACTTTCAGGTGAACCCAAATGAAGATTATTGTACTCACTGTTGAATCTCATCCCCTGTCTTTTTAACAGCAGTAAGACTCCTCTTGGTCAGCCACAATATGGGAAGACTCCTCAGCAGCTGCTGTTATCCCTAATATTATTGATATCACTACTACTTACTCTTGCTATGTTTCTTTTCAGCAGAGCTTTCACAATACTCTTAAAAAGTAGAGGTTCTTAACATTAAAAGTTTCCTTAGAAAACAGAATACCCTTTTCAATAACCCTTTCCTGGTTGACTATGCTGGTGGCAGCCTCAGTCTGAACCTGAGTGAATTTGTTTTTCTGGCCTGAGCTTTGCTGAGACTGTTAAGGGGTAGACTGTCTATGTGTGTTTCTTTTATGTGAGATAAAACAGCACAATTTATTAAATATCTTCTGATTCTTAGACAGGATCTCAAGGGTGGAGCTACTCCAGGGCTCATTGATTTTCATGGCTTTTTGGCTGTTTGAAAAAGAGCCTCCTTTGACATCATGTGGGTTTTTGCTATTTCTATTTAAGGGTATATCTTACATGTCAGATATATTATTATTGCTGTTTTAGTTCTAGATAGCAAGTGATATGAGCAAACAACAAAGCTTTCATGCTGTGAAATTAGGCATTTATTAAAGCTATCAATTGACACTTAGCTTTGAATTATTTATACTTTTCTATAAACTGTCGACAATCATAACGGGACCAGAACCATAGGTTCATATGCGAAGGTGATTTACTCATCTGCCTTTCTTGCCCTTAGGAGGAGTTGCAGACAGAGTATTATCTTTTTTTTTTTTTTGACACAAAGTCTTGCCCTGTTGCCCAGGCTGGAGTGCAGTGGCGCAGTCTCTGCTCACTGCAACCTCTACCTCTTGGGACCACGCCTGGCTAATTTTTGTATTTTCAGTTGAGACAGGGTTTCACCATATTGGCCAGGCTGGTCTCATACTCCTGACCTCAGGTGATCCATCTGACTTGGCCTCCCAAAGTGCTGGGATTACAGGTGTGAGCCACCATGCCCGGCCCAGAGCATTATCTTTATCATGACTTTTTCCTTTATATGTATTGACTATTTGCAGGTGTATCACAACTACAGGAGACAGAAAGGGAAGCGGTATACCTCTTTCTGCATGCCTTGTGTTTAAAGCATGCCTAGATTCTGATAAAGCTTGCCTGACAGAAAAGGCGGAATGCCAGGGGTCTATCCCAAGATACTGAGTCATTCCTGTATCCTTAAATACCAAAGAGGTAGGATCAAAACACCAGACCTAAAACTTGACAATATAAGTTGTTATACTTAATCTCCACCAGACTCAACTTGTATCTCAGCTTCTCACTAATCTCCTATTTCTCATTCACACACTGGTACCTTCAGCTTATTCTCTGTTTTCTCCTTTGTTTCTCAGGTTTTGGCATGATATCTCAGACGCTTTTTTTCTCCTTGCTTCATTCAGCCAGCCCCCGGTGATTTGCCTTCCCAGACCACTGGCTTTCTCCTGAAAAGAGAAGACGCAATTGACTTCTGGTCTTTCTTGCTCTCCATACTACATAGATTGTTATTCCAAAGCTTGGTCCAGGCTGAGTTCTTGGACACTGCTTGAAATGAGTGGCCCTTGACCGGAAGGGAGATCTAGAAACAAACACAATTTTCCTGGGGAAGCTGAGACATTGTGTTTGAGGCCCACGTATCTTAGTACTCCTTCCGTCCTGTGATCCAGAAGTCTATTTATGCCAGTCTTGCTTCAACCTCTCTCACAATTGCTGGGGAAAAATCTATTAAAGGGAGAGAACATTTCAGCTAGGGGATATAACTTAAGGTGAGAAATAAAAGTGAGACCAAGAAGACATGTTTGGTGAACTGGTGTGACCAGAACTCATGTTTCAAGTTGGAAATGTTCAAATAGGAGGAAGATAACTAAGGTAAAAATATTAAAGACTACTATTAAAAATTTGGAATTCAATAGTTGAACACCACTATTAGAGATATTTTTATGACATTACTGATATTAGGATTGTCATTTACTGAGAAAAGTGTGTAAAAATCTCCCACTATGATTGATAATAGAATGTTTATTTTCCTTGAAGTTATTTCAATTATTACTTTATTTATTTTCGAGACTGTGTTATTCATTGCATACAAGTTGAGGATTGTTATATCTTCCTCGTGAGTTGACTTTTGTCATCATATAATGACTTTCTTACCTGGAACAATGCGTTTTGCCATTAGGTCTACTTTGTATGATATTAATACTTTATCACCAGCTTTCTTTTGGTTAATGTTTGCCCATGGTAAAATATTATCTTGGCTTTTGGAACATCTTGGAATTTTTCCTCCTGCCTTTCTAACCTATCTTCACTGTGTCCTTCTATTTCTTCTTTTTTTCCTCCTACTCCTGATTACCCCCAAAACCCAGGCCTTGAACATAGGGGTATATCTGTGTGTGTAGATAGATGCACATGCCAACTTTTTTATCTCAAGGCTTTAACTGTTACTCTATCATTGAAACTACATTTCACACCTTCTCTTTAGTTTCAAATTCCCAATTGCCACTCATCATCTTCCCTTCCCTTGGCTATATCAATACTCTATTCTCTTTTTCTCTTGGACTTGCAGCCTTGGAGTCAACCTTTTTTCCACTTTATGCTCTATATTAAGCTGTCATAAATGCCATGACCTTTGCTGAAATGCCTAACAGATTCTCAGCAGTAAGCTCACAGGGAAAGGGCAAAGCCAGGAGTGCAGGATGAGGGGAGGATCAGTGGCACCCATCCTGTAGATTATCTACTGAAATTCTTTCCATTCCTTTGAATTTCTGCTCCTTTGAAGCCCTGGATTATAATAATTATCTTGGAAAGTTTTTCAGTCTGAGATCCAAAAATTCTTAATTGAGACCTCTTCAGTGAAAATGACATTCAGTGAAAATCCCTGGCAATATTTTCCTAGATGAGAAAAAGAATTAGGAATCAGATGAAGACGTGAGAAAGCCATGACTTCACAATGTGTAAAGCATGTGCTGATAGCTTGTGGAAGGGTGTCTTAGGAGGTGCCTGTCCCAATGAGGATAACTTCTTCTTAATCAGAATCTTGTTTCCAAGTTCTCCCTCAACTCCAGGATAACTTTAAAAAGGAAAACAAAATCTTTGCTAGAAAATTTTCCATCATTTTTCTCTTTTCTGTATGAGTAGCATGGATGAAAGAGTTCTGTGACTGAGTTGAGGTTTGCATCTAACTATTGAGCCATGGCAAAAAATATTAAGCATCACTATTTGTTGTCATATAAGGAATTTAGTGGGGTTTGAGGTTTTAAATATTATTGTTTTTCTCTATAGTAATATCCCTTCATTCCCTTTGGTTATCTTTCTAGAGCAATATAAAATGCCCTGACTTCTGTGAGAAGTCTTTAGCTTTTGGAAATCCTCACCTAGGTTTCTTTCACCTAGAGAATTGGTTTCTGAGAAAATGCTCCTTCCTCTTACTGAACAGTGAACTGGGAGCCTTTAAATGGAGTGGAGATGGAGGAAGATGGAAGTGAGGCAGGTAGAATTTGTCATTCTGTCCCCCTGGAAGAATGGGAAATTAGCATCCAGTCCTCTAGAACCTAGAGTTTCAGGGATCTATTTGAGTGGGAAAAAGCATTCCGTGTTTTTTTGTGACCTACTTAAACATTCTGTGAAAGTTGTAATCATTTGAGGTTTTCTAAGAAAAGAAAAAAAAAAAGTCTAAATATAATCCTAAAAGGGAGCTAACCTAACAACAAAGAACACCCGGTTGCAGAGATTATTTCTCTGGAAATTGGCAAAAAGAGACAAAAATCTTCCCTGGCCATTACTGGCTATACCTGCTGCTACACCTGATTTCATGCTCTCTTCCTGGCAGTACTATTGGCCTTCTCCAATGTGGGCTTCTCCCAACTTCACACCCAGGGGCACACAAATCCTATTTCTCCCATCTGGAAAGCTCTGCTCACTTCTTCCCAAGTCCACTTCCCACCTGCCTTTGAAATGCAGCTAAAGACCACTACACAGAGATTCCCTCAATGCTAGCTCTTCCATTATGCCCTTCATTCTTTCTCTTAAACCCCTGGAACTCTTAGAACCTGTTAACAGTGTATGACATCCTATGTGCTCTAATGCAGGGACAGCAGAGAATGCAGTCCAGGCTCCTGGTCCAGTAGTGGGGATGGATTGTGCTGGTCCACCCGCATGCTGCCATTCAGTCTGCTTTATCATGAGCACTTCCCATTTGCGGGCAGGGGCTAATGGTGTAGGCCAACCATGGAAGAACGTGAAGCTCATCTCAGTTTAGCTGACCGGATGCAGCCTGCAGCAAGCATGTGTTGTTGTTTCATACATTCCTGTCTTTGCTCTGTGTGCACATTTGAGTTTCATCTTTTCTTCCTAGTGGCAGACGTTCCCATAGATTTTGTGCTTGCATATATTAAGGAACATTGCATTGTCGAAAGGTAATAATAAGAGCAGCTAAAAATTATTGAGAACACGTGATGTTGTAGGCCCTCTTTTAAGCATTTTTATATGCATTTAATCCTTGCAACAATACTATAAGGTAGTTATTATCCCATTTTATGGATGAAGAAAATAAAGCACTGAGAGGTTATGTTACTTTCCCAGGGCCACATGGCTAGTAAATTCTAAAGCCCAAGCTGTTGACCTTGAGCCTATGCTCATTCCAGGCTTTGGAGTTGTAGGAGATGTACAAGGCTTAATGAACACTGAGTGAACTTATGAGGCAGTTCAGTCATCTGACATCCTCATTAAATCTGATTTGAAGAAATGACAGAGAGAAAGTTGATAGAGCTTAGAAATTTGGTTCTAGGTGAGACCTTAAAGGTCATGTCACCGAGGAATAAGAGACCCTCAAGAGGTTAGATAAGTCATCTGTGCATCATTTCCTCCTGACCTGTATCTCAACGTCAAAGCTGTCAACAAAAATGAACAAGGAGCAGAGCTTAGTTTGTATGATGTATTCATAATGTTTGGGGTGCCAAACAGAAGTCTTAGGACATGATATTTTTGCCCGGCTGGGGTTTTCTATACTAGGGCATGACCATGGTTTAAATGCTTTATTTATTAAAGTTATTAGAAGATAATATGTACAATCATTGAAACTTTTCTTATTTTCAAATAAGAAAGGGAAACTTTAAAAACTTAGATTTAGCAACTAACTTTTATTTAGAACTGCCATATGATCTAACATAAAGTTTTCTTACAATCTGAATTTGAAACATTCAGGATTATTTTACTAAGATCTGAAAAGGTAATTTGACATACTATCTATAAAAGTGTGAATTACCCTGGGGATTAGGAGGTGAGGTTTTGTAGTAATTAGGTATGCCAAAAATAATTTTTTACCCTCCTCCCCCTCTTCCTTCTTTCTTTTCTGCATTTACATGTATTGCTCTTGGTCTCTCATGTCATTCTTTCAGGATTTTCTAATGTAATGAATTTCTCTTTCTGTACCCTAGAGAGTACCATTATTTCCATTCTTTCATGGAACTGTAAGTGTGTGCAATTTGTTGACCTTGTGGTATTTCAAAGAACTGTAAAATCTCAATTATCAGGAATGCCCAGGGAAAGGGGCTTTTAATGGAATGGATTTTTCTCTTGAACTGAAGGTTAATCAGGACTCTTCTCTCCACCCCTTTTCAAATTTATTGGTTGCAATTTTTTCCCCTAATCTGTGAGTGTACTTTCTGGGCTTTACTGAAATGGGAGGTTATCTGATTGACTAGCAATCATAAGCCCTATGTTTAAGTCCACATTCTTCCACTTGCCAGCTCTATGGTTTGGGGAAGTTATGACACTGAGCCATTTGAAAAATGGAGATAGCAACACTTGTCCTACCTATGTCACCTGGGCTGCTTAGTGTATCAAATTATATAAAGACAATGGACTTGCTTTGTACAAGTCTTAAGTTTTATTTTAATGAATTATGACAACTACCAAGTTCTGAGTGCCTAGGGGCCAGGTGCTCCATACACATTATTGTTATTTCCACAATAAGCCTACTATATATATAGATGTATATAGATGAGAAAAGTAAGGCTTGGGAGATAAGTGACTTGCCCAAGATTATGTAAATAACAGTGGAACTAAATTTCTTTACAGCACATTGATACCTTGATTAATCAAAAGTCTTTATTCTAAGTACCATTTCTTGTGGATAAACAGAGTATAGAAGATTGCCTAGAAGCATACTGACCTTAGGATGCATTGTTTTGCTTAGGGTTCTTTTAGTTATAAGGAACAGAGATGTTAGGTTTCAGAGGGATTTCAGAGAAACCCAACGACAGAAATTGAATTATAGTTGGGTGTTAGGGAAGCTGTCATGAATCAAGCCTACTCTTGCCTCTCCTCTTTCTTCTCGCTCTGTTTTTGTCCACACAGGCAAAATCTTCCTTACATATGTGGCCTTCACTCTCTTTTGTCTATTGACTGGTTTCCTCATAACTGTAGCTTGCATATGATTAATCATATGGTTTGGGTCTGTGTCCCCACCCAAATCTCATGTTCAATTGTAATCCCCCATGTTGGAGGAGGAGCCTGGTGGGAGGTGATTGGATCATGGGGATGGTCCTTCATGAATGGTTTAGCACCATTCTCTTGGTGCTGTTCTTGTGACAGTGAGTGAGTTATCGTGAGATCTGGTTGTTTTAAAGTATGTGGCACCTCCCCTGTCTCTCTCTTCCTCCTGCTCCAGCCATGTGAAGTGTCTTGCTTCCCTTTTGCCTTCTGCCATGATTGGAAGTTCCTTGAGACCTCCCCAGAAGCTCCTGTATGGCCTGCAAAACCATGGGCCAATTAAACCTCCTTTCTTTATAAATTACCCAGTCTCAGGTATTTCTCTATAGCAATGTGAGAACGGACGAATACAGAGCATAGTAGGGACTCTACACCTCCCTATAGCATAGTATCTCTTGATCTGTCCATTTAGCTTTTGCCCTGTTGCTTACTGGAAATTCTCTAAGTCTTGTGATTCAGATTCCTGAAGGAGGATTCTTACTGGCCCAGCTCATCTATTCTAGTCAGATCCCAGGTTGCTGACTGCTACAAGCTCATGGATTGGCTGCCTTTGCATCAGGTGTCCTGCTTTGGTGCTGCCCACTTAGCAAAGCTAAGGGAAGACTAGGAAATAAAAGCAACGTGACAGCTACATCTATTATCACTACTAAAGAAGGCTATATATCATGATATATTTGTTTTTGTAAAAATCCTTAATATTTTATTGTTATCTTTTAGTTCTTATTCTCTTCTTTTCAACATAGTCCCTCATCTTTCAAAATATTTCTCAGTAATTGGGTTCCTATTGACTCAAATTTTATGACACAGAACCTTGTTTATAACCTCCTAACTTACCATTACTAATATCAGTTCTGTAGTCATATATATCACAATTTTATATGTTTTTGAAGGAGGTAGTAAGAAAATATGTCATAGTTTAAGTTTTATATTAAGCATAAGTCATGTCAGAGTAGAAGTCTTTTTTCTATTAATAGAAGATGTCATGTCTCAAGATTATTGTTGGAATATCTGTAATTAATTTTTTTAATCCTTAAAATAGGAGAATTGAGGGTTTCTGAGTAGTATGAATACATGAAAAGTGAAAAAAAATGGGTCATCTTCTAGGACGGCCTGCAGAACTTAAAACTGAGAACAGGCCTTAGACTTGCTTTCCTCTCCTTGCACTTCCTGGGTTTTGTTTTCCTCCCTGCTGGTAGGTTTTGATGGGAAGGTATTATATTTCTGTTTATCTGAATATCTATTTTACTCACAAACTTTTTTCTTTTATCATAGCTGATATGAAGTGAAAACATGTATCACTTGGCTCAGCCTGAACTGCTGTGTGGTAGGAAGTCCCTGTATCAACCATGAACCAGAAGTGGAACAGGGACCTAATTAATATTTATGCTGACCTTGGTGGCTGTTGTAAAATAAACTACCATACATCTAAAACCTCACCACACTGGGTTGGATAGCTAAAACTTCTGTACTATTCATGGCTTAACTTCTGAGATTTATATGCCTCTTGAAGAGAAAGTACTCATCACTGCTGAAAGTTTAACTTCTATTTTTGTTGTGGCCTCTGTTATGTTTCCAAATATTCCTTTACTTAATTTTATCCATAAACTTGAAGCCTTCACTTTCTTAGTGAGGTACCAGATTCTTTATATATAAATTTGACTCTATTGGAAAGCCTGGGTCCCTGTGTCTTTAGTCCTTAACTCTCCAGTCCTTGTAGATTTCCTTGTATATAAGCACTGTAACTGAGTTATAGAACCTCTTCCTTTGTGAACTGGTGTCAGACTCTGGTGGTAGGTCCTCTTCCTACTCTACATGCTGCCTACCCTCTTGTACAGAAAAAGATTAACTGTTTTCCTCACACTCAGCGCAAAACACTTCTGGTCACCAAAACGTGTGGGTTCCTCCCACACAAAGCAATTCTCTGACACCAGCTGGATATCCTACAATTCAGTTCAATTCTGTGCTAACTGAAGTTGGCACAGACTCCACGTGTTAAGGGCTCAGCCCCACAAGACTGTCCCCGGCTTCAGATGTCAGTCACTAGTGGTAGTTTCCCATGTTACCCATGACTTGCGTCAGACTTGGCTGTAAACTGGAGGGTCCCAAAGCCCCCTTCTCTGGTTTGATCACTTGTTAGAACAGCTCACAGAATGAGGAAGGTGCTTTACTTATTATTAGCCATTGATTATAAGATGATATAAGTCAGGAACAGTCAGAAGGAAGAGATGCACAGGTGAAGGTATGTGGGAAGGGGTGTGAACTTCTGTGCCCTCTCTGGGACCACCACTCTCCAGGTACCTCCTCCTGTTTGGCAACCCAGTTATGGAGGCTTCATTACATAAGCATGATTGATTAAATCATGGCCACTAGTGATTTTTTAAAAAATTTAATTAATACCTAATAATTGTACATCTTTATGGGGGTACAATGTGATATTCCAATTTATGTATACATGTGTAATAATCAAATCAGGGTAATTAGCATATCCATCACTTCCAACATTTACAATTTCTTCGTGTTGGGAACATTCAAAACCTCTCTTCTAGCTACTTGAAAATATATAATAAATTAACGTTAACTATAGTCATCCTACAGTGCTAATAGAACATTAAAACTTTTTCCTCCCATTTAGCTGTAATTTTGTATCTGTTAACCAAACTCTCCCTCTTCTCTACTTCCCCCTACACTTCCCAGCCTTTAGTAACTACTATTCTACTGTCTATTTATATAGGATCAACTTTTTCAGCTCTCACAAATGAGTAAGAACATGTGGTATTTTTCCTTCTGTGCCTGGCTTGTTTCACTTAACATAACGTCTTCCCAGCTCATCCATGTTGCTGTGAATGACAAGATTTTGTTCTTTTTTATGGCCGATTAGTATTTCATTGTGTACATATACCACATTTTCTTTATCCATTCATCTGTTGATGGACACTAAGGCTGATTCTATATTTTGTCTAGTGTGAATAGTGCTGCAATAAACATGGGAGTGCAGATATCTCTTCAACATACTGATTTCCTTTCCTTTGGATATATACCCACTAGTGGGATTACTGGATCATATGGTAGTTCTATTTTTAGTTTTTTTTGAAGAATCTCCATACTGCTTCCCATAATGGCTGTACTAATTTACATTTCAACCAACAGGGTATAAGAATTCCCTTTTCTCCACATCTTCACCAGCATTTGTTATTTTTTTGTCTTTTTATAATAACCATTCTAACTGAGGTGAGATGGTATCTCATTGCAGTTTTGATTTGAATTTCCCTGATGGTTAGCAGTGTTGAGCATTTTTCACACACTTGTTGGTCATTTGTATGTCTTCCTTTAAGAAATGTCTATTCAGATCATTTGCCCATTTTAAAATTGGGTTATATGGGTTTTTTGCTGTTTGCTGTTTGAGTTCTTTGTGTATTCTGGATCTTAATCCCTTGTCGGATAAATGGTTTGGAATTATCTTTTCCTGTTCTACAGGTTGTCTCTTCACTCTGTTGATTGTTTCCTTTGCTGTGCAGAAGCTTCATAGTTTGATATAATCCCATTTGTCTATTTTTGCTTTTGTTGCCTGTGCTTTTGAGGCCTTATCCATAAAATCTTTGCCCAGAACAATGTCCTAAAGTGGTTCCCCTATGTTTTCTTTGAATAGTTTCATAGTTTTTACCCTTACTTTTACATCTTTAATAAATTTTGGGTTGATTTTACATATGATGAGAGATAGGGGTCTAGTTTTATTCTTCTGAGTATGAATATCCAATTTTCCCAGCACCATTTACTGAAAAGGGTGTTTTTTCTTCAGTGGATGTTTTCAGTGCCTTTGTTGAAAATCAATTGGCTGTAAATATATGAATTTATTTCTGGTGCCATTCGTCTATGTGTCTTTTTATGCCAGTACCCTGTTGTTTTGGTTACTATAGCTTTGTAGTGTATTTTGAAGTCAGGTAGTGTGATACTTCCGCCTTCATTCTTTTTCCTCGGGATTACTTTCACTAGTTGAGGTCTTTTGTAGTTCCATACACATTTTAGGATTTTTTTTTCCTACTTCAGTGAAGAATGTTAAAAGTATTTTGATAGGAATTGCATTGAATAAATAGATTGCTTTAAGTAGTATGATCATTTTAACAATATTAGTTTTTCCAATCCATAATCTTGGGATGTCTTTCCATTTTTTTGTGTCTTCTTCAATTTCTTTCTTAAGTGTTTTATAGTTTTCTACGCAGAGATATTTCACCTTCTTGGTTAAATTTGTTCAATTTTTTTATAGTTGTTATAAATGGGATTGCCTTCTTGTATTAGTTTGTTTTCACACAGCTATAAATAGCTACCTGAGACTGGGTAATTTATAAAAAAAAGAAGTTTAACTGACTCACAGTTCCACATGGCTAGGGAGACCTCAGGAATACAATCATGTCAGAAGGTGAAGGAGAAACAAGGCACGTCTTACATGGTGGCAGGAGAGAGTGTGTAGGGGAAAGTGCCACTTTTAAACCATTGGATCTCATGAGAACTCCCTCACTATCATGAAAATAGCAGGGGGGAAACTGCCCCCATGATCCAGTCACTCCCCCCACCAGGTCCCTCCTTCAACATGTGGGGATTACAATTCAATATGAAATTTGGGAGAGGACACAGAGCCAAACCATATCACTTCTTGATTTCTTTTTCAGCTAGTTAATTGCAGTATAGAAACACTATTGATTTTGGTGTGTTGATTTTATAACTTGCAATTTCACTGAATTTGTTTCTTTTCTAAGAGTTTTTTGATGGAGTCTTTCAATGGAGGGTTTTCCATATATAAGAATATGTCCTCAGCAAACAGGGACAATTTTACTTCCATCTTTCCAATTTGGATGCACTTTATTTTGTTCTCTTGCCTAATTGTGCTCTGGCTAGGACTTTTAGTATGATGTTGAATAAGAGTGGTGAAAGTGGGCTTCGTGTCTTATTCCAGTTCTTAGAAGAACTCCCCCCAACCGCCATTCAATATGATGTTAGCTGTGGGTTTGTCATATATGGCCTCTATTGTGTTGAGGTATATTATTTCTGTACATAATTTATTGAGAGTTCTTGTCATGAAAAGATTTTGAATTGTAGCACATGCATTTTCTGTGAATACTGAGAGGATTATATTAGTTTTTATTCTTCATTCTGTTGATGTGATGTGTGATGTATATTGATTGGCATATTTGAACCATCCTTGCATCCTTGAGATAAACCCCACTTGATCATGGTGTATAACTCTTTTGATGTGCTATTGAATTTCTTTTGCTAGTATTTTTCTGTGGATTTTTGCATCTATGTTCATCAAATATATTGGTCTGTAGTTTTCTTTCTTTGTTGTGTTCTTTTCTGGTTTCGGTGTGAGAATAATTCTGGCCTCATAGATTAGGTTTGGAAGAATTCCACTCCCCACCTCCATTTTTTGGAATAGTTTGAGATGAATTGGTGTTAGTTCTTGTTTAAAAGTTTGGGGAGTAACAATAGCATAATGTTAGAGGTGCCTAGTGTTCATTCCCCTTACAAGAAAAAACCAAGGCAATGAATACACAGTTAAGATTTGACTGGAGTGTGGGAAGGAGCACATTGGAAGGCAGCAAAGGAGTGGAGATGCACCTGTGGTAAATGGAAGTCCAGGAGGGCAGCATACAGGCACTCAGCCTCTGAAGCTCTGTCTGCCCCACCCAGATTGGATATGTCTGAAGTCAGGAGACACTTCCTGTTCTGGCAAAAATCTAAGTAGAAGATCCTTGCCAGCTTCCATTGCCACTGCCAATACCTACAGTCCTTATAACAAGAGAATTCCACAATCCTTTCAAGCCATGAGCCCAATTGGGAGAGCTGTGGGGATTATACTAAATTAGCAGTAGAAGGTGTGCACTCTCCACTCCCTGCCCACTCCCTATGAGCCAGGCTGCTGCAGCATGGTGCCATCTTGAGACCAGAGTCACCTCTGGTGTGCACCCTGCTCTGGAAGCCACTAGCCACTGTGCGTCACAAGCACTGGGACTCCATCTTCATCCCACCAAGCCCATAGGTCATTGAACCCCACAACCTCATCTGTGCAGAGCCTGGGCCCAAGATCAGCTATGTCTCCTGCACTACAGGGAAACCAACTCCTGCTGCCTTACCTCCAGCTGAAGGAACAGTCTGATTGTCTCATCCAGGGTGAACCCCCTCTTAAGCTGGCGAAAACACTACATGCCATCCTTCAAACAGGAGAAACTTTCAAGCTTCCACGTAGCTGATATATCCCTGGGTCAGTGGAATGACTATAAGCCATACTCAGAACCTGAGAAACAATGTAGCAGTGCCGCTGCCCCCAGCAGACACACCCCTCGTCTGCCCAATGGCCCTAATGATATGGACAGGAGACAGCGAAAATACTGGGTAGAAGATGGTGGTTCCCTGGCAAAGGCCCCACCCTCAAGCCTGGAAACCCATGGCCCTAAATGGGAACAGGCATTCCTATTTTTGCACCCAAAAATTCCCTTTTGGCCCACCACACTTTGCATCCTGAACCCATATAAACCCCAAATCCCAGGCTCCATGAGCAGATGAACAGAAGAGCAGAAGAGCAGCAGAGAAGGAGAGAAGAGAAGGAGCGTCTGAACGTTGAGAGGAGTTCAGCTGGGAATGATTGGAGATGAGATCGGCCGCTGGATGGCCAAACTCCAGGGGAGGATCATCTTCCCACTCCATCCCCTTTCCAGCTCCCCATCCATCCTGTTGAGAGCCACCTCCACCAATCAATAAAACCCTCACATTCACCATCCTTCAGGTCCGTGTGTGACCTGATTTTTCCTGGATGCTGGACAAGAGCTCAGGATACAGAAAGCCCTTGCAAAAAGGCAGAGGGTTCACTGAGCTGTTTAACACTTGAGCTGTCCATGGACAGCAAAGCTAAAAGAGTGCACTGTAACACATGCTCACTGGGACTTCAGAAGTCGCAGACACCCACCCCTAGATGCTATTGTGGGGCCAGAGCCCAAAAGCACTCATACCAGCTTCTGCACCTGCCCATCTGCATGCTCCCCGTCGTGTAAGGGGTTTAAGTGCCAGTAAGCCATCATCATTTTACTTATTTAACATTTAATATGTATATGGTGTTGGTGCATGATAACATCATGGACCAGATATAATGTTTGTCTCCAAAGAGCTTGTATAGCTATAGGGAAATAAGACTTAGACACTGGGCAGAGGGAGGTAAAACTGACAATGAGTTGTGGGATATTACACATAGGAAAGAACATAGGTGTGGTGTTTTCATTTTTATCTGCAGGTTACAAAGCTATGCATAAAGAATAGTAGGAATAGTCTTCTGCTCATTATATTGACAAATGTGATTTTTAAAAAGCCAAGGTAAATTGATGTATTTTTAGAAACATGAAAAATAATTACAAAAATACTTTTAACATTTTAAAAAATATTGCTAGCATAAAGAAAGTGGGAGAGTGGTCCTTCTGGCCAAAACTGCCGTTTGACTGCTTGTCATGCAGCCACTGGCTACATTTTTTATACCTTTTCTGACCCTCCAGTTTCCACTTCTGTCACTACATTTTTCCATTTCTAATATCACACTGCATGCTGATTTTCGACTTTTGGAACTGATGGCATTTTCACCCTAGAAAAGTGTCATAAAGACACATTAATATTCAGATGATCACTTATTTTGTAAATAGGGAATTTTTGCATATATTAAACCAGTAGCTTTCACTTCACTTCATATAAGTCATGTTTGCTTGCAGTTGTCCATTTTCAAATCTGTGTCACAAGACTATGTACCGGGAAGGAGAAAATGAGAATTACCACAAACAAAAAAAAATGATAGACTCTGAATCAGAGTTCACTTTCTTGACCTCTCTAGTGAGATAATAGTCTTGAAAGGCAGGCTTCATGGAAAGAGAAATTTCTTTTCATTGTTTTATTTTTTCAAAATCTATTTTTTAAAACTTTTCTATTTAGAAATAATTTTAGACTCAAAGGAAAGTTGCAGAAATCAGAGTTCCTGCATACCCTTTAACAGCTTCCCCCAGTGTTAACATTTTACATTACCATAGTAAGAGTATGAAAACCAGGAAATTAACAGTGATATAAAACTGTCACCTTATCTATGAATCTTTATCCAGTTTCACCAGATTTCCTATTAAAGTGTTTTTCTTGTCCAGGATCCAATCCAGGCTCCTACATTGCATTTGGTTGTATTGTCTCCTTGATTTTGTCCAATATTAGACCTACCTTGAGTCTTTCCTTTCTTTCTTTTCTTTTTTTAAAATTTCATGGCTAACACACTTAAAGAGAACTGGTCAGTTATTTATAGAATATCCCTTAATTTGGAATGGTCTTTCTTTTAATTATTACATTGAGGTTGTGCCATTTTGGCAAGAATGCCACTGAAGCGATGTGCACATCTTAGCTCATCATATCAGTGGGCACATGATGTCGATATGCCTTATTACTGGTGATGTTAGCCGATATCACTCAGTTAAGGTGATGTCTGCCAGGTTTCTCAGTTATGAAGCCACTATTTTTCCCTTGACAATCACTGAATATCTTCTGGGGAGATACTTGAAGACTTTGCAAATATTTCATTTCTTGCCATATTTTTGCACACTAATTTGAGCAGCCATTGATTGTTCTTGCCTGCAACATTTATTACTGTGCTATTGTCTAATGGTTATTTTTTATTTTCCCTACTTTCTTCTAAATTTATTCATTGGTAATCCATTGTAAGAAGTTGTCCCTTCTTCCTCATTTACTTATTTATTCAATTATTTGTTTACATTAGCATGAACTCATGGGTCATCATTTGATACTATTATAACTTACTTTGTTGCTCAAATTTAACTAGCTCTGGTCTTTGGGAGAGCCTTCACGTTGCTTCTCTGTCTTTTCAGCATGTCCCCAGATTTTTTTTGAGTACATTCTCACTTGGCAACACGAGTTTTCCTGGATTGTCTTTTATTTCCCTTGCCCTAGCTCTGGAATCACCATTTCCCTGGAGTTAATTCTGTAGCCTTGATTTCTTTCATTCAGGAATGGTATTTACAGCTAAGATCTGGGCAGATATGCTATTGCTATAGGGTGTTATTGAAACAGGAAATCTTCCCTGACCCCTTCACAGGACTCATGAAGGGGGTAGTTCATTTACTGAGCCCACAGCTCTCAATCCCTCATGGGATGGGGAGCATGCAAGTGAGTGGGTACAGGGGCTGGCATGAGCGTTTCTGGGCACTGGCAGGAACAGAACTTCGTGTGGCCCCGCAGCAGCATCTGCGGGGGGTACCTGTGACCCATGGAGCCTTAGGAGGTGTGTGTTACAGTTGTGCTCTTTTAGCTTTGCCCTCTGGTGATGGCTTAAGTGTTTAACAGCTCAGTGTGACAGCCCTCTGTATCCTGAGCTCTTGTTTGGTGTCCAGGAAGAATCAGGTTGCGTGAACGAATTGAGGATGGTAAATGCAGGGTATTTTGTTGCCGATGAAAGTGGCTGTCAGTATAATGGAGAGCTGGAAAGGGGATGGAGTGGGAAGATGGTTTTCCTTGGAGTTCAGCCACCGTGGGCCAAACTGTTCTCTGAGGTCCCACCATCAAGCCGTCCCTCTGAAATCAAGCTGCTTCTCCTCAACATCAAGCTGCTTTTTCTCTTCTTTCTTTTACTGTTGCCAGTGGAGCCTGCGGTTTTTATGGGTACATGATAGGGGGTGGGGCAGGCCAGGGTAGTTTTGGAAAGGGCAACATTCAAGAGGGAAAACAGGAATGCATGTTCTCACTTTAGGCTGAGGTCCAGGCTTGAGGGTGGGGCTTCGCCAGGGACCCCACCCTCTTCTACCCAGTATTTTCCTGCCTCCTGTCCATATCATTATTGACTCTAGTTCTACTCAGTCAACAGAAGTAGGATATATATACATCCATATTTATTTCTACATCTATCCGTAAGTATACACATTACAAATTATACATTTATACCTCTGATTCCAACCCAACACCACTGGTTTCATTCTAGCCTTTCTCTTCTTTGTAACTTCTTTTGCTGATAGGAACTAGCTCATTATATTTACTTAAGTTTTGATCCTAGTATATACACAAACTAGTTTTGGAATAATCAACCTACATTAGCCTAGAATACAGAATTTGGGTTCAATTTTTTTTTTGTCATTAGCCTTACAGTATTCATGCAAAATACTCTTTTCCAAAGATATTTAGATTAGTTCTTTTTTCACTACTCTCTTCACTTTGATTATGTTAGTTATTTGTGATATAGTTAGGTTCATTTGTCACTGTTTGTCTTCCATTTGAGGTTGCTATCACATCCTGGTTTATTTTTAATTATTTATTTTGTGTGTGTGTGAACCATTACCATGGTTCTAAGAATCAGAACTATGAAAAAAAAGTATTCTCAGAGAAACATTGCTTCCCCATTCAGCCTTGTCCTATTGTTCTTTCCACCCTGTTCTCACCCCGTCTAGGTAACCAATCTCGTTAACTTCTGGTTTATCTTTCCTGTATTTATTTTGCATTTGTACAAATGAGCAGATATGTGTATATTTTCTTTCTCTTTTTATACACAAAGATTAGCACTACAGATACTCTTTTTTACTTTGCTTTTTTGTAAAAATAATAATAATAATAACAGTATATGCTGGAAATCACAGACATTTTCCATATTCTTTTTTACTGCTGCATAGTGCTCCATTGTATGAAGGTAACTTCATTTATCCAACAACTGTCCTTTGTATAATAATTTTGGTTGCTTCCAATTTTTTTGCAATTACAAACAATGCTGCAATGACTAACCTTGGACATATTTATGTGTGTGTGTGTGTGTGTGTGTGTGTGTGTGTGTGTGTGTGATTGGGGGTGTATCTGCAGGGTAGATTCCTAGAAGTGAGATTGCAGGCCCAAAAGGTAAGTGCATGTGTAGTTTTGTTAGGTTTTGCCAAAATTCCCTCCAGAAAGCTTCTACCAGTTTGCATTGTGTGAAATTATCTATTTCCTTATAGCCTCCTGACAGAATATATCCTCATGCTTTTTTATTTTTTCTGATATAAGAAGTGCAATGTGGTATCACAGTATTGTTTTGATTTTATTTCTGTAATTATAAGTGAATTTGAATGTAAACCTTTTAAAAACATTTCTGTTCATGTATTTTGCCATCTTTCTATGAGGTTTTTGTCCTTTGTCTCATAACACTTTGTTATATTTTCTCCCGGTTTGTCCATTGTCATTTGACTCTATTTATTGTTGGTATGTAATTTTAAAAACATTTTTGTAGTCAATTTTTTTTTGTTTTATTGATTCTGGATTTTGAATTATAGTTAGAAAGCCTTTCTCATACCTAGGTTGAAAAGGAATCCCCCATGCTTTTTTCTAGGATTTTTATGGTTCCATCCCTTGTTTTCTATTTAGATTCCTAATCCTCTTGGAGCACATTTTTGTTTATGGTGTAAGTTACAGATCTAATTTTATCTTTTTTCCCCAGTGGATGCCCAATTGTTTGAGCACCATTTATTATTATAAAGTCCATCTTTGAGGCCAGGCACAGTGGCTCACACCTGTAATCTCAGCATTTTGGGAGGCCAGGGTTTGAGGATTGCTTGAGTCCAGGAGTTCAAGACCAGCCTGGGCAACATGATGAAACCCCGTCTCTACTAAAAATACAAAAATTAGGTGGGCATCATGGTGCAGGCCTGTAATCCCAGCTACTCAGGAGGTGGAGCCACAAGAATCGCTTGAACCTGGGAGGCAGAGGTTGCACTGAGCTGAGGTGGTGCCACTGCACTCCAGCCTGGGCGACAGAGTGATACTCTGTCTCAAAATTAAAAAAAAAAATAAAATAAAATAAAATAAAGTCCATCTTTGTACCAGTCATTTGAGATCCCACCTTTATCACATATTACATTTCCAGATGAACTTGTGTCTATTTCTAAGCTTTCTATTCTATTCCACTTGTCTATTTGTCTATTCTTGTACTAGCACCACACTTTCAATTATAGAGAATTTATAGTATGTTTTAATTCCTGATACATGACTCATCCCCAAATTGATTTTTCTTTTGAGTGTGTCCTGGCTATTGTTACATGTTTGTTTTTCTATGCGAACTATAATATTAGCTTGTCTAACTTCATGAAGAAGCTTGTTGGTATTTTCTTTGAGATTGTCTTAAATATATAAATTAATTTAGGGAGAGCTGACATATTTATAATATTGAGTTGCATTATTTAAGAACAGAAGATGTCTTTCCATTTGTTCAAGTTTACCTGTCTATTCTTGATACTTCATGTCTTTCAAAAATGCTTCTTGTCTATTCTTGATTCTTTACTCTTCCATATGCATTAGAATTAACTTGTCAAGTTCTGTTAAAAACTTGATTGAAATTACATTAAATTTATAGATTAACTTGATGATAACTGAGATCTTTATGATTTTAAACTTTCTAATTCATGAATAAATATATATCTTCATTTATTTCACTTTTCTTTTAGTCTGAAATATATTTTTATAATTTTTATAATAATAAAAAATATATTTTTATAATTTTCCTTCATAGAGTCTTGTATATCTATTGTTAGATTATTCCTAGGTCCTTATTTGCATTTGTTTTTTGTTGTTGTTATTGTAAATGGAATCTATTTTAAAATTACATTTTCCTAATTGTGGCTGATGTATAAGAATGTTATTTATATATGCATGTTGATATTTTAATCCATCAGCATTGCTGAACTCACGTCATCTATGAATAATTACAGTCCTGTTTCTTTCTTCCCAATCCTTTACTCCTTTTATGCCTTGTCTTATTGTACTGTTTAATATCCTCTAGAACAAAATTAAATAGAAGTGATTATAATGGGTATTCTTCCTTTGTTCAGAACTTAAACAGGAGTATTTCTGAATTTCATCATGCAGTATAATATTTGCTGTACAGTTTTGGTTGATAACCTTTATTAGTTTAAGAAAGTTCCCTTCTTTTTTTGTTAGCTATCAGTTTAATCATGAAAAGGTTATTGAAGTCTACAAAATATTTGTTCTACATGTACTGAAGTGTGTATATATTTTCTCTCTTTATATAAAATTTTGTTTTTAAATAATTGTGTTAATAATTTTAAATATATTAATATATGTTAATGTAATTAAATACAATGCTGGAATCCATTTACTAATATTTTATTTAAAGTTTTTTGTCTTTGCTTGGGAATGTGATTGGCCTTTCAGTTTTGTCTGTTTATTAGAATCAAGGTATATCTGCCTCATGAAAGGTATGTGTTTGTTTGTTTTTCCTTTCTATTCTCTGAAAGAGTTTTGGATTATCTATTCCTTTAGCGTATGGTAGAACAATCCTAAAAAACTTTTGGGCTGGTGTTTTTTAATGGGTAGATTTTAATTACTGTTTCAGTTTCTTTGGTCGTTCAATAGTTTATTCAGATTTTCTGTTTCTTTTTTGAGTTAGTTTTGGTTCTACATTTGTTTTGAAGAAATTGCCTGTTTTAGTTATTTTCTAATTAATTTGTAATATGGTTGTTCAAAGCATTATTTTATGATTGTTAAATATCAACCGTATTTGTAACTATGTCTTCTTTTGTTCACAGCACCTTTTTTTTTTTTGTCTGAGTCCCACTCTGTCGCTCATGCTGGAGTGCAGTGGCACGATCTCGGCTCATTGCAAACTCCACCTCCTGGGTTCAGGTGATTCTCTTGCCTCAGCCTCCTGAGTAGCTGTTCACAGAACCTTTTATTCTTACTCTTTCATTAAAAATCTTGCTAAAAGTTTGTCAATTTTCAACGAAACAAATTTAGGATTGTGATATTTCCTATTGTTTCATTGTCTTTAGTTCATTAATTTTCAGTCATATCTTTATCATTTTCTTCCCTCTATTCAACTTGCCTATCGTGGATACGTTTTTTTTTTCCCTCCTAATTTCTTGGGTTGTATGTTTGACTCATTAATTTTCAACTCCTTTATGTCAAATGCATGTATTTAAGACAATAAATTTTCCTTTAACTGTAACTATAGCTGCACCTCACACATTTTTACAAATAGTTTTAGTTACAACTCAGTACTAGATATTTTTTAATGTCTGTTATTATTTATTTCCTGTTTAATTAATGATTTACCTAAAAGCATTTTCAAAAACTTATTGCCATAAATGTATTCAGTCTTTTTCTTTGGCTAATAGCTTGAAACTAGAAGTTGAATAAGATCTTGCCCAGAAAAAAAGCATGTTTTTAAATCCCCAAATTTATAGAGTTCTTTTTGCTTTTTAAAAGATTATTGATTTATAACTTAATAGCATTATGGTTGATGACTTGGTATATATGGTATCAGTTCTTTGCTATATGTTGAGATGTGTTTTCTGGCCTAAAATGTCAGTTTCTGCAGATGTACAATGTGCACTTAAACAGAACATACATTCTTTTTTTGTTAGGTACGGAAATCCATATATGTCAATTTATATAAGTGGTTCCAATCCTTTTAATGCCATTGCATATATAGAAAATTCTAATATTTGTACAGCACAGTAGCGTAAGTTGGAGTTGATTTGAAAATGTCTTGCAGGGCTTACTAAAATATTTATTGTACCTTTTAAAATTTTATATAATTATGAGGAAAAATACAAAGTATTAGATAAGACATTGTTAAATTTTTATAAGCCTAAATAAAACATTTTCAGAATTTTACTTGAGAAGCTTGAGTTTGCTTTCATGAACATAACTATTTTAATCAGATTTTATGTTTGAAATAGCCATAGATCATTCCTGATTAAGATGTTTTAATAATGACCTTTTCTAATCTCCTCAAATTCATGGTGTTGAAAACCCAATGAAAATATTTGTCCAAATAAATTACCAAAATAATTTTACAACATTTTAAAAACAATTCAAACCGTTGATATTATATAGGAAGCATCTAAAGTTCTTCCTTAATTTCACTGAAAAAATGTAATTTGAAATTTCTTGTGATAGGGCATGGTAGCTTTGTAACGTGTCCACTTGGCTAGTTGGACTGTGTCTCCCAGAAGCCCTTTCCCTATGTGTTTTCAGTCAGGATGGGCTTCAGGAAACGTTTTTGCATGAGATTTGGAGGGCAGAAGTGAAGCAGAAGCCATTCTGTTTTGTATGCTGGGAAGGTTGGAGCAAGGGCGTTTTAAGGCTCACACGTGTTGCTTTATCTGTCGGCTCACCTCATTTGCTTAGGATAGCATCTGGGCCTGGAACTGCTGTACCTTCCCTTGAATCTTCCTTTGGCTTCTCCAGTTCCTGAGCCGGGTGTGTGTTTATGTGTTTAGCTCTGGGACAAAGGGCATTAGTGTCTCCTGCAGGACACTCACTTCATCAAGGCTGGAGACAGCAAGAACTGACACTGGTTCCAGGCCATCCTTGTAGGTTACATCTTGACCTTAATCTCTCCTATTTATATGCACCTTGCCTGCTCTTGAGTTTCAAATCCAGCATTAGACGCAAAAATAATAGCGAAATAGAAACTGTTCAACCACGGCAAAGCACGGTGGCTCATGCCTGTAATCTCAGCACTTTGGGAGGCCGAGGTGGGTGGATCTTGACTGAGGTGGTCAAGAGTTTGAGACCAGCCTGGCTAACATGGCGAAACCCCGTCTCTTTACTAAAAATACAAAAAATTAGCCAGGCGTGGTGGTGGGCGCCTATCGTCCCAGCTACTCAGGAGGCTGAGGTAGGATAATCACTTGAACCCGGGAGGCAGAGGTTGCAATGAGCGCAGATTGCACCACTGCACTCTATTTAGCCTGGGCAACAAGAGCAAAACTCTGTCTCAAAAAAAAAAAAAAAAAAAAAAGATTGTTTAATCAGCTCCCACAGTTGTATAAGGTGAAATCCTTGTCTGTCTGTCATCTATTAATCATCTGTGTTTTTCTCTATCTAGCTATTTGGATGTCTGGCCATCTTATCCCCAAAAAGTTCTGCTTCTCTGTCTGAACCCTGACTTATACACAGGACAAATAAATTTCAAATCCAAACAAAATTTCACATACCAAGTATTTTTAAATTCTAGTGAAGTTTTACTGTGAAAATCTACTGTTACAACAGTTACCTCTAGCTTGCAGGCCATTCAAGTGCATATTAGTCACAAACAGACAAAAGCATCAATGGTGGATTAAAGACAACTGCAAATTCTTTGATATTTTTCCCATTTAGAGGTGGGGTCTACTTTCCCTTTTCTTGAATCTAGGCTGACCTGTGACTGCTTCGGCCAACTGAATAGGGAAGAGTGATGCTGTGCTGTTTCCAGGCCTGTTCTTTAAAAGGACTTGGAAGCTTCTTCCTTGGCCTCTTTGTGCCTGAGTTGCTGTATAAGAATCTGACTACCTTGCTGGAGAGACGCTGTGGAGAAGACTTGACCTTATATGCAGAGGTAGAGGGGCCCTGGTTAGTCCAGCCATCTAGCCATCCTGTCAAAATAGCAGGTTTGTGAGAAAAGCTGTCTTGATTCCTCCAGCCCAGCCCAGCCACCAGCTGAATAATACCAAGTATATGTACCTCAAATGGAGCAAAAGAACTGCTCAGCTAAGTCCTGCCCAATGTCCTGACTCAGAAGATAATGACAGATAATGAAATGATTGTTGTTTTAAGCCACTGTGTTTTGAGGTAGTTTATTACACAGCAATGGATAACAGAGTAGTATTTAATATATATATATATATTTAAAGACAGGTGTTTGGGACCAATGCGTGGATTAGCACTTACCAGGAGTCCCCTTTCCCCATCTCTCCACCCCATGCTGCAGTTTGGGTTGTATTCCTTGCTCCTCAGTCACCTGGAGCATCCATTCCCCTGGAGCTCCATGAGCCCTTTGGACTCAGAGGGCAAGGGTTTGCCCTGCAGTGCCTGCTGAAGTACATCTCCAGGTAGTAGAGCACCTTGGCCATGCACAGTGCATCTGGCAGAGCAGTGAGGGCTCCATTTTGCTCATTGCACTCAACATCTCCAGGGACTGTGGGGTTCCCTGTCAGACCTTGCCCTGCTCCACCCTCCCTCCAAGGAGCCTTGGATAAGGCTTCTAACAGCCTGGAGGCTCCAGGCAGCCAGGCCCTGCCAGACTGCCCTGAGGGCCAAGGGGATTAATATCTCACATCACATCTGTAACTGATTCTTGGCATTCCAGGGAGTCTGGCACAACTGTGAGCAGCTCTGAATTAAATCAAGCTTCTTAATTTGTGCAGCTCAATTTTTTTTTTTTGAGAGGGAGTCTCGCTGTGTCGCCCAGGCTGGAGTGCAGTAGCGCGATCTTGGCTCACTTCAAGCTCCGCCTCCTGGGTTCACACCATTCTCCTGCCTCAGCCTCCCGAGTAGCTGGGACTACAGGTGCCCGCCACCACACCCGGCTAATTTTTAGTATTTTTAGTAGAGACGAGGTTTCACCATGGTCTCGATCTCCTGACCCTGTGATCCGCCCACCTTGGCCTCTCAAAGTGCTGGGATTACAGGCGTGAGCCACCGCGCCCGGCTGGCTCAGATTTTTAAAATTCTTACTAATTTTTTATTTGCTAGATCACCCCCTTTCTATCTTGTCTTTTATTATCTACTTAATCCTATCCTTTTTTTGAAACCCTAACTTAGTCATTATTGTTGTGCTAATCAGCTGCCTTTGCTTTCAGGTCCATTTCCTGCCCTTCTTTTATTCTACTCTGTATTACAGCCAACCACATTTCCAGACTCCCTTGTCCTCTGCTATCTAGGTGAGTTTTGTCAGTGGAAGACATTGGTGGAAGGTTGGATGCTTCTTCTTCTAGCATCTCTGGTGGTGGCTGTGTCTCCTCCCTGACTCCAGCTCCCACTGGGTGTCACTCTGTGGTTTTGGTGCTTGCCCAATGGCCTGGCTTCTGAGCCCTGCTTCTGCAGCCCAGGGAGAGTAGCAGCAGCCTGCTATTTTTTTGGTGTCTGGGTTGCCACTCTTCCTGTTTGACCTGTCTGTGCTTCCATGACCCACGTAAGTCATTAAATTCCCTCTGTTAAAAAGACTTAGGTTCTTGTTTCATGACTGGATGCTGACTGATATTGTTATTACCATTGTAACTATTATCATTGTTATTGTTTTTATTATTTTATACTGTCAGTGCCTGTTTAAATGTACCCATGTGTTTTCAAATGACTTTGATCACCTTGCATTTTGCATTCCACTTCTATCCTTTGGTTAAAGTTTTCTTCTTTTTGCAACATATCCCTAGTATTTATTTCTATAAGGGTCTGTGTTTTAGATAACTTACAGATTCAAAATTTTAAAATATGGCTTTTCGTCATTTACTTAAGATCTGTATGCAAGAAGAAATGAAAAAGATGAACAGGTAGAGGCCAGGACTACCTATCACAACTCAGGTCAACGTTAATTTTATGATTTAATTAATTCCATAAATTCTCTTTTCTATATGAATATAAGGTTCCTCCCTCCCTGTACTCACACATCTACCTCTTCTAGGAGTTGCCTTGGGATCCACAAAGAAGTTGAGGTGGTCCAGTACTCAAAAGCCAACAAACTTCAAAGGAAAGTCAAATGTACATTTTCAAAACAAGAGTACTGAAAAGCATTGAAATAAACACACAAAAAGAGATTCAAATGTACATCTTAAAAGGAGGAGGAGATTCTTTGAAGAAGTAGGGGAATATGACATTGAAAGTCTCTGAAGAGGTTATGATAGTTGTTTAAGGGAGTAGAACATTAAAACATTTTTGTCTGTTCGATCTTAATTTTTAAAAATGATAGCATAGAGTTTGGCCAGTTATGGAGCGGCTGATTTCATCACTATCAATGAGCAGTAAACTTTCTTGGTCTTTTATTTGGGAAACGTATTTATTTTACTTTCACTTTTGAATGAGACTTAGCTGATGCAGTGGACTGAATTGTGTTCCTCCAGAATTTTTATGTTGAAGCTCTAATGGCAAATGTGACTGTATTTGGAGGCAGGGCCTTTAAAGAGGTAATTAAGGTTAACTAAGGTCATAAAGATGGGGCCTAACCCAATATCACTGTCCTTATAAGAAGAGACACCCGGGATGCGTTTGCACAGAGAAAAGGCCCCAGGAAGACACTACAAGAAGAGGGTGCTCTTCAAGTCAAGGAGAAACCAAACCTATTAACACTTTGATCTTTGACTTCTGGGCTCCATAACTGTGAAAAATAAGCTTCTGTTGTTTAAGCCACCTAGTTTGAGATATTTTGTTATGGCAGCCCTAGAAAACTAAATACAGCTGGGTATAGAATTCTAGATTGATGATTTTGCTTTTATAGTATTTTTATAGTATTTTGAGATGTGTGTCTTTGAAGTTCTGCAGTTGCATTATATTGTGGCTTGCTTTGGATTTGTTACATTTAAGCTTTATTTATCCTTCCTGGAATTCATTACAATTTTTGAACTTCAGGATTCGAGTGTTTTAATCATTGATGAAAACATTTCAACCATTATCTCTTCAAGTATTGCCTGTCTTATTTTCCTCTATTTCGCATTCTTGGAATTAAATCTGTTGGTTCTCCTCATTCCGTCCTCCATGTCCCTTAATCTTCCATGTTTTCCAGATCTTTATATCTCTGTGCCTATTGAGTAATGTCTAAAATCTGTTTTCCAGTTTATAAATTATCTTGCTGTATCGAATCTGCTATTTAACCTACTCATTTAAGTTTTTAATTTCCTTGACATATACCTGTGTGAATGGGTGGGTTTTTACTTAGACTACCTTTTCATGTAGAATATGTAGACTGCCTTTTCATGTAGAACCTAGCTTCTATGCAAGGTTCTCAGTTCCAATTTCCTGTCCACTTGGGCCCAATTCTTACCTCATGTTTCCACATGAGCATGAAATCCCAAGCCCTTGGGTGAACAGAATCAGTAATCACCGGTCGGGTGTGGTGGCTCACGCCTGTAATCCCAGCAATTTTGGAGGCTGAGGCAGGCGGATCACAAGGTCAGGAGTTTGAGACCAGCTTGGCCAACATGGTGAAATCCTGTCTCTACTAAAAATACCAAAAAAAGTAAATAAATAAAATTAGCTGAGCATGGTGGCATGCACCTGTAATCCCAGCTACTTGGGAGGCTGAGGCAAGAGAATCGCTTGAACCCAGCAGGTGGAGATTGCAATGAGCCGAGATCACCCCAGCCTGGGTGACAGAGCGAGACTCCATCTCAAAAAAAATTAATAAATAATAATAATAATCACTCCTCCACCTCCATAGCACAGCTACGTCATGAACTGACACCTTAAAACTTTGTTCTGTTTTCAGTTATCTCTTGGTTTCTGATGTCTGGGCATTTCTTTTTCTTTCTTGGGAGCTTAAGCATGAATATAAAACATTTCAAATTTTATATTTTATCCAGTATTTCTAGCTTTTTAATAGTGAGATTTATCTTACTCTCCCATTTTATTAAAACAGAAAGTCTTGAGTAACATTTTAATACTGAGAAAAAAGCCTCATTATTAGTTTTAGAAAAAGAGAGACAATCTGTGTTGTTCTGGAACCAAGACAAAGTTCTAGAAGATTCTCTCTTGATCCTTAAACAGCATAGAAAAACCAGGTAAGTTGACTATGTTCACGTTTAGGAGTATGATGGCCAATAGATCCAAAACCTATCCTATATCTACATCTTGGTGGCCACATTAATCTGACATCTGACAGCAAGAGCAATGTTTGGGTTCACTGGAAATCTTTGTGAAGTACGAGTGAAGTCCTTGTGAAGACAGAGTGAGCATCAGAACTTTGAGTTCTAGTCGTGGCTCTAGACTGATTCAAAAGGTCAGGGCCTAATCAATTTACTCATGAACTTGTAATTAATTAGATTTTATTAATACAAGAATAAAAGAATTGTCCAGCACCTACTAAGCCAAATCCTAGAGATATGGAGAAGCAGATAAAAGTTGCTGCTCTCAAAGAACACAGTTCAGTAATAGGAGACTGGCTTGGAATCATCTATCCTATAAGTGAAATTTTGATGGATTATTGTTGAGGTGCAAAGGATGGAGCAGTCAGTTGAATCTTGCTGAAAGCTCTGAGAGTAGTAAACGAGAGTTTTGGAGGCCTAAGATCTTGCAATCACATGTGTAGAAGGATATTTAAGGTGTGCAGACTCCTCCAGGAGTAGCCCCAATGCCTTGGGTGGAATGGATACAAAGGTACGGACTTCTTGCATCCTTCCCAGGATATCAGGAGGCTTAGAGCAATATCTGCAAAATGTTGGTGATTGCTGAAACGCAGCGCTACAGCATCCATGGGGTCTTGCCCTTCTTCAACCATTCAGTAAATAGCACTCAGTAGAGATTCTGGCTGAGGATACTTGTTTTCAAAACAACAGCCCTGAGCCAACCTTTTTAAGTAGTTCCATATGTTTTTATGGAGAGTTTATGGATTGTGGCCTTCGGAATTCTTCTGTTTATCACTGGGAATTCAAGTCCTGAAAGCTGCTAACTAACCATGAGGTCTGCTGGTTATACAAGCTGTTGGACCTCTTAAGGACTTTGACATAAGGACCACTTTCTGTGAAATAAGAATTAGTGGTTTAAAAAGAGTGCACTTAACAGTATCATGTAAGTATCAGTTTCTGTATGTCATTACTAGCCAGGCTTTTTTTAAAAAACTGGACTGTGCTGCCTTGTGTGTACATTTAAATGAGGCCCTTAAAGGGAAATCTGAGCAATGTCTTCAAACAAAGACTTATAATCAGAAGGGTCTTTTAAAAAAAAAAAATGGATAACTATCTTCAGCAGACCTAAAACTAGGATGGAAAGGTGGATACTTCCCCACCTGGGCCCCAAAGCAGGGCCCTTCAAAATACTGAAGGTCCAGCATTCCCTGGGCAATTCTTCCTCCTTCTCTGTCCTCTCCACCCACATCAATACCCAGCTTGCAGTGATATTCTTTTACCCTTTACTAATCTAATGCCAAACACATGTAGGTTCTATCCTGTTTCCAGGAAAGAGATTTCCATGAATTGCCTCATCAGCCTTACTAATAGCTACAATATATGGAGCACTTTGTGCCCAGCACTCGATTCCTTTTATACCTGATCTCTTTTCATCCTTTCTTCACAATAGCCCCATGAGGTGGGTGCTATAATTATTTCTCATTTTAAAGATAAGAAAACCAAAGCTCAGAGAGTCTGAGCAATTTGCTTAAAGTTACTTAACAGCTATATTACCTTACTACTTATAATTCGACTACCTGTGTTCAGAGCTACATAAATTCAGGTCGCCTGACTCAAAGCTCTTATTCAATGTGCTAGCCTCCTTCCCACTCTCTCATAGGAAAGATCTATATATTTGTCATGAGATCTAGCTTGATCTCTAGGGCTCCATTCCAGCTTGGAAGAACTGCGGTTCTTCTCCAGTGTCAGTTGTGTTGCTGTTCATGTTGTTTTCATGTAAAACAATGTAAGAAAGAGGCTGATAATCTCCCTCCATGAAACAGTTCTTCACACATTTAAAATCATCCATGGCTGATCATAAATGCTTCTCCAGAGAGTGAATGGTCATGGCTGGTGCAGAAGGGTAACACTCTGGAAAGGCGGATGTGAGACCTGGCAGCTCTGCCTGGGTACGCATAGCCTAGGGCTGACAAGTGAGTCAGCAGAAGTGAGCAGACAATACTGAGTTGGGTTTTAACATGATGATTCAGCCTTGCTATCTGGCCAGCTTCAGTGCAGCCCCCTGAGGTTTTAACAGAATATTAATTGCCCTTTCACTTCCCGTTCCACACAGCTGGGTGGGATTGCTACCAGCCACACTGTTGAGAAGTTACACATTTTAGCCCAGCCTAGAAAGGTTTCCTGTGGTGGGTGAAATGACAACATGCACAAAGGTCAAACTCCAGATGTGGGAATCTGACCTTTTCTCCTCTTGGGGAAAACATTGCCTCATTATAATCTCAAAAGATTTTTGGTACAGGTTTAAGGCTAGAGTCTACTGAAAGATCCAAACTCCTCTAACATAGAGGATGCCAGCTTGTTTCATGTAAATTTATCCAAGGCTTTGAGACCACCTACAAAATTCCTGAGCCAACGGACCAGGGGATTTAGGCGAATGTTTAGGCATTTCTGAAGGAGGGAGCTAGACCTAGAAGTTGCTGCTTGCTCCTAGAAGTTGGAAGGCATTTCAAGATGAGGAATGAGTTGTTTCTGGATTGATGCCTTCACTGGCTAGAAATGCCAGCGGGTGGTGGGAAGAGTACATGGCAGGATGATGAGGAGTTTCCCATTCATTCATTCATTTATTCATCTGTGTATTCATTTTACACAAATTCATATCAGATTTGCAAAATTCACTCACAATACACTCAGAGATGATGAAAAATGTAACTTAACTTTTTTTATTAACTGGTGGAATATTTCTCTCAAATTTCCACCACTGGACCCCAGAGTGGGAACTCAATTTTAGCCCAATCTTGTAAACTTAGTTCCAATGTAATTATCTAGGTTGAGCTAAAAGTTTCTTTTCATCTTTCAGGTTTCCTCTTCATGCCTCTACTCCTATGCAGTTTGACCTCTGAGTATGCAGCTGGTGATAGATGGAAACCCTTGTTCATAAGCTTTGTGGCACTGTCGGCAGGATGAGGGGACTTCTGGATCCTCACTGGTCACTGTGGCAGAGTGGTTGGTGTTGTCTGCTCCCTAGACAGGAACCCACTGAAGAATCTGACATTTTTTGATATGCTGGCTTTCATTGTTACAGCCCATCATCCCAGCCATCAATCCAGGACATGGGGTCCGTGTCCATGGTGGGAAGGAGGAGGAGGAAGCTGGCTTTGTTCTGACCTTGGGCTTCTTCTGCTCCACCAGTACTTTCTGTGGGGGAAATAGGTAAAGAAATGGCTGTTCAGATGAGAAGATGTGTCAGTAAACTTCTGCTACAGTGATGCTGCAAAACAAACCACTGGTGACTTTCAGTGGCACATAGCAATAAACATTTATTTAGCTCAGGGATTGACAGTCTTTTTTTTTTTAAAAGGGCCAAATAGTAAATATTTTAGGTGTTTCAGGCCATACAGTCTCTGAATTCTGGCCTTGTAGCACAACAGTAGCCTTAGATGCTATGCAAATGGAGGAGCATGACTGTGTTCCAATAAAACTTTATTTATGGACACTAAAATTGGAATTTCATGGAATTTTTATATGTTAAGAAATATTATACTTTGATTTTTTTCAACCACGAAGTTGAATGGTCTGTGAGTTTTTTTCACAAGTCATACAAAAACAGATGGTGGGTCAGACTTGGCCCATGGCCATAGTTGGCTGAACCTTGATTTAGCTCATGAATCTGCTCTGGGTTGGGCTCGGCTGCTCTGCGCTGCACTCATCTGCAGTCGGCTGTGAGTTGGCTAGGCAGCTCTGCTGGTGGTGCCAGGGCTCATTCACATGTATGGGGATTGTTTGCCATTGGCTGATCCACAGTAGCCTTGGCTGGGATGGCTGTGGCACTTTGGCTCTGCCGTGTGAGTAGCCAGCAGGTCAGCCTGAGCATGCTCTCTTAGCAGTGGTGGAGACACGTGAATCTAAGTGGAAATGTGCAAGCACTTTCAGAAACCTCTGCCTGAATTATGTTTGCCAACATCCCACGAGACAAAATCAGTCACCAGGCTAAAGCCACAGCCAGGTGAGTTGGGGCAGAATGCCCCTCAGAGTGAGAGGGCACTGCCAAGGTACATGGCAAAAGTAATGGATGTGCTGGAGCCATTAAGACACTCAACCCACCAAAGGACCTAAATTGGGGATAATTTTTGTTTGTTTGTTTGTTTGAGATAGGGTTTCACTCTGTCACCCAGGCTGGAGTGCAGTAGTATGAACATGACTCACTGCAGCCTCGACCTCCCAGGCTCAAGTGATCCTCCTGCCTCAGCCTCCCAAAGTGCTGGGATTATCCACATGAGCCACCACATCCAGCCAGTTATTTTATATTTGACTTTTTATTTTCTTAGAGATGAGGTCTTTACTCTGTCACCTGGACAGGAGTGCAGTGGCACCATTTTAGCTCACTGCAGCCTCAGAATTCAGGACTTAAGTAATCCTCCTGCCTCAGCCTTCTTAGTAGCTGCGACTACAGGCATGTGCTACCACACCCAGCTCAGTTTTTAAATGTTTTGTGGAGTTGGGGGTCTTACTATTTGCCCAGGCTGATCTCAAACTCCTGGGCTCAAGTGACCCTCCCACCTCACCCTCCCACAGTGCTAGGATTACAGATGTTAGCCACCTTGCCCAGCTAAGAGTTTAAAAAATATTCTACTTGTGATCCTTTCTCATGGTGTGATGCTAGACCAGCTGGGGTATGATTGTGAAACATGTAAGTGGGGAACACAGACATGGTGAAACAAATAAGTGTGATCAGAGAGGGGAGAGTGTGTGCAAAGGCACAGAGGCAAGAAAGAACTTCTCTTTGGCGAGACAGTGCTAGGTGGAGTGAGTATAATGGTTGGAGTGGAGAGTAGGGAAGAGCGGGCAGACTTCAGAGTGGATCTGATAAAACTCAGTAATATTTTGGATGCAATGGGCTGGGTCGTGTCCAAAGAAGCAGCCATTTGAGAATGAGCAAAAATGAGGATCCTGGTTTTTAAACACCTTAGCAGTAGTGTGGTCCTGTGGTGGGGATGTGCAAAACACTGGACTGCCTGCCTCCTTTTTCTGTTCGGTGAAGGATAGGGTGAGGAAGAGCACTCAGAGTGCACAGATGGATTCTCAATTCAGGGTGAAACAGGATTTTAGATCCAGTTTCCTTTTATAGTGGTTTTAGAGCAAAGAATCAGGGACTCTGCTGTTTTCTGGTATAAAATGAGAGCAGCCATACACTTCCTATGCCCTTGAATCAAGATCAGACAATTCCAGGGAAGAGCTAAGTTTTAACCTTTGACCTCTAGGGGTAAAGTTTTTCTTTCCTTTCTCCCTCCCTCTCTTCCTCTTTCCTCTCTTCCTCTCCACCCCCTCTTTTTTGTTTACGTTTTGAGCTGAATAAGAGGGGAAAATGGGGCCTGATACACTACAAACTCCAACTAGAGTCCTTGGCATCATGGAAAATTCCTTGACTTGTTTTGCAAAGGTTGGCTGCACCCTGAGATTCCATTGTTTCAAAGTGGAGTCATGTGTATGATATAGGTTTTGCATTAGGACTCTGGGGGATTTTCCTTATGAAACAAAATGTGCAATCTGCTTAGTTTCCCAGTGGCAAAGCAGAAAACTAGATCTATTTGTTATAGAACTTTACGCTTCAGTTTTCCCCTCATAATTACAGATGTGCCTTTGAAGCTCACTGCAGCAAATTCAATGAGACCTTACAATTTAAAATGAAAATAAAATATATTTAGAATGAAGCATCATAGGTTTAAGAATAGAATATTTTAAAAGCACAAAAAACAAGAAGTTAAATGTGTATGTTACCTAAATGTTAATGGGATTCCCTTTTCCTTATCTCCTAAGTCCTGCTGTCCAAGATCCCTTGATTCTTTGCCTAGAATCAATGACGTCATTCAAAGGGAATGTTTGGAGGCACTGTCCTAGCTCACCCCCAGCATTTCAGATGGCATTAGCGTCACTAGGAAAACAGACTTGAAACCAGGTTCAAGAAGAATAATGATATTGCATTTTGCTTTTATAGTTTGCTGTCTTCCCCTCTAGATTATCTAGTTTAAAAAGGAACTTTCATCATCCTTGAAGTTCTATGTTGATCAGACATTTTGTCCCTATTATTTCCTCTTTCTTCACATTACATCAATGAGAGAGTTGAGAATAGGTCTGAAAGAAGTCAGGTTATGAGCTAACAGGATACTGGGGAGTGATACATTAGAGGCAGTCAGTTCTGTGAAAGATGCTATTGATGCTGAGTGCGTCTGCCTAGGTGGTCTCATCCAGAGCCTTCCATGCCACAGATACGCTGCTGACTCCTCAGTCACTATTTCTTCTTATGCCTTAGGTCTGTATATTCCAACCATTGCCTGACATCATGAGACTGTGCATGTCAACCTCAAACTCTTTGTGGCTAAAAGAGGTTCTGCATTCACCTGACCCCATCCCTACCCTTCCCAGATTAGTAAATAGCACCACCATCCACTCAGCTGCTTCCTGGAAATCTTCAGAGTCACCTTCATCTTTTCCTCCCTTCCTTTATTTCATACCTCACCTACAGTCCATCAGCAGGTCCTGCAGCTGCACATGGTATCCCAAGCTGATGACTTCTCAGCACCTCCTGGCTGCAGCCCAGCCAAGGCATGTAGCATCCTTCTCACTGGCCTCTCTGCTTCCCCCATAGCCAATCTTCGGACCACAGCTAGAAACATTTTTTTCAATGAGTGAAGATCAACCTACTCCCCTGCTTCAGCTCTTTTTATGTTTTCTTTTTCTCACTTAAAATAGAATGTAAGCTTCTTACCCAGGGCTACAAGGACACACAACTCAACCTTCCTCCCATTCCCCGATCAGCCTCTATCTCTACCTACACTCTCTGTCCCTTGACCTTCCAAATATACCCTGTCTCAGGGCTTTTGCTCTTGCTGCTTGAAATGTTCTTTGAGAAAATCCCTGCCTTTTTTCTCAGCATTTAGGTGCCAGCTCAAATATCAGACCCTCAGAGAGTCCTTCTCAGATTATCCTAGCAAGAGCAATAATATTGTCCCTCCTCCACTCTCTGTTGGTTTTTTATTTTTTGTTTTTTTTTGAGATGGAGTCTCTGTCACCCAGGCTGGACTGCAGCGGAGCGATCTCGGCTCACTGCAACCTCTGCCTCCAGGATTCAAGCGATTCTCCTGCCTCAGCCTCCTGAGTAGCTAGGATTACAGGCGCACACCACTGCTCCTGGCTAATTTTTGTATTTTTGGTAGAGACAGGGTTTCACCATGTCGGCCAGGCTGGTCTCGAACTCCTGACCTCAGGTGATCTGCCCATCTCGGCCTCCCAAAGTGCTGGGATTACAGGTGTGAGCCACTGCACCCGGCCTCTGTCTGTTTTAATGATTATTTTCTTCTTCACACTTAAAATTCTTCAAAATACCTGCGTGTTTATTGTCCGTCTTCCCTACTAGAATGGAAACTTCTTGCAGACATGGATTTTTGTCCTGTTCATTGTGGTGTGCCTTGCAGCTAGACAGTGCTTAGTACAACACAGGTACTCAATAAATGTTTGCTGAATTAGTGAAAAAACACTAATAAGGTAGGATTTACCTTGATGATCTGGTTTTTTAAAAGCCTGCAATGAGTGTTGAATTCCACCAGGTTCAGCTACCCTTCTTCCATTTCTAGCTCATGAGGCCCAGGCCCATGTTGCTGAGCCCTGGTTCCTTCTGGTCTGTACTCTCATCATCCCCTCTGCATCAGCACTACCTCCACCAAATACATGTCCAGCTCCTATTATATGACAGGTGTTGTTCTGAGCCTCGGGAGACAGAACTGAATAAAACACACACAAGCATCTGCTTTCACAGAGCTTATATTCTATGTTTTGGCCCAAGTCTACCTTTGTACCACACAAACATGATCGAATTAGCTCTGCATCAGGGTGGCCTTGATGGGAATGGGTTCAGACAGTTTACCAGTTTCTCCTATTTGTCAGAAATGTAAGGGGTTCCTCAACTGGATTGCTTGGTTGTCCCATAAAAGAAAAGTGAAGCGGAGCCTGGCCTAGGATAATGCCAGGATGGCCTTAAGAATAGAGTACAAATAGCAAAGAAATGGAATCAACCTAGGTGCCCATCAACAGTGAATTAGATAAAGAAAATGTGATATATATATATATATATATATATATATGCCATAGAATACTGCACAGCCATGAAAAAGAATGAAATCATGTTCTTTGCAGCAACATGGATGGAGCTGGAAGCCATTATTCTAAGCCAATTAGTGCAACAATAGAAAACCAAATAACATGTCCTCACTTATAAGTGGAAGCTAGACATTGAATACACATAGACATAAAGATGGGAACAGTAGACACTGGAGACTGCTAGATGAGGCGGGAGGGAAGAGGACGTGGGCTGAAAAGTATTGTGTTGGGTACTATGCTTACTACATGGGTGATGGCTAATTTGCACCCCAAACCTCAGCATCATGCAATATACCCATGTAACATACCCCTTAATCTATAATAAAAGTTGAAAATTTTTTTAAAAAAGAAAGAATGGGGCACAAGCAGAAGAACAAGGTCTGCTTGGCACCCACTCAGGGCCTCACCCTGCTAGCAGCTGAGTCAGCCCTGTTTAAGAGTTATGGGTGAACCTAACGCAGTGACCCAGGCATAGGCATTCCAGCGTCTACTTCCTGACTGGAGAAGGAGGGCCTTGGCTGGCCCAAGCTGGCTAAAGCTGGCTGTCCTGGGTTTGTCTTGTCTGTCTGTGGGCAAAGCTGCATTTTAAACTTGAAATAATGGTAAATTCACTAGTAACACTGTTAGAGACGATTTTTAATCCGAAAACTCCTGTGCAGTCCAAGTAAATTAAATTATGAGGATAAAGTTTCCATCTCAAAGAACAACTAACTGCTAGGATGGCTTCCAACTTAAAAAAAAGAAAAAGAAAAAGTGCATTCACCATATTTAGAATCACTTCATTGTCCTAAAGAGTCAACTTTTTCCTACCAAAAAAAAAAAAAAAGAAACATTCACTTGACAATATCCCGTGAGACCGCCATTCTAGGGAACCTGAGTGAAAGAGTGGCAACATCCTCTGAAGTCACCCCCTTTTCACCTGCACAGGCTGACTGTTCCATGGGCCCTACCTCATGACCACGCCCACCTTGTAACTTCACTGCCTGGCAAGTTAAGCGTGATCCTAAGGGCTGAGGGAAGTTCTGGAATTTAGGATGAATGAGAAGTGTATTCCCAGATGAGCTGCTCCCTGTAAGTGATCAAGCTTCCTAATATTGTAAGTATTTGCCGGGTACGGTGGCTCAAGCCTGTAATCTCAACGCTTTGGGAGGCCAAGGCAGGAGGATCACTTGAAGTCAGGAGTTTGAGACCAGCCTGGCCAACATGGTAAAACCCCATCTCTACTAAAATTACAAAAAATTAGCTGGGTGTGGTGGCGCACGCCTGTAATTCCAGCTACTCAGGAGATTGAGGCAGGAGAATAACTTGAACCCTGGAGGCAAAGGTTGCAGTCAGCCGAGATTGCCCACTGCACTCCAGCCTAGGTGACAGAGTGAGACTTTGTCTCAAAAAAAAAAAAAAAAAAAATTTAAGTATTTGTCATCTCCCTTGAGACAGAGCGGATTAATAATGGAAAAGAGGGGGCAGGGTTCTCTCTATGTCCTGCAGCTACAATCAGAGCTCTTCCTCTATATTTGCCATGTCACAGCCACTTGCACATAGAAGTCCCAGTTGTCCTGAATACCAGTGTGCCCTTCTCAATCTTAGGTTTGAGATACTGGTGTCTGCTGTAGGCTCTTTCACCTTGACTTTGGTAGGTTACCTCTGAATAGTCCTTTATAAATAAAACAAAAGGAACACTACCTATGGTTGCTCTAGTTTTAGAAGGAGGGCAGATTCATGGCTTACACTTGGAGATGCTAGATTTCCTTAAGTTGGTTGTGCTTTTTAGTAATTGCTGAAATGTCTCACATAGAGGCTAAATTCAGTCACTATATTACTGAGTGCCTAAAAGTTTGGCTTTATGCCTTATTTTTAAATCATAGCAATGTATAATTTTGGTTACGTCATATCCATGTAAAAGTCTCCTTTTCTCTTTGTAGATGTCTTTTAAGGCCTCTTTCAGTTCTAAATATTTGGAGATTCCAAATAGTTTGCATTTGGGGTTTGTATGGACTATTTTCAATCTGTGGAAATCCTGAGGAACAAGAATGGCTTGTTTCTTTGTTTACCTTTAAGGTGGTTTTCCTCCTGGGTGCCTGTTCACCTCCCGAGGAGGGAAAATTGGGTCATCTCTACGTTATTTAAGGCTGCTCACCTTAAGGGTACTCCCTTAAATAGGTCGTTATTCCACATCTGTCATCTGTACTAGAACAAAAGTAAATTCACACACTCAGAGTAGGGGTTTGCTCAATTGCTTATCAGAGTTTCTAAGAACTGAGTTTTTTCAGTTATTTCTTGAGTTTACACATTCCAGTTTTATTTAATCAAAGGAACTGTGTGGGAAAACAGCAGTGTATAAAATATTCATTCACAGCAGTGATAGTGCAATTGAGTAACAGCAGCAGCTGCCCTGAGCACATGGCTGTGAGAACACAATTAAAATTTCAACACACTTTGTGAAACACTTTTCTATACAGCTCTGCTTTCAAAGTCATGAGGGAATGTGTATGGTGCTTAAGTGTAAACTCCTACTTGGAGTCCTGTTGGTGGTTTAATGATGAAAAATATCTTTTCTTTAATTCAAATATACTGACCCTATATGTATTTTCATAGCTGCTAAAATTCCTAGGGTTATTCTCAAGGTAGACCTTCAGAATATAAATGCAAAGATTCTGAAAATTTCATGTGCATAAGAGACAACCAGTAAATATGTTAAAAAGGCAGATTTGGATCAATTGTTGATAGACTTTTAGGTAGTACCAGGTTTTGGGCTATTTTGTGTCTTTTTGGTGAACATATGTGTTTCTGTTGGGCATCTAGGAGTAGAATTTCTGCATTTAAGGTAGCCATATATTCAGCACTAGTAAATACTGCCAAAAGTGTTCCAAGATGATTTTATCAACTTATAGTCTCACTGCAGTGTTAGTGTTTAAGAGTTTCTGTGGATCCACATTCTTACCAACACTTGGTGTTTTCTGTTTTTATTTTAGCCATTCTATTGGTTATACAGAGGTACAGTCATGTGCCATAAAATATTATTTTGGTCAACAACAAACCATGCAGACAACGGTGGTCCCATAAGATTATAATATATTTTTACTGTATCTTTTCTATATTTAAGTATATTTACATACACAAATACTTCCCATTGTATTACAACTACCTACAATATTTAAGATAATAACATGCTGTACAGGTTTGTAACCTAGGAGCAATAAGCCATACAATATAGCCTAGGTATGTAGGAGATTATACCATCTAGGTTTGTGTAAATACACTCTGTGATGTTCACACAATGACAATACTGCCTAATGATGCATTTCTCAGAATATATCCCCATCATTAAGTGATGCATGACTGTATTTCATTATAATTTAGATTTAAATTGAATGGATACATTTTGGTATAATCACACAATAGAATACCATTCAGCCAAAGAGAGTGAACAGTCTATAATGACATGCAACAATGTGGATGAAACTCACAAACTGTGAAAAAAGCCAGACACAAAAGAATGTAGACTGCATGAGTCCATTTATAGACAGTACCAAAAAACCCAGGTGAAAGTAATCTATGGCATTAGCAATTAAGATACTGGTTGGCCTTGGGGAGAGTGAGTAGACTGTGCCTGGAGAGAGCAGAGGGGCTTCTGGGATATCAGTGATATTCTTGTTCTTGATCTGAGTGCTGGCTTTGCAGATGGGTTTAGTTGTGAAACTCCAGCAAGCTGTCCACTTTATGCTATGTGCACTTTTCAGTATGTATATTATTCTTAATTTAAATAATTTTTTTAGAGTACAGATTTCTAGGCCTTTAGTGTGAGATGTGGTCCTTTGATGGGACCTGGGACTTTACATGTTTGACAAGCACTCAGGTGATTGGGATGCAGGTGGCCTCAAAGTGCACTTTGAGAAACATTGGTAATTGCATTCAGTGCAGAGATTTTTAAAGCATTCATCAGCCTTCAAAATAATTTAATCAGCTGCTTTATATACTGCAGCTATTTTTGGTCATTTCAGAGCTGGTTTCACTCATCCCACCCCCATCCCACTTTCACCTTCCGAGAGTGAATCAATCCTGGAAAATGAAAACCCCAAGTGAGCCCCATGTTGGAAAGAGCTGCAGCTTATACTCAGTGAGGAAAGGACAATCAAGTGAGAAACAAATCCATTAGGTGGGGAAAAACCCCATCAAGTGCGGGAATCATAGAAACCCTCTCTGGGAGGAGAACTGATCTTTTCTGATGAAAACTCATTTCATTTATTTAGCCACGAGTGACAGAGTGTGTCTGGGTCTGAGGCATTTGGTGGAGGCTCTGTAAAAACTAGGTTAAGGACTGAATCAAAATCTCTTCCAATTACACGAAGGAGGAAGCTAAGAATGCAAATAACTGTAAAGCTATTGCTTGTTGTGACTAAAAGTCCTCCACATAGTAAGGCCTAAATCAGCTTTCATTTTATTGCTATGGGGAAGGACAGAGCTACCCAACACAATTATACAGGTAAGTTTTTAAGGGAACAAAAACAGTGAAAAAAGAAATCACTCAATGCTTGTTTAGAGCTTGCTCTATCCGCCCAAGTGCTGAGAAAGTGTTCTCAAAAGTCAAGAGGGAAAGAGTTCTTACTTGATAAAAAACCGTTGGCTTTTAAAGGGTCAGTTATTCTCCTTGAAGACACAGGGGTATGTACCTGATTTACCTATAGGCAGGCTGGTATTAAGTTGATTTCGCTGGTATGTCTACACCAATGATTAAAAAATCTGAAATAATTTTGTACTTGTTGGAAAACAGCCCCAGCCCAGGGCTCTTTGAGAACCCTCCATTCACTGTCCACATTGCTTGGCCTTCCTTTGGGATTCCTCGGAACTCCCGACAGTACAGCAACTAAAGGGTTAATGTCCAGCAATTGAGAGACCTCCAACCCTGTCCAGCCACAAGCTACCTTAGAGGTCATTGCTCTGTGGTGACACCTGTGAAGGGGAGAAGAGGGCTTTTTGGGTCAGCTGCGGAACCCTATCCATGTTCTTCTCTTACTCGACAGCTTTTCACTACCCTCCCCCCAGAGTGCCCCAATTCTATCTACTTCTCTTGTAATTTCTCATTCTTTGGTAATTTCTCATTCAAGGCAATGAAAGATCACTAATTAAATGTAGATGTTTTGTCATTAGATTAACCTTCTAGTCTGTCACTCCTAAACATCCAAGAGCTTCCAGAGGCTCTCTGATTCAACGGCTCCTTCACTCTCTAATTCAGCAAACATCTCTGGAATGCCTGCTACATGCCATCACTGTGCTTACTGGTAAGACTCCATCCCCCTCAGCTTAAATGAGAGCTCACAGTCTGGTGGGAATAATCAACCTATAAATAGACAATTCTGATGCAATCATGGAGCTATTCAAGAGTATGATGGGAACATAAAGTCTGGCAAAGGTAGATCGTGGTGAGTCAGGGAAGACTTCCTGGAAGAAGTGGTTTGAGCTTGGCCTTTTTTCTTTATTTTTTCCTTTTATAGATTTAGAGAGTACAAGTGCAGTTTTGTTACAGGGATATCTTGTGTAGTGGTGAAGTATGGGCTTTTAGTGTCCCCATCGCCCAAAGAGTGACCAGTGTACCCAATAGGTAAATTTTCAGCTCTCACCACCCCCACTTCTTTCTCCCCTTTTTTGGAGTGCCCATTGTCTGTTATTTCCCGCTCTGTGTTCATGTGTACCCATTGTTTAGCTCTCACTTATAAGTGAGAACATGTGGTATTTGATTTTCTGAGTTATTACACTTAGGTTAATGGCCTCTAGCTCTACCATGTTGCTGCAAAAGACATGATCTCATTCTTTTTTTTGTTTTTCTCTTTTTTTATTTTATTTTTTATATTTTAAGTTCTAGGGTACATGTGCAGAACGTGCAGTTTTGTTACGTAGGTATACACGTGCCATGGTGGTTTGCTGCACTCATCAATCCGTCACCTACATTAGATATTTCTCCTACTGTGATCCCTCCCCTAGCCCCCCACCCTCTGACAGGCCCTGGTGTGTAATGTTCCCTCCCTGTGTCCATGTGTTCTTCTTATTCAACTCCCACTTATGAGTGAGAACGTGCAGTGTTTTGTTTTCTGTTCTTGTGATAGTTTGCTGAGAATGATTGTTTCCAGTTTCATCCATGTCCCTGCAAAAGACATGAACTCATCCTTTTTTATGGCTGCATAATATTATTCCATGGTGTATATGTGCCACATTTTCTTTATCCAGTCTATCATTGGTGGGCATTTGGGTTGGTTCCAAGTCTTTGCTATTGTGAATAGTGCCACAATAAACATATGTGTGCATGTGTTTTTATAGTAGAATGATTTATAATCCTTTGGGTATATACCCAGTAATGGGATTGGTGGGTCAAATGGTATTTCTAGTTCTAGATGCTTGAGGAATCGCCACACTGTCTTCCACAATGGTTGAACTAATTTACACTCCCACCAACAGTGTAACAGCGTTCCTATTTCTCCACATCCTCTCCAGCGTCTGTTTCCTGACTTTTTAATGATCACCATTCTAACTGGCATGAGATGGTATCTCATTGTGGTTTTGATTTGCATTTCTCTAATGACCAGTGAAGTGAGCATTTTTTCATATGTTTGTTGGCTGCATAAATGTCTTCTTTTGAGAAGTGTCTTTTCATATCCTTTGTCCACTTTTTCATGGGGTTGTTTTTTTTCTTGTAAATTTGTTTAAGTTCTTTGTAGATTCTGGATATTAGCCCTTTGTCAGATGGGTAGATTGCAAAAATTTTCTCCCATTCTGTAGGTTGCCTGTTCACTCTGATAATAGTTTCTTTTGCTGTGCAGAAGCTCTTTAGATCCCATTTATCAATTTTGGTTTTTGTTGCCATTGTTTTTGGTGTTTTAGACATGAAGTCTTTGCCCATGCCTATGTCCTGAATGGTATTGCACAGGTTTTCTTCTAGGATTTTTATGGTTTTTGGGTCTTACATTTAAGTCTTTAATCCATCTTGAGTTGATTTTTGTATAAGGTGTAGGAAAGGGATCCAGTTTCAGTTTTCTGCATATGGCTAGCCAGTTTTCCCCACACCATTTATTAAATAGGGAATCTTTTCCCCATTGTGTGTTTGTGTCAGGTTTATCAAAGATCAGATGGTTGTAGATGTGTGGTATTATTTCTGAGGCCTCTGTTCTGTTCCATTGGTCTATATCTCTGTTTTGGTACCGGTACTGTGCTGTTTTTGGTTACTGTAGCCTTGCAGTATAGTTTGAAGTTAGATAGCATGATTCCTCCAGCTTTGTTCTTATTGCTTAGGATTGTCTTGGCTATGCAAGCTCTTTTTTGGTTCCATATGAAGTTTAAAGTAGTTTTTTCTAGTTCTGTGAAGAAAGTTACTGGTAGCTTGATGGGGATAGCATTGAATCTATAAATTATTTTGGGCAGTATGACCATTTTCACAATATTAATTCTTCCTATCCATGAGCATGGAATGTTTTTCCATTTGTTTGCATCCTCTCTTATTTCCTTGAGCAGTGCTTTGTAGTTCTCCTTGAAGAGGTCCTTCACATCCCTTGTAAGTTGGATTCCTAGGTATTTTATTCTCTTTGTAGCAATTGTGAATGAGAGTTCACTCATGATTTGGCTGTTTGTCTGTTATTGGTGTATAGGAATGCTTGTGATTTTTGCACACTGATTCTGTATCCTGAGACTTTGCGGAAGTTGCTTATCAGTTTAAGGAGATTTTGGGCTGAGACGATGGGGTTTTCTAAATATACAATCATGTCATCTGCAAACAGAGACAGTTTGACTTCCTCTCTTCTTATTTGAATACCCTTTATTTCTTTCTCTTGCCTGATTGCCCTGGCCAGAACTTCCGATACTATGTTGAGTAGGAGTGGTGAGAGAGGGCATCCTTGTCTTGTGCTGGCTTTCAAAGGGAATGTTTCCAGTTTTTGCCCATTCAGTATGATATTGGCCGTGGGTTTGTCACAAATAGCTCTTATTATTTTGGGATATGTTCCATAGATACCTAGTTTATTGAGAGTTTTTAGCATGAAGCGTTGTTGAATTTTGTTGAAGGCCTTTTCTGCATCTAGTGAGCTAATCATGTGGTTTTTGTCATTGATTCTGTTTATGTGATGGATTATGTTTATTGATTTGCGTATGTTGAACCAGCCTCGCATCCCAGGTATGAAGCCAACTTGATCATGGTGGATAAGCTTTTTGATGTGCTGCTGGATTCAGTTTGCCAGTGTTTTATTGAGGATTTTCACATCGATGTTTATCAGGGATATTGGCCTGAAATGTTCCTTTTTTGTTATGTCTCTGCCAGGTTTTGGTATCAGAATGATGCTGGCCTCATGGAGTGAGTTAGGGAGGATTCCTTCTTTTTCTGTTGTTTGGAATAGTTTCAGAAGGAATCGTACAAGCTCCTCTTTTTACCTCTGGTAGAATTCGGCTGTGAATCCATCTGGTCCTGGACTTTTTTTGGTTGGTAGGCTATTAATTACTGCCTCAATTTCAGAACTTGTTATTGGTATATTCAGGGATTCGACTTCTTCCTGGTTTAGTCTTGGGAGGGTGTATGTGTCCAGGAATTTATCCATTTCTTCTAGGCTTTCTAGTTTATTTGCGTAGAGGTGTTTATAGTATTCTCTGATGGTAGTTTGTATTTCTGTGGGATCAGTGGTGATATCCCCTATATCATTTTTTATTGTGTCTATTTGATTCTTCTCTCTTTTCTTCTTTATTAGTCTTGCTAGCAGTCTATCAATTTTGTTGATCTTTTCAAAAAACCAACTCCTGGATTCATTGATTTTTTGAAGGGATTTTTCTGTCTCTATCTCCGTCAGTTCTGCTCTGATCTTAGTTATTTCTTGTCTTCTGCTAGCTTTTGAATTTGTTTGCTGTTGCTTCTCTAGTTCTTTTCATTTTGATATTAGGGTGTCAATTTTAGATCTTTCCTGCTTTCTCTTGTGGGCATTTAGTGCTATAAATTTCCCTCTATACACTGCTTTAAATGTGTCCCAGAGATTCTGGTACGTTGTGTCTTCGTTCTCATTGGTTTCAAAGAACATCTTTATTTCTGCCTTCATTTCGCTATGTACCCAGTAGTCATTCAGGAGCAGGTTGTTCAGTTTCCATGTAGTTGTGCGGTTTTGAGTGAGTTTCTTAATCCTGAGTCCTAATTTGATTGCACTGTGTGTGGTCTGAGAGACTGTTTGTTATGATTTCCATTCTTTTGCATTTGCTGAGGAGTGTTTTACTTCCAATTATGTGGTCAATTTTAGAATAAGTGCGATGAGGTGCTGAGAAGAATGTATATTCTGTTGATGTGGGGTGGAGAGTTCCGTAGATGTCTATTAGGTCCGCTTGGTCCAGAGCTGAGTTCAAGTCCTGAATATCTTTGTTAATTTTCTGTCTTGCTGATCTGTCTAATATCGACAGTGGGGTGTTAAAGTCTCTCACTATTATTGTGTGGGAGTCTAAGTCTCTTTGTAGGTCTCTAAGAACTTGCTTTATGAATCTGGGTGCCCCTGTATTGGGTGCATATATATTTAGGATAGTTAGCTCTTCTTGTTGCATTGATCCCTTTACCATTACGTAATGCCCTTCTTTGTCTCTTTTGATCTTTGTTGGCTTAAAGTCTGTTTTATCAGAGAGTAGGATTGCAACTTCTGCTTTGTTTTGCTTTCCATTTGCTTGGTAAATATTCCTCCATCCCTTTATTTTGAGCCTTTGTGTGTCTTTGCACATGAGATGGGTCTCCTAAATACAGCACACTGATGAGTCTTGACTCTTTATCCAATTTGCCAGTCTGTGTATTTTAATTGGGGCATTTGGCCCATTTACATTTAAGGTTAATATTGTTATGTGTGAATTTGATCTTGTCATTATGATGCTAGCTGGTTATTTTGCCCATCAGTTGATGCAGTTTCTTCATAGTGTCAATGATCTTTATAATTTGGCATGTTTTTGCAGTGGCTGGTACCAGTTGTTCCTTTCCATGTTTAGTGCTTCCTTCAGGAGCTCTTGTAAGGCAGGCCTGGTGGTGACAAAATCTCTCAGCATTTGTTTGTCTGTAAAGGATTTTATTTCTCCTTCACTTATGAAGCTTAGTTTGGCTGGATATGAAATTCTGGGTTGAAAATTCTTTTCTTTAAGAATATTGAATATTGGCCCCCACTCTCTTCCGGCTTGTAGGGTTTCTGCCGAGATATCCGCTGTTAGTCTGATGGGCTTCCCTTTGTGGGTAACCCGACCTTTTCTCTCTGGCTGCCCTTAACATTTTTTCATCATTTCAGCCTTGGTGAATCTAACAATTATGTGTCTTAGGGTTGCTCTTCTCAAGTAGTATCTTTGTGGCGTTCTCTGTATTTCCTGAATGTGAATGTTGGCCTGTCTTGCTAGCTTGGAGAAGTTCTCCCAGATAATATCCTGCAGAGTGTTTTCCAACTTGGTTTCATTCTCCCTGTCACTTTCAGGTACACCAATCAAACGTAGGTTTGGTCTTTTCACATAGTCCCATATTTCTTGGAGTCTTTGTCTGTTCCTTTTTATTCTTTTTTCTCTAGTCTTGTCTTCTCATTTTATTTCATTAAGTTGATCTTTAATCACTGATATCCTTTCTTCTGCTTGATGGATTCAGCTATTGATACTTGTGTGTGCTTCACGAAGTTCTCGTGCTGTGTTTTTCAGCTCCATCACGTCATTTATGTTCTTCTCTAAACTGGTTATTCTAGTTAGCAATTCATCTAACCTTTTTTCAAGGTTCTTAGCTTCCTTGCATTGGGTTAGAACATGCTCTTTTAGCTCAGAGAAGTTTGTTATTACCCACCTTCTAAAGCCTACTTCTGTCAATTCGTCAAACTCATTCTCTGTCCAGTTTTGTTCCCTTGCTGGCAAGGAGTTGTGATCCTTTGGAGTAGAAGAGATGTTCTGGTTTTTGGAATTTTCAGCCTTTTTGCACTGGTTTCTCCCCATCTTTGTGAATTTATCCATCTTTGGTCTTTGATGTTGGTGACCTTCAGATGGGGTCTTTGAGTGGATGTATTATTCCTTTCTGTTTGTTAATTTTCCTTCTAACAGGCTCCTCTGCTGCGGATCTGCTGGAGTTTGCTGGAGGTCCACTCCCGACCCTGTTTGCCTGGGTATCACCAGCAGAGGCTGCAGAACGGCAAAGATTGCTGCCTGTTCTTTCCTCTGGAAGCTTCATCCCAGCAGGGCACCTGCCAGATGCCAGCCAGAGCTCTCCTGTCTGAGGTGTCTGTCAGCCCCTACTGGGAGGTGTCTCCCAGTCAGGATACATAGGGGTCAGGGACCCACTTGAGGAGGCAGTCTGACTCTTAGCAGAGCTTGAACGCTGTGCTGGGAGATCTGCCGCTCTCTTCAGAGCTGTCAGACAAGAACGTTTAAGTCTGCTGAAGCTGCACCCACAGCCGCCCCTTCCCCCAGGTGCTCAGTCCCAGGGAGATGGGGGTTTTATCTGTAAGTCCCTGACTAGAGCTGCTGCCTTTTTTTCAGAGATGCCCTGCCCAGAGAGGAGAAATCTGGCAGTCTGGCCACAGCTGCCTTGCTGAGCTGCAGTGGGCTCTGCCCAGTTCCAACTTCCTGGCTGCTTTGTTTACACTGTGAGCAGAAAACTGCCTACTCAAGCGTCAGCAATGGCGGACGCCCCTCCCCGCACCAAGCTCAAGCGTCCCAGGGGGATCTCAGATTGCTGCTGTGTTGGCAGCGAGAATTTCAAGCCAGTGGATCTTAGTTTGCTGGGCTCCGTGGGGATGGGACCCACTGAGCCAGACCACTTGGCTCCCTGGCTTTAGCACCTCTTTCCAGGGGAGTGAACAGTTCTGTCTCGCTAGTATTCCAGGTGCCACTGGGGTATGAAAAAAAAAAAAAAAAACTCCTGCAGCTAGTTTGGTGTCTGCCCAAACGGCCGCCCAATTTTGTACTTAAAACCCAGTGCCCTGGTGGGGTAGGCACCAGAGGGAATTTCCTGGTCTGTGGGTTGTGAAGACCATGGGACAAGTGCAGTATCTGGGCCGGAATGTGCACGGCTCCTCAGGCTCAGTGCCTCACAGCTTCCCTGGGGTAGGGGAGAAAAATTCCTCGACCCTTTGCACTTCCGGGGTCAGCCAACACCCCACCCTGCTTTGGTTTGCCCTCCATGGGCTGCACCCACTGTCCAGCCAGTCCCAATGAGATGAACTGGGTACCTCAGTTGGAAATGCAGAAATCACCCACCTTTTGCGTCAATCTTGCTGGGAGCTGCAGACCACAGCTGTTCCTATTTGGCCATCTTGCCAGCAATGATCTCATTCTTTTTTATGGCTGCGTAGTATTTCATGGTGTGTGCATATACACACACACTCATATATATTTTATACACACACACACACACACGCACACACACACCCCGCGTTTTCTTTATCCAGTCGTTTGTTGATGGACACTTAGGTAGGTTCCACGACTTTGCTTTTGTGAATAGTGCTGTGATAAACATGCAAGTGCAGGTATCTTTTTAATATAATGATTTCTTTTCCTTTGGGTAGTTGCCCAGTAGTGGGATTAAGCTTAGTCCTAATGGCAAAATAGAAGTTTGTCAGGTGGGGATGGCAAGTAGAAGAAATGTTGGGCAAAGGAGACTATGAACAAAGCATGATATGTGCAGGCACCAGAGGGTAAAGTGTGAGACCAAAGGTGGTAGAAAGTGAGGCATGAGAGGAAAGCAGGGATGGGGAAGCTGAGATGTGATTTTGTAAGGAAGAGGCTTCAGCCTGGGAGTCCTAACTCACTGGGGTGCAGCCAAACAATGTGTTACTAATAATAAAGTGTTAGGTTTGTAATGGCTTTACTCCTTCAGAAACCTAAATTAGAGCAGATTCAAGGTTATCCCTAGAATATGGTGACTCTCCCCCACTGGCATTCCATATGCTTTTTTGAGAGAGAGAAAGGGATGGAGCGAGGGCTAGAAGCCAGGGCTTGAGCATGACTCTTTGTTCACCTTATCCAAGCAGCAAGCTGGTGGCTACAGTATTAACAAACTGCTGCTGTGCTTTACTTCCTTACCAGGGCTTTCAGGTCTCATGAAATCTAAGTGTACCCAGAGGACAGTACACCTCTGTGCATGCACATCGCCCATCTTGATGGTCACAGAGGATGGCAGCTGCGTAAAATGGGGAGCCATGGAAGTGTTTCCATGCTGTGGGCTGTGTGCATTTTGTGGTGGCTCCTCTGGCTCCAGTGATTGAACATCCTGTGGGTATGGAAATCTCTGCTGCACACTCCCAGTGTACTTATATTTCAAATCAACTATATGTTTATTGCTCCACTAATATATCTATTTAAAAACATAGTCCAAAATATAAACAGTAAAAGGATAAAATAGAAAAGGGATTAAAGCATTTAAAATAATTGTATTTACTTATAATAGACAAACCTAATGATTGAATACACCTAATTATTTTGTTTAAGTTTTGGTTTAATACTTGTGATACTGTGATTTGCAGGTCTTGTTCTCAGTGTATTTCAGTTCTTGCTTGTAGTGGCTGATGCAGCTGGAAAAGGCCTTATAAAGATATGGAACTCCAAATGGAAGCACACTTACTAATTGTGAGACTCTGTGCTCAATTCTATTAGTAATGACACAAATGTCTTTGATGAAATTCAGGTTAGTAAATATGTTTTATCCCTGATATCAGTCAGTTGTTCTTGCAGGCTAACTGGAAGAGATATGTACTTTTTGTCGTGTTAACAAATAGTTTCCGTTATCTGCTGAACCTCTTTTCTAAAAAACGTAAAATAGGTTAGTAAAGTCTGTATGCCAAGCTTTTAAAGTGTTCTGATACCGATGTGTGTACACATGACCCCCTTACATTATTTTTGGCAATAAAATCACAAGATGATGGAAACGTTTTTAAACATCTATTTTTAAAGTTCTCTTCGATAGGGGTTTCTTTTGAAAAGTAGTAATTTTGTCATTCATTGTTAAAATGTTATCTTTACCTTGAAGAAACTGAGCAAGTATATTTATTTTTAAAAAACAACTGCAAGATAGCATACTGATAGGATTCATCAAAGAAAAGGGCAGCATATGTGGAAGAAAAAATATGCCTCTTACTTAAATTTGGCAATTTGAAAATTGGCCTGATTGGATTTTGGAACGAGTGAGAGAAGGGAGTCCAGGATAAATTCCTAGCTTTCTAGCTTGGACAACTGCTTGAATGGTGGTGTGACCAAATGAAGTAGAGAGAGGAAGAAAACAGGAGCCAGTTTAGGAAGATGATGAAAAAACAAGTTGAATTGGTAGTTGATGAGTTCTAGTGCCCACAAGTCTTCCTGCTATTATTTCATGCCTGACATACTGAAAATCAAACTCATCCTTGGCTTTATGTCCTGAATTTACATTTTCTCTCTGTTCTCCTATCTCTGTCCATGGCACCACCCTCTCTAGGTACTTAAGGGTAAACATGTTGGAGCCATATATTGAAACGGGAAAGGTTCTCTTGTCCCCCTTGCAGGGCATGCAATGGGCGTGTGGCTTGCTTCTTCAGTGCCCCGCTGCTCAGAGCTCTAGGGGAGCGTACAGACTGGCAGGCTGCGGGGCTCCGACCCCACGGCAGTGTCTAGGGGTAAATGTTTACAGCTCCTCAAGCCCCAGTGGGCATGTGTTAAAGGGTGCTCTCTTAGTTTGCCATCTATAGGCAGCTTGCGTTAACCAGCTCGATGAACCTTGTTGCAAGGACAGAGGGATTTCCATATCCCAGGGTTTCTTGCCTTGATGTACCGGAAGAATCGGATCACACATGGGCTTGGAGAATGAATGCAAAGTTTTATTGAGTAGAAGTAGCTCTTCGCTGATGGACGAGCCAGAAGGGAGATAGTTTTCCCCCGGAGGTGGGCCGCTGGGTGCCCTTGCTCTCCTCAGAGTGCCCCGGCCAAGCTCCGCCTCGACCTGCAAGTGGATGGCCTGCAGAGTCTGTCGGTGTGCTCTTCTGCGAGCATGCTCCCCTCGACGTCCTCTCGCCATCCAGCCACTTGTGTCTACTTCCACTGACATGTTCCTCTCGACGTCCAGCCACCTCTCTCTGCCTTGCTAGGGTCTCAGGTTTTTGTAGCCCCAGGATGGGGGTGTGGTGGGCCTGGGTGATCTTGGGAAATGTAACATTTGGGCACATAGGCAGAAGTGCCTGTCCTCACCAAGGTCTGTGGGGGTGAAGCCCTAGCCAGGGACCCGCCCTCCTCTACCCAGCACTTCCCTGTCCCTCTTCTGTATCGTTTAAAGGGACCACACGCTTCCCTTCCCAGCACTCCTGATTCATCCTTCTGTTTCCTTCTGTACCCAATGAGTAACTGAGGACTTTCTGCTTTTATTTGTTCCTTGTACATGTATTTATTGAGCACCTCCTGTGTGCCAGGTACTCATCTAGGCCCTGAGGATGTAAGTGGGCAGAAGACAGACAGAGTGCTGGTTGTCATGGAGCTTATATTTCAGGTGGATAAAATAGATGATAAATAAATATGTAAACATATAAATAAGAAACTCATGAAATTTTGTTAAGTGCTCAGTAAAGAATTGAAGCAAAGTCATATGATGCTGCCTGGGTGGCGCTATAGATGGAGTGGGCACAGAAAAGCTCTTGAGGTGGTGCTGTTTAATGTGAGCTCTGAGTCCATGTACTATCAGGGGAAAGATCTTTTCGGGCAGAAGGGCCCAAGCTCTCCATGAGCACAGTGAGTTGTAGGAACAACGGGGAAAGCCAGGATGGCTAGGGCTTGGTGGTGGTGGAGTGACCCTAAAGTTATGGCTTTTCTTTAATCACTGCTACTCTGTTCCCATGCTCACCACTTCATGCCTGGCCTGTTAAAATGTCCTTTAATTTCTCCCCACCTTAACTCTCTCCTTGAAATTATTTTGCACATGAGTACTTGGTTTGCCTTCACTATGCCATGTTAAAAAGCCATCAGTAGCTGGAAGTTGTAGGTTGGCCTTTGGGGGTCAGGAACACACATACACAGCTCTTCAACTGGGGCTCCTGTGAGGTTTCGAAGAGGCTTTGGGAGGAAATGAAGTCTCTTGTTACCCTCTCATGTTTACCCACCCTACATATTGGTTTTTAATTACTCTTGTAACAAATGACTACAAACTTCGTGGCTTAAAACAGCATGGATTTATTCCCTTACAGTTCTGGGGCCAGACGTCTGAAATGGGTCTTATTAGGCTTAGAAGCAATGTCCTCAGGACTGTGCTTCTTTCAGTAGGCTCTGTGGGAGAGTCTGTTTCCTTACCTTTCCCAGCTCTAGAGGCTGCCTGCGTTTCTTAGCCATGGCCCCTTCCTGCATCTTTAAAGCCAGGAGGGCAGCCTCTTCCAATCTCTCTCTGACTCTGACCCTCACTCTCTTGCTTCCCACTTTCACTTATAAGGACACTTGTGATCACGTTGGGGCATCTGGATAATCCAGGACAGGAAAATCTCCCCATCTCAAGGTTAACCACTGATTAGTAACAATATACTTCATATATATGAACAGAAATGTACATACATATACATTTGTATATTACCGTATAAATATCATATCTCATGTACAAAGAGAATGCATTCACAGGTTCCGAGGACTGGGATGTGGGCATCTTTAGGGGTTCATTATTCTGCCTAGCACACCCTGCTTCTTTGATGTATTGGGTTTTATCAGATATTTGAGGCTCATAAGGACTTCCTTCAAATGGAAAGGCCACTACTAAGACTAAGAGGAGGCCTATCATGGAATCTCAGTAGGAGATTGCTTTGACTTTGTGAACATGGTGAAGCTCTGCCCATCAGTGAGGCAGGATTGCTTGCTTTTCCTGCAAGGGCAGCTGAATGTGGGATGGTGGGAATAGCGGTAGCTATTCCCCTGTATGTTCTATCCAAGGCTATTGGCTATTCTATGCTTTGGGTAGAACTCGAACAGCAGAGAATATTTATTTATCTCATTTATTTTCTATCCTGATGGAGAGGTGGATGAGTTGGCCTTTAAGGTCCCCCCTAGTCTTGAGAGTTTATTATCTTCCTGTCTGATGAGATGGCCTCCAAGACAAAATATATGGCTGAGGGATATGGAATAGGAAATCACGTTAGATAGCGTAAGTGCTAACCTCTTGAAAGAGATTATTAAATTTAATTAGTGGACATATTCTGTCTGCTCCACACTTGAGAATTTATAGGAAAAGAGATACCAGAATGCTCCTTAGTGAGACATTCTTTTGTTGTCTTCAACCTCTAAGTGATGTCTACCTGCCAGAAAAGCTATTCTTTGGCAGGAAACGCAAGTAAAATCCCGTTATATTGATCTCCATTGGACAATGACCCTATGTACTGAATTTCTGGAATAGTTCTCATTTCATGTATTTTATTCTTTTCAATAAGGAATTAATTAAATGTATAACTAAATGTAATTTAATTTTATATCTTGGTAAGACATTTCATACAAATAATTTCACAAATCAGGAAAAGATTTTCTGTCTTTATCTTAATTTTTATTTTGGGCAAATGCAATTGCACATCTATTTTCCTGGTGGTGAAGTTTTTTGCCTGGATAATTACACTGCTACAAAACATCCCTCATCTGTAGAGCTAAAGACAAAACTTATTTCCAGTCTCTCTGTGTAAGCAGCAAATTTATACCTGGTAATAAATTTACTTTGAAAAAGTAAAAGAAATGAAAAAAAAGAAATGCTAAGAATAATGACATCCAATGTATATCAAATACTCAACATAATGTAGGCACTGGGGTAAGTACTTTACATGTATAGCTTTCTTTCAGTTTTAAAAATGAAAGCTCTGTGAAGTAAATATGTTCTCCCTGCCCTTATTGTAGAGGTGGAGGCTGATATGGCACTTGGAGCAAAGTTGTCCTAACAATGTACAGAGTTAGAAAGGAGAGAATTGATATTTGGGTTAATTCACTGTGTCAACCCCAAGCCTTTCTTCCTCTAAGCATCCTAGGGATAGATAGGTAGGTTTTGAGTGAGGAGGTGTGGTTGGGGTGACTGAAGTGGAATTATGGTGATGGTCTATGAGAATTAGAGCCCTTGGACTACAGAGAGAACCAAGAGTTTCTCAGCAGATCAGGTTCCAAGAACCTCGATGTCTGGGGCTGCAGAGTTCTTGCTTTGACGTCTTCTGTGATAAAGATCTGGTCAGTCATTCCAATCTGCCCTGTTCCAGAAAATGGCTCACCATCCATGCAGCCACTGAAACCTAAGCTAGGAGTCATCTGAAATTCTTTTTTTTCCACCTCAAATCCTATGCATCAGCAAGTTCTGGGCTGTCCTACTACAAAATACATCTAGAATCTGGTTCTTCTGTTGTCTTAAGTTTGTTTGTGCAGCTACAACAAAAGACTACAGTTTGAGCAGCTTATAAACAACAAACATTTATTTCTCATGGTTCTAGAGGCTGGAAGTCCTGCATCAAGGTGCCAGTAGATTTGGTTAGGGCCCACTTTCGGATTCATGGATGGCACCTTCTTGCTGCTTCCTCACCTGGTAGAATAGGCAAATGAGCCCCTAGGCTCTTTTATAAGAGCACTAATCCCATTTATGAGAGCTCCCCACTCATGACCTAATCACCTCCTAAAGGCCTCACCTCTTAATATGATCACGTTGGGGATTGGATTTCAGTGTATGAATTTTGGGGGCCACAAACATTTGGACTGTAGCATCTGTCCATCCTAATGACTGTCACCCTCCCAAAGGTTCATCTGCTCTCTCCTGAACTACCACAACAGCTTCCTAACCAGCCTCCCTACTTCCACACAATCCCACCCCAAAGTCATCTTTTAAAAACATAAATCAGATCAAACTCTCCTCTGCTTGATCTTTGTCAACATCTTCCTTGTGCCCTTAGAATAAAAGCCCCGCCTCCTAGCATGGCGCACAGGCCCCAGATGAACTGGATCCTGTCCGTGTCTCTAAACTCATATTGTATCCCCTAGGTTCTTTTCCACCTCAGGGCCCCCATCCCCTCTACTGAAATCACCTCCTTCCTTAGGTATTTAACATTAGCTCTTCAAGAGGGCCTCAGACAAGCATGCCTCCACGTGCATCCCTCAAATACTCTGTCACATAACCCCTTCCATTTTTTATGTGGCAGTTATTGCAATCTGTTATTATTTTGTTTGTAAGTTGGTTGTTCTTTTGTTTATCTCTCCCACTAGAGGGCTGGACTTCATCTGCCTGAATCCTCAGAGCCTAGCACAGTGCCTGACAAATTAGGGGTTCCTTGATTATTTGTGAAATAAATGATAGAATGCATCATCATGATTTTTTAAAGTATTATTATGCTCTTAAGGACAGGTGCACATATTGGATGCACTTTGGTATGTCTGTCCAGCTTGTAATAACACTCTTAATTGGGTGCCTGGAGTCAGAGGAAGTGGCCCCCAGGAACATCTGGGTGCATGTGCCCCTGACCTCTGGCTCCAGTGGATTGGCAGCTGACCCAGACAGGGTCAACTGAAATTGCAACTCTGGTAATTTGGATTTGGGACTGGAGAGTAGTATGGGTGGACTATGTGTCCTCAGGAGACCTGGGGCAGTCATGAGCTCTGCTCTATGGGCTGAGACCAGAGAAGGCTGGTGAGCAGAGAAAGAGAGGAGACTGAGCAGATGTGCAAAGAGAAAGGGTGACGTGAGACCCAGGGAGACAGTTAGGATGGATTTCCAGTATCTTCATGCTGCTCATCTGACCTCCTAGCCTTGGGTTGAGGAAAATATCAGCTCCCTGCCCTCCAAATGCCATTCCGGGGTAAAGCCAGTGTGTTAAGGACACCTCGGTCCATTTGACACTTTGTGAAAACAAATTCACCATTTCCATGTTGGTTCTGCTTCAGCACACACTACCCCATGCCACTTTCACCTCATGTGATGATAGATGGCTTGCTCTTGAGCTGGAAACTGTGTGTAAGTGACAAGGTTTCTAGAAAAAGAAACTGGAGAAAAAGAAGTGAGAGGTGAACATCTCTGTGGCATCCCCTGTAAGGAGGGAGGGCCGTGAGCTATGAAAAAGCAGGTGCAGTAAGCCGGGGAACTGGGAACGGGAGACTCAGAGAATATGAAATGTCTGGTTACAAAATATGAGTTTCGAAGCAGCAGAGTGAATCTCCTCAGGTGATGGATCATTATGCTGAAATCAATCTTCACAATGGAAGACAATGTTAGCAAAAATGAAATATTCCCTCTGAACCAGGGGTTTAAAGTATAGTAGGCTACTCCATGGTAGTGACAATCAATATCAACTCAGTTTAAGACCATGCAATCTTCTCTTAGCCTGACCTCATTAAACCTGATACTAATGAGGGACTAAAGTCCAACGGCCATGCATGGGAGTTTAATATTGCTACAATCACAGCGATTCAAAAGTCCTTTATCAGCAAAGGCATGGGGAAAAATATGTTGGCTTCTCAGCAATGCAACCAGCTGTAAAGTATCTCTCAACGAATCCACCAAGGTGTGAACATCAAAAGCCCAGCAGGAGCTATTTGTATTGGAAGATTATTAGGCATTAGCTGCACAGAGGAATTGCCTCAGAAAATGCTGCGCCTGTCTAGATACTTCCATGGTAAAACCCAGAAAACACTGAGCTCTCCAGAATAATTTTCATTCTTACAGGAATGTGCACCTCTGCTTGGAGTGTCATCTCTCCTGCCATGTGTGCCTGGACAGGCTGGGGAGGGGAAGTGGACTCCAAGGACATGGGGGAGTTGAATATCAGTTAGTTTTGTACACATCAGCAGACCTCCTGCTACTTCCACAACAAGGACTTTTAAAACCTGAGGTAAGGCTAGTATATACAGTTCATGTGTGCTTATGAAGACATGCACAAGCATGGCCTGGAGAAGCGTGGCCCCAGGAAAAGCTAGGCATCTGCTCTGGCATCCTGGCCCTGCTGGAATAATAGCCCCAAGTTTTGGCTGGGGCGAGTCTCTTTGCCAAAAGAGAGGTTTTAAGGCCTAGAGCAGTGTTTCTGAAACAGACCTTGACTGTGTCTAAGGAGATAAAAGGATTACATGGGCAATGTCTGTGAGATACTGAGCTAAATAAGTTAAATTAAACATTAAAATGAATGCATGTAATATTAATGCATACAAAAAATTTACACACACACACACACACACACTATAAAGAACAATAAAAACCCAGCTTAACAAATACACTGCCAATCCCAGAGTCCCCTGGTTGCCCCTTTCTGATTGTAGCCTCCTCCTTTCCCCAGAGTAATCAGTATTCTGAATTTTGTGTTTGAGTTTTGTTTTTCATAATGGTTCTACTATAGGTATATAAATATATATCCTTAAATAATATATTTTAAATTTGTTTATGCTTTTGGGCTGGGCATGGTGCCTCACACGTGTAATCTCAGCAAGGTGGGATGATTGCTTGAGGCCAGGAGTTCAAGACCAGCCTGAGCAACTTAGTGAGACCATATCTCTATAAAAAATTTTTGAAAAAATATTAGCCAGGCATGGTGGCACATGCCTGTAGTCCCAGGCTACTCAGGAGGCTGAGAAAGGAGGATCACTTGAGCCCAAGAGGTCAAGCCTGCAGTGAGCCTAGATGGTGCCACTGTACTCTAGCCTGGGTGACAGAGCAAACCCTGTCTCAAAAAAATTTTTTTTGAAAAGCTTTTGAATTAGCTTTATAAAAAAGCATGCAGTGGATATTCTTCTAAGGCTTGTCCTTTATTCCATTCTGTGTTTCTGGACTTCATCTGTGTTGATAAACATAGCTGTAGTTAATTTTCATTGTCATTATTCATTTTGTTTATGAACAATTCATTTGCCATTTAATGTCTGATTAATATTATTTTGGCTTTGGTGTTTTGCCATCACAAACAATGGTGCTAGGAACTTTCTGGTAAATGTTTTTTAGAGCACATGTGCAAGAATTTCTCTAGGGTATGTATCAGTGGCTGTGAGGGTAGGTACATTTTCACCTTTGTAGGATAAACCAAATTGTGATCCAAAGGGACAGTTCTAATTTTCATTCAGTCTAACAGGCTTTAAATGTCATTGCTCCATATCCCCATCAACACTTGGTATTGTCAGACTTGAATTTTTTGCCCATCTCATTGTGATTTTGGTTCTCATCTCCTTTATTGCTAGTGAATTTGAGCATCTTTTCATATATTTATTGGTTGTTTGAGTTTCCTCTTCTGTAAATGCTATTATCCACGTTCTTGCCCAATTTCTAACTGGGTTGTCTTTTCCTTATTGACTTTTAGGAGTTCTTTATGCTTTCTTCATTGTAATTCTTAAGTTACATATTTGAAAAATTTCTTCTCTCAATTTGTGATTCATGTTTTCACTTTCTTAATGATGTTCTCTCATGAAGAGAAGTTTTACATTTTAATAGAGATGAATGTATCAATCTTTTATGTTATGGTTGTGCTTTTGGGGTCCAATTTAAGAAAGTTTCCCTACAAGAGATTAAAGATATTGTCCTAAATGTTTTATAATCTTGCTTTTCCCACTAAGTCTCTAATCTCTGTTTTTGTGAATAGATTTCTTTACAAACTCAGGACTTCCCTCGGTTGCCAGTATGCATTGTGGACCCCCGCCCCCTGAAGGAAGACAGAATACAGCATTTTTCTGTTGTATTTGGCTTTGGATTTCTTTTTCAGAGGCATCTCTAGGGATATCTTAGAACATACTCTGGGAACCACTGTTCTGTAGAGTAGAAAAAAATTAAAATTCACTTTCTACCTACATTCTTGACTAATTCTGGGATCCTGAATCAACTGCTGGGTCAATTCTTTGTGATTTGTTTTACTTATTTTGAAAATAAAGACCTTATTACCTAAACTAAAAAATAAAAGACAATATAATTATTAATATGCATAGAGAACAACAGCTAGAGTGAAAATATTAATGTGCAAAAAGTATTAAAATTATGTGCGTGTGTGCGTGTTTTGTTTTTTTTTTCAGACAGGTCTCACTCTGTTGCCCAGGCTGGAGTGCAATGGGACGATCTCAGCTCACTGCAACCTCTGCCTCCTGGGCTTAATCGATTCTCGTGCCTCAGCCTCCCGAGTAGCTGGGATTACAGGCATGTGCTACTACGCCTGGCAAATTTTTGTATTTTGGGTAGAGATGGGGTTTCACCATGTTGGCCAGGCTGGTCTCAAACCCTTGACCTCAGGTGATCTGCCTGCTCAGCCTCCCAAAGTGAAAAATATGAATGTATGAATATTCTCCGTCTCTTCATTCTATACCACTTGCTTGGGGATAGGAGTGTTGCATGGAAGATTTTTGCCTGCTGGATTCCCCCTAGGCTTTTCTGGTGGAGAATCTGGGGCATAGCTGTATGGAAGAAAGGCAGAAAGCCAAAATGATATATGCAATAAAGAGCTTGAGGAGAAGAGGTGGTACACAGGGGATGGGGGAGAAGACAGATATAGACAAGCTTTAAGTCCTGAGTGTTGGAGAGGGGTTGGGTGGAGAGTTGAGAGGGAGGAGTTGATAAAGAAAGGGGCTCCAAAACAACCACATGTGAGAATGTGAGAGTGTGAGAGAACTTGAGAGGTACAGTAAGAGGGGACTATCAGAAATGTGCTATGAATTGGCCAAGCGTGTGGCTCATGCCTGTAATCCCAGCACTTTGGGAGGCTGCGGCAGGCAGATCACCTGAGATCAGGAGTTCAAGACCAGCCTGGTCAACATGGTGAAGCCCCGTCTCTAGTAAAAATACAAAAATTAGCTGGGCATGGTGGTGGGCACCTATAATCCCAGCTACTCAGGAGGCTGAGGCTGGAGAATTGCTTGAACCCAGGAGGTGGAGGTTGCAGTGAGCAGAGATCACGCCATTGCACTTCAGCCTGGGCGACAAGAGTGAAACTCAGTCTCAAAAAATAAATAAATAAATAAATAAAAAGGAAAAAAAAAGTGCTGTGAATTATAAATTAGATCTCTTTTAATACTCTTTAAAGATACAAATAAATTTCAGAATAACTTTAACTTCCAGTTGCTGGGTTTCTTTTTGTTGTGTCTCTTTTAGTGCAACAACACAGGACGACTAACCAGTTAGGGTCCCAGATTTTATAATATTCTTTTATACACATGACTTTAGCTCATCATAATGATACTTCAGTGAGGTACGTAGGGGAAATGTTATTTACCTCTATTTAATATCTGAAAATACTGACTTAGAAAAGTAAAGTTACTGACTAAAGACAGTCTGAGGGTGGTTAGGATTCAAATCCAGACTAAGAAATGCAGTGTCTCTTTTCTTTCCACTGCACTGTGCAGGCTGCAGGGAAGACTCACGTATGATGCTCTTTGCAAAAACATTCACACAAAAATCAACCAACTCTAAATGAAATGGCAACTTTAAATTATTTGGACCTAATAATCACAATTTCTTAAGAAATGCTATTCAAAGATTCCTAGGGAAAAAAAAAACCCTATCATATATAATTTAGTGAGAGAATTTTGTTTAACTCAGCACTTCTCGGTTTAGCTTACATAATGCTGACCATACTTTTTAAGTGTAGGGGACATTTCCATAGATAAGAAGAGTAATTTATTCACAGATTCATAGGCATATAGTTCAACCTTTTCTCTGTATTCCTAAGAAATTGATGACATGATGGCCTTGGAAGAGACAACTCAAAATTTGTATTCAAAAAAAAAAAATAAAAAGTTAACCATTCCTAACAGGTCAATGAAATCGGACCAGAAGTCTTCATTTTTTGAGGAATGTACTTATTATTGTGGCTGACAGTGGGTCTCATTTTTCCATTTCACAAAATATGTATGTACGCTAATGTGAACTCCCATTTCCATCTTAAAACTGGAAATGAACGTAACTTTATTTCTTGATATCACAGGGCACTGACAAAATATTTCAAGAGCAGGAAATATTTGAAGTGATGATTATTATTTTAGTAGCATAAGGTCTCTTCTACTAACAATTAATTTTCATCACTTCCAGCTGAAGTTAAAGCTTTGCCCCCATCCCCTCTTTTTTTTTTTTGATTGCTGCAGGTTTTTTTTTTCTTCAATAATGTGCTGGGGAGTCCATTTCTTGTAGTAGCACCATCTTGGCTGCAGTGTGTGTCATTCTGCAAGCCCAGAGGGGTTCTTAAACTGAAACTTCCTTCTTGATAGCATTGCTATCATGAGTTCTGTCATTTCCTCTAATGAATGGAGTAAACCTGTGAGCATACACACCAATGAAAAATATATAAGGTCAGATCTGTGGTCCCAATATAATAGCAAAAAAGATGATTAATCGTTTGTTTTAATGAGGTAACTGGTATTTAATAAGTTATTGACTTTTCTTAGCATCTTACTAAAATGCTTTGGAATGTGAACAAATCCTCAACTCATCTAAGGCAGTATATTGATTAGGTATGAATTCATACATTGGGATTCTAGATGCTCTATTATCTCAGGGCCAGTGCATATTACCTGATTAGTATTGATTTCACTGTGGCCATCAGTGAATTCTCAAGGCATCGTTTTTAGTCAAGGAAGAATGTTTGGTGTGACCCTGAAATCACTTTGCAGCAGATCCAGAGAAAGTTAAGTTGTTGATGATTCAGTGCAAGTGGCCATGGCTTTAACTCATTGAACTGGATTTAATTTGTACTCATGGTTTCAATATTATTGTTATGCTCAGGAGATGTTCTCTGTTGATATTCTTTTACTTTGTTTTTCTTATACACTTTTCTCTGCCTAGTATAATTTTTCTCCTATTTTCTGCTTTGCAAACTCCTACTCACACTCCAGGACCCAACTCAAAATTCATTACCTCTGTGCCCTTGTTCCTGATTCCCTTGGAAGATTTTGTCTCCTGGGTCTTCTCATCATCCTCAGTTGTAATAACACTTCATATAGAGTGATAAATGCCAGTAATTCAGTAATTATGTCTTTATATCTTGTCCCTATTAAACCATGAGCTTCTTTTGGACAGGGCTGTAGATCATCTCTTACCATTGCTTATTCCTGTTGGATCCCGCTATCCAAGAAGAAGGTTCACAGCTAGCCATGTGTAAATGCTTGCTGCTGTTACACATTTGGTGGATATTTCTTTTCAACACTCAGATTCTGAAACTTCTGGCCCCATGGGATGTAAATGGGCTCTCAAATCCTACATGACCAGAAGTTTCAGAATCTGAGAAGTACAGGCACCAAGCACTTTGTGACTTCACCACCACCACGATTTCTGTGGCTTGTATGGGTCATACTCTGCTAAACACTTGAAATACAAAATCTCATTAATTTCTCACTATGGAGCAAGATCATTGTTATGTTCTCCATTTTACAGATAAACAAAGTGAGACAATAAATAATTTTTTTCAAGGTGACATCACTAGTAAATGGTGGGTCAGGGAGTCAAACCCTGATCTGTCTGACTCCAAAGCTGTATCTACACAGTGTACATGAGACACTCTGGAAAAGGCCCACCCCAACCAGGAGCCTGAAATTTCACCTGTAGAGATTAACTTTGAGGGGTCTTGAAGGCTTTACAGAAGCAGCAGGGACAAGAGGGTAGAAGTCATTAATGAAACACACCCAAATGAAATACAGTATTCTAATACACCAGAAATAGTTGATGAACCATCATACTTTAAGTTCTTTCCAACTAATTTCTTAACACAGAGCTGACAATTAGAAAAAATCTTTCCTTTAGGAATCATTCATATGGGAAAGAGACACAGAGCAGAGAGCTAACAAGGTGCCACAAGAGAGAGTGTCGTAAAGGAAAATTAAAAAATTTAAAAAATAAAACAAACAAAAACAAAATCCAAAAAGGAAAGTAGAAGACACTAAAGACCAATGGTGGAGGTTAATGGTGGGTGTGGGCAGTGGGAGCAGATCATGCTGGAACAGGCAATAAGAGGTGCACTGCCTATGAGAATTTAAAAACAACAAAACCCACTAAAAATCTGCTGTGGTGACCCTTAACAACGTCAGTGATAAAACACTCCTTCCCAAAAGGGTGGACCACTCCTGCCAAGCCCCACCTTGGTACACGCTGGTCCAACTCAAGGTTATGGGTCTCGGGATTACACCTGCTCTCCATACCAGAGAGAACTGCAGAAGCATCTGAATTCTGTTGTTTTTGCTTATAGAAGCAAAAGCAAAAAGTCTTTATAAAAAGACTCTGACCAGCATTGAGGTAATGGACTACTTTGAGTAGATCAAAATGAGGTGGGGAAATGTAATCCCCAGCTAGAACACTGTAGTGATTTCCTCTTGGTACTGTAATAAATCATCACAAACTTAGTGGCTTAAAACAACGCAATGTATTCTCTTACAGTTCTAGAAATCAGAAGTCTGAAAGGGTCTCATGAGGCTGAAATCAAGGCATTGGCAGGATTGCATTTTTATGGAGGCTGTAAGACCGATTTCCTTACCTTTTCCTGCATTTAGAGGCTGCCTGCATTCCTTGGCTTGTGGACCCTTCCTTCATCTTCAAAGCTAGTGGTATAGCATCTTCCAGTATCTCTCTGACTCTGACCCTCACTCTCCTGCTCCCTCTCATACATATCAGGCCCCTTGTGATTCCGTTGGGCCACCTGGTAATCTCCCTATCTCAAAACACTTAATCATATCTGCAAAGTCGCTTTTGCCATGTAAGGTGCTGTATGTACGGGTTCTGGGGATTAAGAAGTAGGCATCTTTGGGATGCATTTTTCTACCTACAATAAGTGTGTTAGAGTAGAAATTAGAGATAAGGAGACTGAGTTCCAATCTCCACGCTGCCATTGAGGAGGAACGTGCCTTGAGGGAAATCTCAACTCCCAGGCCATTGTTTCCTCCTGGTCCCTATGTAGACCCCGTTAGGATATTCTCTTTGAGAAGTAATGCCTTTTCCTAAACACAGGGAGAGATGGCTCCTGCTAATTAAAAGCCAGACCTGTTTTACACACTTACAAACGACACCCTAGCATTTGTTTAAGGCCACTTCTGAACCATGCCATTAGTCCTTCTAATGGCATTTCTGCAGGTTCTCAGCTGATTTCTGCTTACCATCCTACATTTACTTACACCTTGCCTACAGAGTGTGTAAGTTTTCAATTTCTCATTTTAAATAGAGGACTCCAATTCTATAGCATGGCTGATGCATTAAATATCCACAGCCAAATTGCTTAACGCCCAGGTTTTTTATCCCCTTCAAATTAAAGCTTTTAAAACACCCAGACTCCATGCTGGCTGAATGACATACACAGACTTTCTGCCGGCTCTGGGGGGCAGGCGATACTGGTTCCTGTCAAGTTCTAAATCTGGATGCTTTTTTATAGTGGAACAACTAAAAGGAATTGCTGCCTTATGATATATAACTACTACTTATTATAGATTGATCCATTTTGCAGCAGGGAGGTGGAAGGCAGGGAGCTGTAGGAAGAACAAGAACCAATCTTAGACTTGAGAGAAAGTAACCTTCTAATTGCCTTTTCCATGACAGTATCATAAGCTTCTTTCTGGCAGCTTTATTTCACAGTGACCTGCCACACTGCTGTAATTTTCCTGGTGTCACTCATACAGGTTTAAAAAATGATTGGTTTTATGGCTTTTATTTGGGAATTTGTCAAGGTTTCACATTTGTAGAAGCCTTGAAGCAGTGGCCTAATAGTCCATAATTTGGTGTTTAAAGGGATATTGGTGGGTAACCTGCTTGGGCCCACAGGTGCCTACAGTGATCACATCCTTATGCCTGGCAGGGAAATCTCCATAATTTCTGTTACGCTCCTGTAATCCTTTGCTGTCAGAAAACTCCATTCCAGGTTCCAGAGGACTCCAGTCATCCTGAGATGGGAGAAAACCTTTCAAGCTTTGTGATCAGGTTGATATTTAAAGCTAATTCTCATGAAATGTACTTCAGGTGTTCATAAACCCAGACTTGGGTCAGCGTATTCTGGCGATAAGGATTTACGTACTCCTTTTATGACTCACAGTCTGGAAATGAAAGTGCTGGACTCTGAGCTCTCTCTCTCTCTCTCTCTCTTCTAGGATCTCAATGCTCCCAACAGATGTTTTTAAAAGCCTCAGTTTCGAGGACTGTTTTGGCCCCCTGCCCCTGTGTGTACTCTTAGGTTTAATGAAAATTGGTGCCTCCAGAGCTCTCCTCCCAGTGGGGAGAGCAGCTCCTCTCGCGGTGCGGTTGCTTGTTCTCGCAGCCAGAACACACTGGGCCAGGGCTGTTGTGTGTAAACACACACATGCACACACACCTGCTTCATCCCGGCTCTCTTCTCTCCGAGTTGCCTGGGTTGGCCTCCGTTTGGAGCCTACCTGCTGGTGTTTATCACAGTCGGTGTTTTTCGCCTTCCATGTGCCTCAGCAGAGCCGGTGCTTATTTGAGCAGCGGGCGATTTTTCTGAAGTGACCTCCGCCGAGCGGGAGATTTATGGTGGCGTTTGCTTTCATTATGTGTGGAGGCTGCCTCGTGAGCTCGCTGCGTGGCTGTCGGAGGAAGAGCAGAACGCTTCCCAGAATAAGCCTCCGGTATTATCTTTGAACATATGTTCTTGATTAAATGAGAAGAGGAAAGTCTCTTCGTTTTTTCCCATTTGGAGGTTAAAGTGGAGGGTTTGTCTAAAAACAGATTGCAGTAAATTGTGGGTTTATTTGAGCAGTATGTCAACATTATTTACTCATGGAAAAAAAATCTCAAATTGATAGGTTTCTTTTAATTACCTCATCCTGAAAGCTGCTCTCAACAAACAGCAAATATTTCAGAAGCCATTTGGATAAGTCTGGAAATGTTGAATTATTGGAAACCTGCCGAGAATAATACCTTTGAAAATGTTTCCATAGTTCTGAGTATAAGAAAACTTGATTAGCAAACAGCTTGTCTCTGAGCAAACTGGATATTGCCTTCTGTGATCTTGCTGGCCTCGTAAAAGATGGCTTGCAAGATTCTTGTGTAATACTCATCACACCACCCTGAAAAACAGGTACCTTTCTGGGGCTCGTTATTATTGTCTGTCACTCAGACTAGAGTGACCTTGTTTAACCCCACTACAATAATATCTTCCTCTTGAGTTCTGTCCAGGAAACACAAAAGCTAAATGAAAGAAGATTCAGTAATTGAGTGAGTTCTCAGCAAGTCCAAAGAGCTCTTCTAGCAAATCCAGGCCAAAGCATATTTGACCAAAGAATGTTCTTTGACTTCATTGCTCGGTCTCAACTAGATGGAAAGATGGGCTGCTGGGCAGAACCATTCCTAGAGCCCAAACCTGTTTGAGGATGGGGTAATTTTCCCGGTGTCACTCATGCAGGTTTAAAAAATCTCAAAGCTCCTAACAGATGTTTAGGTGAGGGAGGTAGCAGAGAGAAAGACAGAGACTCATATGTAAGCCAAGGACCCTTATACACATACACCCTTAGGCTCATGTTCTTCTGTAATTTTCTTTTCAGAATTGCTTGTGATGTTTGCCTTGTGTATGCATGCGTGTGTGTGTGTGTGTGTGTGTGTGTGTGTTGAAGGGATGGATGAGTTGGCAGGGGTAGGGGGTATGGGGCCTATAAATGAGAGATTGGGGTGGGTGGACTGGGGGCCTACACACTACGATTCACTGTGTGCCCCAGGTTCCCAGGGCACATCCCATACTTTGGGTAACATTTCTTGCACCAGCATATAAAACTGAGTTTACTCCTTGGGATACTTCTAAACTGAGTATCTCATTAAGAGTATTTCATCTGAAATGGGCATATGCAGGTTTCATTTCAGGACTACTGTATAAGCTAGTAAAAATGTACTAGTTGTTAATTATTGAAATATCTATTAGTTGGTAAATCACTGCATGAGACCCACTGAATACTCTACACCACCCCAAATGTACCCTGGCCTTCACTTCTAGGACCTCCTCCCTGGCTTCCTCTAAATCCAGGAACTAAAGACTTAATGGCTAGCACTTTGGGGACCTCCAGGGCCTGATTTGGCACTACAGCTGGCCCTTGAACCTCATCGGCAGACAAGAATTCTGAATGTAGGCCCCGGGTGTATGTGCAATTGTCAGGAGCCTGAGCCTCAGAGCAATTCTCCTGGTGCCTGCCCAGATGTGGACCCTCAAGGCAGCCAGAGCTCCTAGCTCCCTTGGCCATGGCTTGGGTTTATATAGAAGAGGTCAGACAACAGAGACTTGCCAGGGCAGTGTTCCCAGTCATGCCAACAAAAATCACTTTTTAAAAGAAGTTCTGAGCCATTGGGAGATCAAAGCTTCTTTCTTTCTACCCTTGCAAGTCATTTCCTCCACATACCAGTGTGGAATCCAGCAGCCTTCACCGTGGAGACCAGTGCAGAAACAGAAGATGTAATTCTAGTCCCAGCTCCAGCACTTAATACCTCCATGACCTTGGGCAAGGGACTTAACCTCCTCACACTGCAGTTTTCTCATCTGTAGAGTATTGATGTTTGACTCGATTCCTTCCAGCTGTAATAACAAATAATTTTGAGTCCTTAAATTTATGTTTACTAGCCCATTCACCCACCCTGTCAATGGATATGCCAGTAATGCTTCTGAAAGAAAGGTATCATCTGCTAACAAATAATGTTTTGAACACAAGTTAAGGTTAGAATGATGCCAACTGTCCAGTGCAGTCTGAACAAGGGCACTGACATGCACAAGATGAGGCTGGCTTGCCCCCCTCCTGTTACCACATCAGTAAACACATGTGAGCTCTCCAGCTGCACTCGGTTGATGGAGCATCACACTAATGGGGCCATGACCATTGATTCAATTCCTGCTCACTTAAAGATAATTTTAACCACCTTTAAAAAACATATTGCGGCTTATAAAGGGCCCCTAAAAAGTAGGTTATTTTCACTATTAATAATAACAGGTCAATGCAAATCCATTATTATTAGGGGAAATAATCTCAACATATAAGGATCAATTACATAAACTTCAAAATTAAGGTGACATTACATTATTAATGGTATGTATTTGGAATGTTTTTCATTTCTTGACTCATTTTGAGTATTGGTAGCTATAATTTATACATTATAACATTTCTTTAAGATTTTCTTTGGTTTCTCAAATTGTAAATTTTTTATATCTTCAGGGTAGAGGAGGGGAAGGAAAGATTCCATCTCTTACTTTAGAATAAATATCAGTTATAACTTAGGAGCTAGTATACAGAAATGCATTTTGTAGATTTTTATTATCAAGCTCTTCACTACATGGAGATTATACTTCTTGATGTTACACTATAGGCATCAATGAAGATGATTAGGATTAAAATATGGTGATACTGTTGTTTGCAATTGGGAGGATTATTGTTTTAGACTTGTTAAGGACAAAAGAATCAGTGCTTTTCAGAGAAGTTTGAGTTCTGGCCTGGCCTATGTGTCTGCATGATTCAATGACGCAGTCTTGATAGACAAAACAGTTGTGATGGCTTGGGAGTCACTCTTGCTGGTTTTTAAGAAAGTGAATTCTGAATGTGGATTCTCTTCTCATTCACCTCTTTCATTTTGGCTTCCCTTCTTGTCCCCGTAAACAAAAATCCTACTGGACTCAAACTCCCAGCTCAGTTTTAGGAATTGTGGCCACTTTTTTTTTCACAAGCAACACTGCAGACACTTATTTAATAAAATAATTTAAGCTGTGGAATGTAATACTCTTGATTTAGGAAATTGAGGATTTGTCCCTATTAAACATCCTATTTAAGCACTAAAAAAATGATAAATGGTATATCCAGATGATGTACTACTTCAAGATCTACAAATAATTGCCAAAGTGCAAGATGAATAAATTACTATTCCTTTAGCAATTTAACCTCTATCAGGGTCTCATGAGAGTTTGTTAATTGTTGTGATAACATTTTAGGTTTGGTTCAAACTTTCTTATGATGCCAAATTTACTGACTCATACCCTATTCTTCCTTACATGTGTGTAAAGGAGCTTTCAAGACCCGCTGGTAAAATTGAAGACTAATCCATTAAGGCTTAGCAACGAAGAAAGAATCTGCACCTTGGGAGGAACAGCTAAGTATCATGGCCAACACTTGTTCCTGGGGTTCCTTTTTCCCTTGAGGGTTTCTTGCTTATGGTCCTGTTGTCCCCACACTAATCTCTGCAGAACACTCCTCCAATAATGTTTAGCCCAAAGGTAAACTCAACTGTCTCCTTAATTTTCCAAAACACACAGCATGGCTGTGACCAAACTGGAACTATTTTTTTTTTTTTTTTTTTTTTTTTGAGGCAGGGTCTCGCTCTGTTCCCCAGGCTGGAGTACAATGGCACTATTATAACTCACTACAGCTTTGAACTCCTAGACTCAAGTAATCCTCCCACCCCAGCCTCCCAAGTGGCTGGAACTACAGGCATGTGCCACCACACTCAGCTAATTTTTTCTGGAGAAGGGTTCTCACTCAGTTGCCCAGGCTGGCCTCGAACTTCAGGCCTGAAGCAATCCCCCCAACTTGGCCTCCCAAAGCCTGGGATTCCAGGCATGAGCCACTGTGCCTTGCAAACTAGAACTTTTAAACAAAATTTTTAGGCACCAAAAAGTTTGAGATAACAAAAGAAAACTACATACTAAGGAGAACATAAAAACAGACTATCTAGTTTGCAAGACTCAGCTCTTAACCGTGTTTCTGCCTCCATTGGAGGAAATTGTCAACCTCTACCACTTGGCCATAGGCCAGGTCCCAGAGAGTGATGAGTCTTCCATTTCTATCTATCTCAGGCTCCCTTTTTCCATCCAGCGACACCTTTTCCCTGGGTAAGAGATAGGGGGAATGTCTGCCCCTTCAGCAGACATTCAAACCCTCCTTGGCAGAGCCTTATGCTATGACCTCTGCAAGCTCAGGAGGCACCTGGATTGCTCAGCAGCCCCAGGAGACACACCAGAGGATAAGGGGTGTTGATGTTTGGGACACTGTAGGAAAGTCAGGACCAAACCCAAAATGGTTTCTTATAATGATGCTTCTTACCCTTATTTGTGTTTATAACATATTTGCAAATGTTAGGACTCTTATCAGTATATTTGAAGAAATTAAAAATGAACAAGTCAACAACAGTTATAAAACAATCGTTTTGGTTGGGCACCAGGGCTCAGGCCTGTAATCCCAGCACTTTGGGAGGCTGAGGTGGGCGGATCACTTGAGGCCAGGAGTTTAAGACCAGCTTGGGCAACATGGCACAATCCCATCTCTACTAAAAATACAAAAATTAGCCAGGTGTGGTGATGCACAACTGTAGTCCCAGCTACTTGGGAGGCTGAGGCACGAGAATTGATTGAGCCTGGGAGGCGGAGGTTGCAGTGAGCCGAGATCGCGCCACTGCACTCTAGACTGGGTGATAGAGCAAGACTCTGTCTAAAAAAAACAAATTTAAAATAAAACAATCATTTCTATAATATAAAAGCTTTATCACTTTTATCAATAAATTTTATCAATTTTAAAGTGATAAGCCAAGTGATAAGCTTTGCTACTGTTGAATAGAACAATGTATTGATCTGACTTATTTTCTCCAGGCCTCTAAAGGCAACATTCCCCCTTGTTCCAGTAAACACCTTTTTGTTCAGGTTTGATGTGGTCACCACCTATGTCCTATTCCCAGAAGTTGCTCCTTTGTTCTACATCATGTTGCCTCTGCTCGTTGAGCTCTGTGGTCCATCTGATGGACATCATAAAAACAGGCTTCCTACTCAGATGTCACCAAAATAAATGTTGCATGTTGTTCAAAATTTGTTAGCACACTTACAGAGCTTTCTCAGACATACCAAAGTGCCCATGGCCTTAGTTGACAATCACAATACTACATTCTTAGGGTAACTTGAACAAGGTCAGAATTTTTATATTACATAATTGTGACTAATCTTGTTATATACACTTGCTTTTTGTACACATATATAGGTATATGAAAAAATATTTGCATTTAAATTTCCTCCATGTGTGAATTTAGATGTATGAGTTTAGAGGTGTGTGTGTGTTTTATATAAACAATATGGCAAGGAATGCCGGCTAAAATACAAAGATCTACAGATGACTCTCTCAGGATGGGCCATTGGGTGTTGTGATGTGGTGACTACTTCAAAACAAAGGGAAATGTTTTGCTATGAATTTCCTGTCCATGGAAAACTATATGGTTAAAAAAAAAATCTTCTTTCCTCTTGAGAACTATCCATGTGCCAAAGTAAGAAGCTCCTGAAAGGATTACTCAAGCTTCCCCTCCCCCGCATCTTCTCCTCATCCCCAAAGCCTAATAATTCTGAAAAAGACAAAATGGAAGGGCACTTGTCACTAAACTTCTTAGCACTTTAAAATAGCCAGACGCATTGCCTGAGACTATGGCAAGTTTGGACTCACACCAGCCGTGAAAATACTCTGTCTTTTTTTAGGAAGTAAATTGCATACACATCACAAAGAGTATTCTGAAAGTGGTTTTCTTTCTGCTTTGTCTGAACGACTCGCACGTCAGCCTTAACCATGCTCTGAGCTCATAAACATGTTCTTCAGCTTGCCAAACTCCCCAACCTCTGCTCGGTTGCCAGAGTGGCGGCATTGTATTACTCCGTTGCTAGGAGGGCAAGACAGCTGAACCCTAGGCCTAGAAAAGATGTTGAGATGGTATACGTAATGTCCTTGTTTTATAAATGAGGCGCTTAAAGCTCAGAGAGACTGCATGGCTTGCTGGAGGCCACAAGCTTGTCTGTAATAGTCTCGGAGCCTGTTGATTCTGCCTCCTCAGTTGATTCAAGGCTGTAACTCCTGCACCATTACTGAAGCCCTTTGAACACTGCCAGATACTATGTAAATGTAAGGTATCTGTGGAAGGCTGAAGCTGCCAGAAGTTTGTCTGTCGTAATGAAGGTTTCAGGGTAAGAGGAACTCTTTCCTTCAGCCAGCTCCCTCTGTCTCTTCTAAAATGACTGAGAATATACAAGAACCTTTTAGCCTCATTATGTGAAGCCTTAAGAATATAAAGTTTGTGAGCTGGACACAGTGGCTCATGACTGTAATCCAATCTGAGCTACTCTGGAGGCCGAGGAAGGAGGATTGCTTGAGCCCCCGTTCAAGACCAGCCTGAGCAACATAGCAAGACCCTATCTCTAAAAAATTAAAAAATAAATTAGCCATATCTGGCAGCACATGCTTATAGTTCCAGCCACTTGGGAGGCTGAGGCAGGAGGATTGCTTGAGCCCAGGAGCTCTAGACTGCAGTGAGCCATGATCATGCCACTGCACTCCAGCCTGGGCAACAGAGTGAGACCCCATCTCTTTTTAAAAAAAATGTAAAGTTTGTGGTAATTTAGATATGAGGACATATTCTTACAGAATAACTTCAAGCTAAGCATTTATTTTCATAATGGTAAGTACTTATAAGAGGAGTTGTGTCTAAAATCAGTAGTTCAGAAATGATTTTATGAAAATAACTTCATCTTCTAGGTTTAGCATCTAATTCTACAAAGAAAAGAAAATATTATACTTATGACATATTACTATGTAACATCCTGAGGCCCACTGACTTGTGATTGGTTTTATTCATTTCATTCACATTAATCTTAGTTTTTATCCTTCCTTTAAATGTGGGCTGGATTGTTTGACATTGTGATTCACACAGAAGTAACAACATACATGATTCGCTCCCCTAATTCTATAACTAGCTCTCACACAATTGCACTGTTCCATTAAACCCATCACTTGCCCTTCACCCCTTCTTTCAGTGCTTCCAAATTTTTGAGGTTCAAATATGCATTATCTTATCAATAAAGACAAAAGTCTACCAGAAATGGAGGAAATATAGCAGAGCCATTTTCTTTATGACAAAAAAAAAAAAAAAAGGAATCATTTTTTGCTTTAAATGGGTTACATCAGGCAACTTTTAAAGCATGTTTCCTGTGGGTCTGATTTGGGTTGTGATATCTACAAGTATATGTAAACACAGACCGTGAGATTTGCTTTCTTTGTTTGGAGAAAAGATTTCCTGAGTTCCTTGTCCCAGGCTCATTTTTAGGGCATCTTCATGGAATCTCATCAAAGTTTACACACGATCATGTGAAACAATTATATCTGAAGTAACTTATTTACTGATTGGCCAGAACTCAGTGAAGTTTATTCTCCTGTCATTGCCTGCAATCATGCTCTTGGATTTCTCTTCCTCAGTCATGGCTTTGCAGTTGCTTTTAAGTGTAGTATTAAGGTCTGCTGGAGTCAAATCTCCCTGCTCCCATATCAGGCCTCACCCTGATATGGGAGCTTCAGTAATCTCGGTAGGGAAGGGCAGTGTAGTCTTTCCTTTCTTGTTTTTGTGTTTTCTTTCCTTGTTCCTCATTTGTTGCCCCTGGTTCTCTCTTCCTTCTCTATGTGGCACCAGGGAGGAGGGATTAGGAAATGCCTCTTATCTGTCAGTGTTGTTCTAATCTCCATCTCTGTATCCTTGGAGTTCTCCCAGGGCCCTAGGCTGTGGCTATTTACTGTGACCCTTGGTAGTACACCTACAGCCTGGGCTCCTTTTACCCTGCTGTATCTTGGAATCTAATCTACTCTCCAGCCCCAAATCAATGCCTGGACCATCTTTCGCTTCAGAGACATTCTATCTTTCACCTGTGCACATTCACTTGCTGTGGTTTCAAATCGAGAGATTTATTTTAGTTAGGCATCGTTTTTCACCCTGGGTGCTTTCTCCTATTTCATTTGAGTCTAGCCATGTAATTTAAATTTTATTTTATTCAGGATCTAAATGTTTTATAGTAGTAGGGTCCCCTGGAGTACCAAGTCTGTTCTGGAAAGTAGAGGTTAGACCCATGAGTTTGGGAAGCTTTGCAAAAACCCAGATAAGGAGTAAGACGACCAGCTCTTTTTATTGCATGCTTGCCTGTCCCTATGAATGTGTCTCTTGAGATAAAGTATCAGACTTCTATATACCTACATAGTTTCTTCAAATAATCTTATTTTTAAATTTCTAATCTTATATAGTCTAGACAGAATGATAATGGTTGGACTGCTATTGCCATGTGTTTTTAAGTCTTTTAGATTTTGTGTGAGTCCTTAGTACTTATTGTCCCCAGCTTTGGGGCTTTTAGTCAAAATTCTAAGATAGTAGGGAACATCCCATCTTGTTCTGTGCGTGTTTGAGACCTTGCGTTTTTAGATCATAGTTCTTAGCCTCGCTGAGGAATCTAAACATCACTTAAGCCAGTCAATCCCAGCCCTACTGAGGACCTGAATTCTACCGTTATAGGGTTGTCTGGTGAGAATTGTAGTTGGGTAAAACTGGTTATATGTTTGACTTGAGATTTCCGGTGCCCTCTTTACAAGATCTAAGGATTTAGAATATACCACTATGGTATGTTTGGGATCTTCATTAAAATTTTGGAAAAGGAAAATCAGAGCAATACATCTTACAGTGTCTTCACCTTGGGCTTGGACTTCCTCCTAGGCAAGCTGTGTGTCACATGGACTTGGTAGTAAACTATTAAAGAAGGTGGCGTGAATGAGACAAGCTCCCGGGAAGTCGGGATAATGGCCACCATAGCCATTAAGGGCAAAGCCGCTGGTCTCTAGAGGTTTCACAAAATTCCCCATCCAGAGGTTTCCCAAAAGTGTTAGGGAAGCCTTGGGGAGGCTTCAGCAGCTCAAAGTACATTGAGCTATGTTGTAACTACCTGATTACCACTCAAGCATTATTAAACTCTAGAAGTGTTTGAGTTCTAGTAAGATGTCTAAACACAGATATCTAAGGGGTAACAGTTTGGAGTGTCTGTCATCTTATTCTAATTTTCTGAGTGCTCACCACTACTCCACAGCCATATTTTTGAGCGAAGCAGTTCTCTGTTTTCTTTCTTTTTTTTTTTTTTTTTTTTTTGTGACGGAGTCTTGCTCTGTTGCCCAGGCTAGAGTGCAGTGGCGTGATCTCAGCTCACTGCAACCTCCACCTCTAGGGTTCAAGCGATTGTCCTGCCTCAGCCTCCCAAGTAGCTGGGATTACAGGCGCCTGCCACTGTGTCCAGCTAATTTTTGTATTTTTAGTAGCGATGGGGTTTCACCGTGTTAGCCAAGGTGGTCTCAAACTCCTGACCTCATGATCCGCCCGCCTTGGCCTCCCAAAGTACTGGGATACAGACGTGAGCCACCACGCCCAGCTGTGCGATGCAGTTCTCTAGCCATAATTGATTAGCTTGGAGTGGACAACTTGACTTCTAGACTCGATCTTTATTTCAAGAATTTGGAATTGGCACTGAGAATAATTTGCCCTTGTGGTTGAAACTTGATACAAACTTGGAACTTTGCATGGAGGAAAAAAAAAAGAGAGAGAAGAAAAGACAGATGCTTTCTTGTCCCCTGAGGGTTTTCCAGTCTCCAGAGCACTACATAGCTCTTGGCATCTTTCTAATGAATTTCCCTTTTAGGTAAATATAGCTCAAGTTGATGTCTCTTATTTAAAACCAAGATAGCTTTGACTAAGATAAATAACCCTCCAGTTTTTTTTTTTTTTTGAGACAGAGTCTCACTCTCGCCAGGCTGGAGTGCAGTGACACGATCTTGGCTCGCTGCAACCTCTGCCTCCTGGGTTCAAGTGATCCTCCTGCCTCAGCCTCCCGAGTAGCTGGGACTACAGGTGCATGCCAACACACCCAGCTAATTTTTGTATTTTTAGTATTTTGTATTTTTAGTAGAGACGGGGTTTCACCATTTTGGCCAGGATGGTCTTGATCTCTTGACCTTGTGATCCGCCCACCTCAACCTCCCAAAGTGCTAGGATTATAGGCGTGAGCCACTGCTCCCGGCTCGGTTTTTTTTTTTTTTTTTAATTATTATTTCCATGCTTACACTTTTGTTTATGTCGTGAGAGGAGGGGGAACAGGGATAATGGAGAGGGAGTTGCTGCTTTGGTCAGACTTCGGAGTTGTAGACAGCAGGCTCCACTAGAGTCAGTCTAAACAGAAAAGGGTATGTTAAAGAGTATTAGATAGTTCATAGAATCTCTGAACAGAAACATTCTTAGAAGCTCCATGACCAAGAACAGAGCAGCCAAGTACAACATACCCAGAAGACTGCCCGACTAAACCATGGGATTGTTCTTAGTGGCCCGTGTGATGTTAGGGACTGGATGGCAGACATGTTTCCACAGCTACCCCAGGAAAACCCAAATCCTTCTTTCACTACTGTTATTGGAAAAGCCTGTCTCACTGAGAATTCAGCCATTTCCTCAAGTTACTCACTTCCACCTCCAAGTGTCTCATTGGAGTGGGCTGGGAGTGGGTGTAGAGCTTAGGTCACATGCAGATTCCTAACCACAAGAAAGTATGGAAAATACAATTCTTTTACCTTCCAGCCCGTAGTAGATAGAAAGGCAAATTAGGAGAGGGTTGGAATGAATGTTGAGTGAACAAATGTACAGTATCTTCCTCAATGTCCATCACTGTGCTGTGGAGAAAGAAAAGTGAATTCTTCAAATGTCTTTCAAACTATCAGAAAAATATGCATCATCATAGCTTTGCAGGGAGAATGGGGAGGGAAGGCACAGAGTGTGGGCTTAGGAAGCGCCTATAGATTTGCCAAGGGAATAAAGTAGTTTTGAAATATATTAATATATGTTTCTTTTTTGAACTTCCTTTTGTGTGACCATCCTCATCCAGTTAGAGGTGTTTATTGTGTCAGGAATGATCAATATTGTTGAAATATAAAGGAAAACAAAGTGTCAGGTTTAGTTTTTGTCTTCCCAAGTAGCATTTAATCCAAAGAAAGATAATAATATTGTCTCAGCTAGCGTTTGCTGAGAGAAAAAAGGAGTTCTTTTTTATTCTCAGACCTCTCTTTCACATACCAAAACCCAACTTGGATTAGAGTTTTACTATGAGCACAGCATAGAGAGGATAGAAGATACAAGAAAGGAAGAATCAGTAGAAAGGCTTCCTCTGTGAGAGAAAGCAGAGAGATTGGAGGGAATTCACTCAGAGTAGGGATGCTGTTAGGTCCCTGGAAAGGCCCTTCCAACTCTCCAGACTTAAATCAAAGGGTGAAGAAGAGGAGGGTGATAGAAACCAGATAGTGCGGGTGTGAGAGAGTCTGAGAATGTCCAGGCTGATGGATGTTCAGATAGATTGGCCTGAGATGCTGTCTGGTAATAAAGATTTTCTGTTTGACCAAACTTTGGTCAGGCTCTTCTGAGTCCTTTTCTTGACTAGACCTTGACCTTGGTCTCATCCTGACTTTGGGCTGCATAGCCTAGTCTTAACGAAGGATCTTGCTAAATCATTCCCCACCCTAGATATCTGATCAAGTTCCTCATCCCTCACTTTGATGTGTAAGTCCTTATCCTGTGTTTAGCAAGAATGCTGTAAGGCCAGTTTAGCAAGAGTCCCCCCTAGTCTTAATATCTCTTCTTAGTAGTTTTTCATCCACCGACTCCTTCACTCTGCTCATTGACTATAAATCCTCAGCTATCTCTACTGTATTCAGAGTTGAACCCAATGTCTTTCTCCTATTGCAATAGATATCATCTTTACTACAGCAGTCTTGAATAAAGTCTTCCTTACCATTTTTACAAGTGTCTGGATAATTTTTCTTTAATGCTGGTCCCCAGCATCTCCAAATGGTATGTTGGAGAACCTAGGGTTCCACATGAACCTGGAAGGGGTTCACAGAAGTTTTGATAAAACAGTGATTGTGCAGAGGCCTAGGGACAAGACAAGGTGATCACAAAGGGTAGAGGCTTCACATCTTGAGGCAACGGCAGGGACCCCAGAGTCCAGCAGTGGGCCAGGCACGACTAGCCACACCTTGGCGGATACCAGCAGAGGGCATCAGAGACCAGACCAGCCTGATGAAGACCTGCTCTCTGGAGAACTAATGTGCCCACTCTCAACCTCCCTCACTCCTGAGAGGCTGTCTTGGAAAGGAAGAGGGAAAAAAGGGCCCCCTTGATAAATTTGAAAAAATCAGCACTGAGAAGGAATTTAACTTTGAATTGATTGAATATTTACCCCCAAAAGAATGAGTTAAATTGAAAGAGACTTTCCTAAAAGCAGAAGAGACTGAGGTTTAAGTTTTTTTTAATTGTCTCTGCTACTGACGGAACGGGGCCCCATAGCAAGTTGGGATAGATAATAGAAAATAAGAAAGAGCTACATATTTTTTCTTTTTTTTTGCACATCTGAGTTGTAATGTTTACATTTCAACCTCCCTGAGTGTAGACTGAGAAAACTGTACAGCCCTTTGGAGCAGCGTCTGATGGTGGTTTGGAAAAGGCTTGGTAACCTAATGAGAGTCCAGAGAGGATGATATGAGTTGGAAAGGATAAAGGTAGTCCTTTTCTTTTCCTGGGAGCCAAGGTTGGCTTTGCAAGGACTCCTAGGTCTCTGGTGGGCCTAGAGAGAAGACCAAAAGCCTGCTCAGCCAGCTAAAGGTACTGAGTGCCAAAGCTGGGGCAGTGGATGGCTGGGGTGAGGGTCCACAGGACGCTCAATGCCAGCAGAAGGGGACCTGTGGGGGTATGTCCAATGCCTGTGGAAGAGGGGCCCTGATGGACACTCGTGACCACCCTCTCGTGGTATGAGGCAGCCAGAGGCAGGATGCTGCCAAGGCCAGAGACCAGCCAGGGAAAGAGACCAACTGAGAACAGACTACAGGGCTTCCCAGCAGTAGATGTCCACCCACTGCTCAGGGACCAGTATGGCCACCAGAAGCCCCTCTCCCATAAGTGTGAGGACCTGACTGAGCATTTACTCAAAAGAAATTGATTTCCTTTGAAAGTGTAAACCTGAGATGGGCAGATCATTTTAATTGGCAAGTGTAATTCTATTTCTCACAGTTTAGTATAGTGACACAGAACATAAAGTTTTGAGTCAGATGACCTGCTCTTGAATTGGCGCTGTTTGCTAGCTATGTGGCCTTGGGCAAATAACTTAAATCTCTGTCACTGGCTGCTCATCTTCTAAATGGGGATCCTGATAGTACTTTCTCCTAGGAAGTGTGAGGGTTAAATGGTTAATATATCTCAAGCACTGAAAAGAGTGCCAGGACACACAGCAATCACTGTATAAAGGTTCGCTATAACAATTGCCCTACAGGATGTGGATTCACAAGGAAGCTGGAATCTGTTAGAGAAACATTAAAAAAAAAAAAAGCTCCACATGTTTGCTCCATCTCATCCGTGGTGTGTAAATTTTGGACCCCATCACAGACAGATCCTTGGCTCCAATAGCATCACACCTAAGGCAGCGGCCCCAGGGGGTAGTATATCAAAAGTCCTGCTTCATTCAGGAGGCTAAACTCAGAAACCTCAGCTTCTGAAGTCTGTCAGTATGCACCCACACACCCCTCTTTAGAGTGATTTCTTTTAGCATTCAGGATGGTTTTCAACCCAGAGACAACAGGCTGCCCCCCTGCCTTGGTCTGACTGCCTGTTTTAGTTGCTATTCTTTTATCTCTCACAACTGGGTGAAGTTGCTCCCTGAATTTTTATAGCACTTCAGGAAGAGGCGGGCTATTGTTACAAGAAGAACATTTAAGTATATTGTTCACTTTTTTTGAACAGAGATTGTTGATGTTATTTTTAAATTCTAAACCTTTGGGGGCAGTAAGAGTTTTAGGGGAACAAACTCTTTAATGCATAATGAGACTGGATCGGTGCTATTATAAAATGGGAGCGCCCTGGTGTCAATTGCCTGTGGTAGAGTGTGGCGTTAACCAAACTAAGGTCAGGCTTCTATTTTAGCATGGGCTGAGGCTAACTGTACCCCCTGCTCCCTGGAGTCAGACTCTCAGGTGGCTGCCTATGGATTTGTTCAGGCATTTACTCATTGAGGAGGTAGTAGGGACAGGTGGAGAACCCACTATGCAACTACCATTTGCTGAGTGCTTGTCACATGCCAACATTGTACCAGTCACTCTGTATTAAATACTGCATTGGTTTCCTAGGGCTGCTAGAACAAATCACCACAAACATAGTGGCTTAAAACAATAGAAATTTATTATGTGATAGTTCTAGAATCTAGAAGTCTGAAAATAAGTTGTCAGGAGGGCCATCCTCCCTCCCAAGGCTCTAGAAGAAAAAGAAATCCCTTCTTTCCTCTTCCAGCTTCTGGTGGGTCCAGGTGTTCCTTGGCTTGTGGCTGCATTGCTCCAGTCTCTGCCTCTGTGATCACATTCCCGTCTCTTCTTCTTTGTGTCTTCTTCTGTCTTAGACACTCATTATTGGCTTTAGGCCCTATCTAGAAAATCCAGGATGATCTCATCTCAGGATCCTTAACTTAATTATATCTGCAAAACCCCCTTTTCCCAAATAATGTCACATTCACAGATTCTGGGTTTGGAACATAGATATATCTTTTGGAGGGTTCACCGTTCAACCTACTGCTGATACCTCTGAAATTCTCACAAATTCTGAAATCATCCATCATTATCTCAAAATTGAACTTCAAAAAGTTTTCTTCAGTTATTCAGGGTTACACGTTTTGTAAGTGACAGAGCTGATTTAAATGCGGGATTGTCTGGTTTCAAAGATGTTGTTCTTTCTACTGTATGATACTGAAAACGACAACAATAATCAATGATCTTAGCTGGCATGTCCTGGATGCCAATGGAGCAGGCACTATGCTAGTATTAAAAGTATTATTTCTAAAGTTTCTAATAATCCTACAGTAACGTCTTCTTATTCACAATTTATAGATGAGGAAACAGAGAAGCTCAGATGAGTTAAAAAGGCTCAGGGTCATACATATAATAAGCAGGAATTTGAAATCAAAGGGAAACCAAGTCAGATGACTTTAGAAAAATCTTCAAAGCACTGAGGAAACTGACAGTAGGTTAGCAGCATTACTTTGGGCAGATGAAGAATTGGAAATGTCTCTTCGAAGGTCATTAAAAATTCCTGAAACATTTGGGATCAATTTAACCCTACCTGGTGCAGTGTGTGTTATGGGGCAATTTCCACGCTGTAAGGGAAGCAGAGATTTGGGGCATTTTCTTCTTTTTCCAGCCCTCAAGCCAGTCTCTGTTGTCAGATCCAGTCCATGCCTTGACTTTGCCCAGTTATAGAGGACTGTCTTTGATGCTACAGAAAGCACAATCACTCTACTTTGAAAAGCATTTAAGCATTTTCAGAGCTCAGTCTCATTTCATTTCGTTCTTAGAACAGTCCCTGAGGTTGGTAGGGTGAGTATCATTATCCTCATTTACAGTCCAGGAGCCTGAGTTTTGAAGTGAGTTGTTACTATTTGCTTCACACAGAGGCAGAAGCAACTTGAAGCCTGACTATTTGAATGCAATTCTAATTCTTTTTCCAGAGGACCAAGCCTGTTTTAGATTAAGAAAAAAATTCCAAGAAAAAAAGGAAAAAATTGGCTACCATTAGCTTTAGGTAGGTAAAACACACACATATTCTCTCTCTGTCTCTCTCTCTCTGTCTCTCTCTCCCGCTCTTTCTTTCTGTCTCTCTCTCTCACACACACACGCATGTACACACACACACACACACACAAAGTGGTAAAAAGGTCTCCTTTCTCTTTTCGGTCTTGAGAATAAATGAGTGCATTTCCCCACTGGTACTCAGAAGTGATTTGCAACTGAGAATTCTTTCTTAAGGGCAGAGGGCTCTTTTGTATGACCTTATTTTCCTTGTAGTTCCAAACAAGTGGGCTAAGCATGCTCTATTATGTCCAGACTGGTGTTTATAGTCCCATCTTCAGATGATAGATGTTACTTTATAATGCTAAACCTGATATTACACAATTCTCAACCCCTCTTCCAAAGACTGGGCTGCATATGCCAAAACTTTATGATGACAAATCATAGAATTGGAAGGAAAGAAATGTGATACTCAAACTCTACTAACTCAGATAATATACAGAAATATCTGTAAGCCAGTGGTACTCAGTCTTCATTGTTAAGAGGGAGGCAATTTTCTAAATAATGTTACAGAGAAAAGAATTTAACCCCAAGTGCATGATAGCCCACCAAAAGAATTCTTCTCTAACTGAAGTATGAAGGGTCCTTCTTTTCTCTTGAATCATTATCTCAACACAAATCTTCTGTGCCTCCTTAGACACTATGGCCACTGTCCACTTCTAGGACCTTCAACTACTCAACCAGCATACCTGCCCAACACAGTTCAACTGGCTGGGACTAACCAGGGACTTACCTTAGAAGTCCCCTTAACTCTCCACCCCTCAACCACACATACACACACACACACACACACACACACACACACACACTGCCAAGCCACCTAGTACTCACCAATAGGTTCTGGCTCTTCCCCTCATTTCCAGGCTTGGATGAAACAAGAACACCATACATACATCAGGTTTGGGGTTTGGTGTCCCATGTAGTTGGAGCAGTCATATGACATAAACTTGGAAATGTGAAGGAGTTAATTCCTAGTGGGACAAGTTTTGACCAATGAAAAACAGGCAATGGGAGGTAGGTGGGAAGATAAACTTCTTCTCCTTTATTCTTCCCAGAGAATGCTAGAGGCATGGTCCCTCCCTGCATCCACTGCAAGATGTCCCACATGCCAAGGGAACAGACCTGCTGAGCCTCCCATGCCTCATCAGCCAATGGCTCATCCCGAAGCAGAAGCCAGTTGTGCAAGGCATGACTTTGCATTGTTTCCTATACTCACTTCCCTTTTTCCCTTTTTCTGCAGCTTCCCTGGCCTGGGCTTGTGCTTCCCAAATAAAATGTCAGCACTTTAATCCTTGCTTCAGGCTCCCCCCCCCCCCCCCCCAGAAAACTAAAGCCATACCTTATTAGACTGTTAGAGAGCATGCCTGATGGGCTGGTGTCCTCACTTCCAGTCACCGCCCCCTTTCCAATGGAATCCAACACTGAAGCAGAAGTTGAATGTGGCATTTCCCTTCAGCGGGTTCCCACTGTCCGTAAAATAGAGTCCATACTCTATCATCTGGTGTTAATAGCCCTCTAGATTTGGTCTCAAAGTAATTTTCTGATTTTAGTTCAGTGATTTTTTAAATTCATATACCGTGTTCTCTAACTCAACTGAACTACTTGAACCTTTTTTTATTACCCCATATTTTCTGACCTCCATGCCCTTAATTATGCTCTTTCCTCAATCTGAAATGTCTGCACTTACATCTCCTCTCTACATTTTAAATTCTGTCCATCAAGGGCAAGCTCAAATGTCATCTTCTCAGATTAATTACCAATTCCTTCCTCTCTGCTGCCAGCCCACAAAATTTAATAATCTATTTTTTTGGAACCCCCAAATCATCTTGTCTGTGCTTCTCTTGTGGTACTTCTTACTTTTTACCCTATGTTATAGTATTTTGCTGTATTTCTTCTCCCCAGTTAGACCATAAGCTCCTTGCGGGTACATCTGACTGATTCATCTTTGTTTCCCAGAGGCCTGGCATGGTAACTTGCACATAATTGTTGTTTAAGAAAATTTTATGAAACAAATAAACAGTGGCCGGGCATGGTACCTCATGTCTGTAATCCCAGCACTTTGGGAGGCTAAGGCGGGCAGATCATTTGAGTCCATGAGTTTGAGACCAGCCTGGGCAACATGGAGAAACCCTGTCTTTACACAAAATACAACCATTAGCCAGGCATGGTGGCGCATGCCTGTAGTCCCTGCTGCTTGGGAAGTTGAGGGAGGAGGATCATTTGAGCCCAGGCTGCGGAGGTTGCAGTAAGCCCAGATCGCACCATTGTACACCAGCCTGAGTGACAGAGTGAGACCCTGTCTCAAAAGGAAAAAAGAAATAAACAGTGTACTTTTATGTAAAAGCCCAGGATTGTGGTTAAAAACAAATTAAATTAAATTAAATATTTCTTATCTTAAACCCTAGATCCTTAGTTTTTCAGGGAAATACAGGAAAAAAAAATGGCCACAAGGATGCTTCTATTTGTAAGTTGAAAAGTCAGGAGATATTAATAGTTTGAATGCTGTGGCTTTCTGCCTGGGGCCATCAAACAGAACATGCCGTAGCATTTTGCTGACCTTGGACAGTTGGCTAAGATGCAGTACTGAATGATCTAACTTCTTAAGAAGTGACTAATCTACAAGCCTTCTGATTCATTGTTCCTTCCTGAAAATGGAGGAAAAGTTTGATAAAGAAAAATTCCAGGCTGAGAGGATTGTTACAGTTTTTTTACAACATTGTAAAGCCTAACAAACAACATAGCAAAAAAAAAAAAGTATATTCTATTTAAATTTATATTATTTATAGTTATTCTATATTAATCACTTCTAAGATAAATGAAATCTTCATGGAAACAGTAGGCAAAAACATTGGCTGATTATTTCTCTTGTATGAAATGCTAAACTATGAAATTCAAATATATTTGGAAAATTCAATCATATATTTATTTCTTAATAACAACTAATGAACTTATAGAGAAACTCATGTAAAAATTCAATAGCATTTGAAAGGTAAATAAACAACACTAATGAGCTTTATTATAATACTTTCCCATTTATGATGTATGTTTGTGACTAACATCTGTTGGATAGAATTTGAGATTAGGAAAGCTTATTTTATTAAAAAACAGGAAAATTTTACTTAATAAGTTAATATGGATGGGAAATCTATTTGTAAGAAGTTCCATTTGTGAAAAGGTATATATATGTGGTCACACATAGTTATATTTTGTTGATAGAAATAGATTTTATTAGATCAGTAGAATCAGGCAACAATGACGTGGTCAGCAAGACATTCTGAGAAGTAGCCATGATGAAGAGAAGGAAGTCATCAAGTTTTTCACCCTTACAACCACAAAAGAGAGAGAAGAATGGGGTTCAGTTGGGACAACAACAGAGGTCATATAAAAATGGCTGGGCTGGGGATCAAAGGACACGGTGAGCCTATGAACTCAGGAATTCCTTGGGCAGATCTCCATCTGTGGTTTGTCCTGAGGGCACCATCATGGCCAACATAAGTAAACCAGGTGTTTGTGGATCCATGTTGCCTCACCCGTCCTGTGTGTAAGTATCACTCACTGGCATGGAATACAGGAGGGCTATTCTTTACAGGGCTTTCGTGGGTTGGTTTCCATTGGGAATCACTGTGATAGCCACTACCCATTGGTTCTCCTTGCTCCTTATTTCTGCTAAAAGGGGATGTGTTCTCTCAGAGAAGTCAGCAACTGACTAAACCAAGTGACCACAGTCTGGGTTAGGCTCACAAAGGCCCAGTTCTGATGAATGCCCCCATAAATAAAAGGCTTACACTTTTTGCTGGCATAATTCCAAGAACTTGTGCTTTATGGCCTCCTCTTAAACTAGTCAAAAGAAGCTGTTCCATGCTTTATACCTATGTACTAAGCTAGTTTCCCAGCCACCGTTTTGCTTTTGTTTTTTCCCAGAAAACTCGGAGGCCCCAGAGTATATGCAACAGATTCAGTGCATCCTTGGAAGACCTTTTCTACCTTCCCAGTTGTGACTTTTTTTCATAGCTTCTCCGCAGTGCTTACCATACAACCAAATTAGTTCACTGAATTAAGTATGCTCTGTGTGAGATGTGAGCAAAACAAAAGCTGCTGGGAACAGAGTAAGTACAAAATAAGATGTAAAATCCTTTCACCCTTACAAACAAGACCCAAAACTAGGATCTTGGGTTTGATATTTTGTGGCTCTTTTAAAATTCCAAAATATTCCTTTTGCTTTAAATAGGGACAGTGTAATGCTCAAAATTGGGTTAAAGATCAAGGTTTCCAAGTAAATCCAAAATAAAGATGATTGAAAAGAGCTAAAGAATTGTTCGGCTGCAGCAGCCAGGCAATTTTGGTGAATTTCCAGGAATTCCAACTTTTCAGTTGGGTTTGTTTTGTTAATAATATACCCCTTATAGCAGAAAAACTTAGGTCCAAAAGCACAACTCACAAACAAAACCTTTAGTGTAATGTTTTTATTATTCCCAGAGGAGCGAGATTGCTGAGAGTCTATCCACTTGACCAATTGAAAACTAGTCGCCATGCAGAAAGTGCATTCTTAGAATGCCTCATGGAGTGACTCTTCTGTCTATGAGGTGTTTTTATCTTGTATGGACTTTAGTTTGGGATTCAAGTAGTCAGGAATGTCTAAGTCTACATTCTCCACAGAGTCCATCTGGTCCCCTAGAGAACAGTGAGAATTAAATATTAAACCATGGTAATAACGCTGATCTCAATGACGAATATCTACAGTTTAATGTTTAATCCTTACTGTGCTCTAGGGCGTTTGACTCCAAATACCTGTCTGCTAATGGTTAAATGGGCAACCCCACAGTTACCTACTCCTTTAGTTGTAATACCTTCCAATTTTATAGCTCTTAGAGTAACACTTTCATTGTAATAATCTCATTTAATCCCCATAACAACGCTGTGTGTTATGTATTATTATCATTATATTTTCACAAATGAGGTCTATGAGATTAGGTGACTTTCCTAAATCTTACAGGTAAGTGTCAGAACTGATACTGGAACGATAACATACAACTCCAAGTCCCAGCACTTGCTACAGCCACAGTTAGTTACCTTCCAGGTAATTATTAATACTTTCGAGATACATTCTCAAAGGAACACTTTAAGAAAAGTTTTATCTATCATCACAAATTAAAGGGACTTTGGTACCTAAGACAGGTCAACCATTGTTTGGTGCAGAATGCTCTAGAATTTAATGTTGTATGATCTACCAGATTGTAAAGGAAACTGAAAAGATGGAGGAGGAGTGGTATAATTAAAGAAAAACCAAGCAGTAGATTTTTACTGCTCAGTTTTATTTTTAAAAAGCTAAATATTTAAGGTTATTTAAAATCATTTTGAAGCTGATACCATGGTTTCAATGCAATGTTTAAATGAGGCCTTTTAGGGCTATGCAAGTTGTTGGAACTATGGACCCTTTTTCACCAGCAGGGGGCAGTAGGCATTTCCCCATCGGTGTCCTCCTGTTGTATTAAGAGCCCCACGCCTGGCTCCCCACCACCACCCTGGGTGAGGAGTCTGAGGATAGCAGAATAGAGTGTGCTGACTTGGTTTAATTCCTGAAAGTCTCGAGCTCTAACACTCTCTAGTAGAATGCATCATGGTATTGGGTTTCTCTACAAATTTTATATAAATTCCAGGAATTGGGAAGAAAAAGTTCAAGGGTGTGCAATTAACTTTTGTTATTCAAGATCAGAATAAGCTGCTAAAATAGTTTTGTAAATTGTTGGAAGTCCAATTTGTACTTATCTTTAATGAACAAGGAATGCCAGAGCCTGCCAGGGACATTGATGGTAATAGTCAGCTCACTTTCTATCTTTCATTTTTTTTTGAGACTGAGTGTCACTCTTGTTGCCCAGGCTGGAGTGCAATGGTGCGATCTTGGCTCACCACAACCTCTGCCTCCTGGGTTCAAGCGATTCTCCTGCCTCAGCCTCCTGAGTAGCTGGGATTGCAGGCATGTGCCACCACCCCTGACTAATTTTGTATTTCTAGTAGAGACAGGGTTTCTCCATGTTGGTCAGGTTGGTCTCGAACTCCCGACCTCAGGTGATCTGTCCGCCTCGGCCTCCCAAAGTGCTGAGATTACAGGCTTGAGCTACAGCACCCGGCCTAGTCTGCTCACTTTCTAGAGAGAATCCTTTTCCCTCTACTCTACGAAAAGGGCTGAATAAAGAATATCCAAATTTATATCATCCTGGGCAGTTGAGTTGCAAGTCAGTTATGTCCAGGCCAGGAAAATGGCTGAATGCCTGGATAGTATGATTATTATGAATAGTGGTAAAGCCTGAGGAATGTAAGAAACAGAGATACCCCTAAAAGAGAAGCAAGGTGCACATAAAGTCCCCATAGCACCTGTGAGAATGACCTCTAGGGAATCTTGACCCTTCCTCTTCATCTCCAGTGCCCAACCCTTTCCATTTTCTCTCTCCCCAGACACAATCAGACAGGCTGTAAAACCAAATCTGTCAGAAAGCACTGATGTATTTTAAGCTTGTAGAAGAATTTCAAAGAGAAAGAGACTCATACCTCAGGGCCCCTGGGTCTCAGGCTATGAGCTGATCCTGAAGCCAGAACCTGATAACCCACCTAGGTAAAATAAACCTTGTTACCTTCCTAGGTTCGGTAATTGGGTCTACAAAATAAACTGATAGGCCGGGCGCGGTGGCTCACGCCTGTAATCCCAGCACTTTGGAAGGCGGAGGCGGGCGGATCACGAGGTCAGGAGATGGAGACCACCCTGTCTAACAGCGTGAAACCCCGTCTCTACTAAAAATACAAAAAATTAGCCGGGCGTGGTGGTGGACGCCTGTAGTCCCAGCTACTCGGGAGGCTGAGGCAGGAGAACGGCGTGAACCCGAGAGGCGGAGCTTGCAGTGAGCCGAGATCACGCCACTGCGCTCCAGCCTGGGTGACAGAGCGAGACTCTGTCTCAAAAAAATATATAAAAATAAAATAAATAAATAAACTGATAACAGGGATATTAACAACACAAAAAAAATACAAATTTTTCACTGAATTTTTAATATTTTAAAATATGATCTAAAGTTTTAAATAATAAATTATTTTTAACGTATTTTGTAATATTACATGCACAGAAGCATCACAGGAAAAATGTGAATACACAAACAAGTGGGGATGTTTGAGAGCTTATATACACTGTCATAAGAAGAGAAGCGGAGAGAGGATGTAGACCACTTAGGGAAGAGTCGATGAACTTTAGGAAAGATGAATGGACCCTTAGAAGAAGAGATGAGAGATATAACAGTTTGTGACAAAGTGTGTCTGGGTGTGGTGTCAACTTCTGGTCTCCTCTCTTGTGATTAAGAATCAATCTTTCCTGGTTGATGAAACTCCTGGGGAAGGAATTTATGACAATTGAGTTCCTCTTGGAGGATCTGTCTTTAGGCAGGTAATAAGAGCTTAGAGAAAGCTTCTTGCATTTGCTGTTTTTCAAGTGCCTTGAGCTCAAAATAATCAATATACCAAAGTGGCATATTTTGGGGTGCCATGTCCTGAACTCCTTCAACCTAATTCAAAAAGAAGTCTCAGCTACTGCCACAGTGGGATTTTAAATTGAGATGTGAATGTGCCTGAAGGTATGTCCCTGTGTTAGTCAGCATGGGCTGCCATAACAAAATAGCACAGACTGCATGGCTTAAACAGCAGAAATTTATTTCTCACAGTGCTGGAGGCTAGGAAGTTCAAGATCAAGGTGTTAGAAAGATAGGTTTCATTCTCAGGCCTCTTCTTTTGGCTTGTAGGTGGCCACCTTCTCACTTTGTGTTCACATGTCCTTTTTGTGCAAGGAGAGAGCAAGATTTCTGGCGTCTCTTTTCGTAAGGATGCTAATCCTGTCATATCAGAGCCCCACCCTTGTCACCTCACATAGCCTTTGTTACCTCCTTATAGATCTTACCTTCAAATCACCTTAAGGCAGGGGTGCCCAATCTTTTGGCTTCCCTGGGCCACATTGAAAGAAGAATTGTCTTGGCCCACTCATAAAATATACTAACACTAACGATAGCTGATGAGCTAAAACTTAAAAAATCGCCAAAGAAAATCTCATACTTTTTTTTTGTTTGCTTTTTTTTTTTTTTTTTTTTTTGAGACAGGGTCTTGCTCTGTAGCCCAGGCTGTAGTGCAGTGTCACCATCTTGGCTCACTGCAATCTCAGCCTTCCAGGTTCAAGCAATTCTCCTGCCTCAGCCACCCAAGTAGCTGGGATCATAGGCATGTGCAGCAACACCCGGCTAATTTTTGTGTTTTTAGTAGAGACAGGGTTTCACCATGTTGGCCAGGCTGGTCTTGAACCCCTGACCTCAAGTGATCCACCCACCTCAGCCTCCCACAGTGTTAGGATTACAAGCATGAGACACCATGCCGGCCTCATAGTGTTTTACAAATTTGTGTTGGGCCCCATTCAAAGCCATCCTGGGCCTCATGCAGCCTACGGGCCATGGGTTGGACAAGCTTGCCTTAAGGGTTAAGGTTCAACATATGAATTTGGAAGATGGAGGCATGGGGGGACACAACTCAGTCCTTAGTAGCATAGAAGTCCCCTTTCCCCATTCTTTGGGGTCAATATGCCCCAATCTCAGATGTGACCCAACCTTTTAGCAGACTTATCTAAAAGCATGAGAAAAATAAAAAGTAGTGCTTCCTCATCTGAAAGGTTACAGGCCCTCTCAAGTGAATGCTGATGAGGAGGATGAGTGGCCTTGGACTTCTGGACTCTATAAAAGGCCAGAATTATTATAGAGTGGCAGTTTAAAAATGCATCTTAAAGAACAGCAAATGTGTTCCATTTGGGGGGTAATTTTAATATTTGGATAGGGATTAGTACTATGTATTGGGCATAATTTCGAACAAAAACAGTTTCTTTAATGTGCCACATTTGACATTTAATATTATTCTGTCTCTGGGAACTGGATTCTCAGTTTTACAGATCCCTCTGCAAAGTCCATGCCCCCTAGCTACCCACAGCGTGACACTAGCTCTCTACTGTCTAGCTATGTCAGCATCACAGTGAGAATGCCCTAGCATCCAAACCATTATGGGTAAAGGAGACTTTGGAAATCAGCTAGCCCCAGCAAGGGAAGCAATTGAAGTCATTAACTTGTTTTCTTCCAGCACAGAAAGGGGCATTTTCTTTGTCCTCAATTGACCAAAAAAATGCTTTTAAACACTCAAGGGGAAGTAGTTTGCAAATGGCCAGCATGCTAATCGTAGTTATCAATTTGACTCCCATTTCCCAGGCTGGAGAAGCCTGTGTGCGCAGTCCCTCAACACTGCCTTCTGAAGGCGCACCTCCTGCAGAGGAAGGTGCAGACGAGGAAGAGGGGGTAATGTGACCTGCTTTCACCAGGAAGCTTCAGATCATTTCCCTTTGCCTCTGTGCCCCTTTGGGAGATTTTGATCCAATTTGCTGTGGTGAGAAGAAGCTCTCAACATTACAAGGGGGGAAAAAAACCCAAAACTTTCATTTTCCTCCTAAGAAATGAAATTTTATTTCTGGATGACAAGGGCTTTGGAAGGCCATGGTGTGGTAAATGAGTGATCCTTTCATAGCTGTTGAACATCAGTAGACTACACATCCAAAGTATAGAGGCAGCCCTTAAAATACCAGCCAAAGGAAGAAATTTAGAGAGCAGAATGTCTTTAAGGAACTATGTGAATGTTATTGATTCTTTCAAATAATGGTGTAACCTCTGTGATAGAGCAACAATCTTCATGAGCTGTATTTATAAGGAACTGAGTTCACGAAGACAGCACAGGGGGTTCTGGCGATGCAGGGCCCTTTGTTAACCATTGTTCTATTATTAGTATTGTTAGCATTGCCCTGCACAAGTTATCCACTTTTTCTCCGGTCCCCTGGATATTCAGCAGAAATGCTTTAAGAATGCCTGTAACTTACTCTCCTGCCTGGCATCACCCAGGAGTTCAGGAGTGCAGTGACAGGAGGTTAACTGAGCTCTTGAAGAAAGATGCTGTGGACAGAGAGGTATAAGTCAGAGGAGTGACACTTTCCTTGATGATAGGAAAGAAGAAAGCTGAAATCCCAAGGTGCTCTCTGACATTTGCCATCCACATAAATTGATGAGAGAGTTCGTTATTAAGGGCCTTTTTGTTTAATTAGAAATCAAACCAAAAGACCCTGCTGTCGTAATTTATTCTCTTGCGAAATTATGTGATCAGAGGTTCCAGCCATAACCACAGAGGAATTGGAGGTTGGTAAATGACGCTCTGAATCAAAGCTTCAAAGACATAGGAGGGGCAGAGGGAAGGAAATGTATCATTAATAAACAGGGTGAGCAAGTGGGCAAACATTCACCTATGATGTCACCTGCTTCTATATGATGAAATATTATGCAGCCAGTTTCAGAACACTATGCATCCCATTTTTCATTACTTCAACAGTGTGAGATACTAAATTAATGTCAATTTTTTTTAAATACTTAAACTAAACAAAAGCCCAATTCAATCTATCACAAGCCATAGATGAATGAACTACATGGTATGGATGTACCACGGTTTCCTCAACTACTCCCTTATCATTGGGCACCAACACAGGTCCCTCTTCTAGAAACAATGCTGCAACAAACATCCTTGTTCATGGAATCTTACATATTATAACTTTTATTTCTTTTTTAAAAAAGTGTCAATATTTCAAACATAGAGAAAAGAACAGATGATAACTGAAAAACACAGAAGTGTGAAACTTTTTTTTTTTTTTTGAGACAGAGTTTCACTCTTGTTGCCCAGGCTGGAGTGCAATGGCGCGATCTCGGCTCACCGCAACCTCCGCCTCCTGGGTTCAAGCAATTCTCCTGCCTCAGCCTCATGAGTAGCTGGGATTATAAGCATGCACCACCACACCTGGCTAATTTTGTATTTTTAGTAGAGACGGGGTTTCTCCGTGTTGGTCAGGCTGGTCTCGAACTCCCAACCTCAGGTGATCCACCTGCCTCAGCCTCCCAAAATGCTGGGATTACAGGCATGAGCCACTGCGCCCAGCCTGAAACATTATTTTTTAAAACAATTGTTAACATTTTGCCATATTCAGGTTTTTTTTTAAAAAAAAAAAACAAGGTTGGAATTGTAGTTAAAGAGCTCCTTATTTCTCTTCCATTTCATCTCTTTCTCTCTCTAATCATTATCTTAAATCAGCTATATATTGTCTCCATTCACATTTTACTATGTGTATAAAGTCCTGTGTAATTTTAAACTGCACATAACTGAGCTCATACTCTAGGTATTTTCCTGCAATTTGTTTTTTATTCAACATTATATTTTTGAAAGACTTATCACATTGACATATGTAGAGTTAGATCTTTAATTTTGACAGATATAAATCTATCTCATATCAATATTTACCTATAAAATACAATGTCATTCATATCGTGCCAATTGCTATATAAATGATGCTTCATAAATCCTTCCTGTACATGTCTCCTTGAGGTTCTCTTTGGTACATATACCCAGCAGTGAAGTAGGTGGGTGTGTTTATCATCAGCTTCACATGGTATTGCCAAATTTATACCTATATTGTACTTCTACAATATATAAGAATTCCCATTTCCCCACATTATTACCAATGCTCTTTAATCTTTGCCAACCTTATGATATGAAATGCTATCTCATTATAGTTTTTATTTTATTTCCCAGATTTCTAGTGAATTAAGCATAGTTATGAAAGGTTTTTTGGCCATTTGGTTTTCCTCATCTGTGAATTCATGTGCTTTGTCCATTTCTTTCTCTTGGGTTGTCTTTTTCTTATTGAATATGGAAAAATTCTTGTGTATTAGGTCGAGTCAGATGTCTTTTTGGTTGGTCAAAAATTGTTGAATATTGGCAATTTCATATAGATAAAAACAAGTATTTCTGGATATTAATATTTTGATCATTTTATGAGTAGCAGCTATCTTCTGCCAGTTTATGACTTTCCTTTTAAATGTGTTTATGACATATTTCAGCATATAGAAATAAATACTAATATAGCCAATTTATCAACATTTTCCTTTATGGTTCATGTTTTCTCCGTTTTCTTGAGGAAACTTTTCCTACCCCTATACCATGAAGAGATGGCTCTCATATTTCTATAGTATTGATTTCTCAGAAGTAGGATTTCTAGATTATAAGATATATGTGTGTGCATTTCAATCTTGCTTAAATTTCCAACACCAATGTGTGAGAGTATCCTTTTCAAAAAAATTGTCTATCTGATAAATGAGAATAAATATCATTAATTTACATTCCCTTGGTCACTAGTGAAATAGAGCATCTTTTTATGAGTTTAATCACCATTTGGATTTGCTCATCTGTGAATTTTCTATTCATATTATTTGCTATTATGTTTGTTGCACTGTTTATCTATTTCTTACTAATTTGTGGGAGTTATTTGCATTTTACTGATAGTAACGTCTTATCTGACATATCCATGGCAATTTCCCCCTAATCTAGCATTTGTGTATTACCTTGAACAATTGTATGTCTTTCCATACTAAAAAATTTACATTTTTATATATCAAATATGTCCACATTTTCTTCTATCGCTTTTAAGTTTCTTTTGTTTGTTTGTTTGCTTGGGGTTTTTGGCAGGGACAGGGTCTCACTCTTTTGCCCAGGCTGGAGTGCAACGGCACAGTCACAGCTCACTGCAGCCTCGACCTCCCAGACTCAAGTGATCCTCCCACCTAAGTCCCCCAAGAAACTGGGACTACAGGCGTGTGGCACCATGCCCGGCTAAATTTTTTATTTTTTGTAGAGACAGGGGACTTGCTATGTTGCCCAGGCTGGTCTTGAACTCCTGGACTCAAGTGATCCTCCCGCCTTAGCTTCTCAAAGCGTTGAGATTACAGGTGTGAGCCACTGTGCCTGGACTAAGTTTTTTGCTTTGATACAATGTATATAAAAGTCTCTGATCTATAACTTATACATATATTCTTCTAAACTTTCTTCTGAGATTCTGTTTGCTTGCTTTGTTTACTTTTGAATATTTAATCTCTCTTAAATTTTTATATCTATTGTGAGACAGATGTGCAAATAGAAACAATTTTTGTATCATTGGATACCCTGATATGTAAATAAAATCCCATCACGTCCTATTGCGTCACATATGTTGCATGTTTGATTTGTTCCACAGCTCATAGGTAAAAGAGTCATCACATGCTTTTATTTTTCTAAATTCATTTCAGTAAGACTCTGTCCCCTCCATCAGGGTTGCTGGGAAATCTAATCTGTCATTTTCTCAGGGAGCTCCTCTTACCCATTTGGCATTATACAAGAACTCTAGGACCCAGTGGTCAGAGATAATGGGGATGAAGTCCCTGGTTATCAGTTAGTTGGGTTTATCTCTGAGAACTTGGACTTCCTGACCATGTAATCCATTTGTCGTGGGCAACTCCTCTGGCAGTGTTTATATTCTCCATGGCCAGGTTTTAGCAGTGTTATCTTCACTGAGAATCCCACTCAGGATGCTGAGTTCCTGGCCTGCCTGGGTTCAGGCAGAACCATGGCTATTGGCGCTCCTACCAGCTCCTGAGCTTTAAGTAAGTGCATCAATCCCATCCTACTGTCTTCTGGAAACCAACTCTCCTCCTCCCTGTCCCAAAGGTTGGGTCCTTCTCTCTCTCTCTTTCTTTCTTTCTTTTTTTTTTTTTTGAGACAGAGTCTCACCCTGTCACCCAGGCTGGAGTGTAGTGGTGCAATCTTGGCTCACTGCAACCTCTGCCTCCCGGGTTCAAGTGATTCTCCTGCCTCAGACTCCTCAGTAGGTGGGATTACAGGTGTGCACCCCCATGCCAGGCTAATTTTTGTATTTTTAGTAGAGACAGCGTTTCGCCATGTTGGCCAGGCTGGTCTGGGGCTCGTGACCTCAGGTGATCCACCTGCCTCGGCCTCCCAAAGTGCTGGGATTACAGGTGTGAGCCACCACACCCAGCTGGGTCCTTCTCTTGTATTCTCCAAGTACATAGCCTTGATCCCAACTCCTCTAGGAGATCCAGCTTAAATTCTCATCTTTGGGGCTGAAAAACAAAAGAATATGTTAACAGTGGGGTAGTGAGGAATGAGGGTGCAACAGGGTGGTTAATGAAGGGTAGACTTCATTAACAAAGACTTCCTGGGTAAGAAATCTCACGCCTAATAGATATTCAGTAGCTCATCTCCCATCCACCAAGAATGAACAGCATGCTTCTTCTGAAATAGCGAAAGCTTAATAAATTGTTAACAACTCATATATCATATCATATGGGGGGTGTGTGTGTGTAAAATCTTTATATACATAAACATCTGGAAGAATGTACACTTAATCTTTAATGTAGCTATCTCCAAAGTTTGAAAATTATGAGAACTTCTATTTTTTATGTCTATATCGTGAGTTATTTTTTAAATCTTAAAAATTAGAAAAATTAATATATTCAGGAAAATATCACAAAATGATGGAGGGATATTGGCAGCAAACAAAGACCTTCTAAACAAAATTTGCAGAGGCCCTCCAGATATTTATCCACCAAACACCCTTTTCAGACACTAGGGGAAGAGGGATATAAAGACTGATCAGTTTGCAAGGGAGAGCTGTCCTGTATGTTCTCAAACAGCTGTTAGGTGTGATGAAAAGATCCCTGGATTAGCAATTAGGCCATTTGGGTTTTTGTCTGGTTTTGCCATGAAACAGTTGTGTAATTTTCAACAAGTTTCTTAATCTCTGGGCTCCTGATTCTTTCCTAAAACTAGACAATCTCCAAAGTCTCTTTCGGCTCTAGAATTTTATGACAAATATGATTTAGAGACTGTTAGTTGTTAGCTATGACTCTGGTTGCAAGTATCATAGTGTCTCTAGCCATAAAACATCCAACTTTCTTCCTTGAAAGGGTGGGTGTATCTTCCTTGAAAGGCTGGATGTATCTACCTGCCATTTTCTCAGCCCTTCCTGATATGCAAATAACCACTGAACCAAATGCATACAAGACCTTTTGCCTGGAAAATGCCTCACTAACAGGAGAGCTGGGATTTTGCTCCCAGTATGGTCAGGTTAAATAGACTGCCACCAGACCTAACAGCTGGGCTGGCTACTTCCAGGCAGCCTGCCAGCATGTGAGGACAGGGGCACATTGGCTGGCACCACGATCTCTACGGAACATGATCTCACCTCAGCTCACTTTGTTTCCTTAGGCCCGCGAGGCCCGAGCAGCTGTGAGACTGTGGCCTGGTGACTGAGAGAAGTGGCCTCCTCTCCATGGAGATGGCTCTGAGACACTGCCCCCTAAAGCTAATTGAGGTTCCGTAATGGATTTGTTTTCTGTTTCTACCTTTAACAGCCTTACTGAGCTCGGCCCTGGACAGCACAAATGGTTTTTATCTCCTATTCTACCGAATTGAGTAGTTCTCAACAAGGAAAGATCTATTTCCACCTTTCCAACACCAAATCTAACCCACTGTGCTGTTTGCCTTTTAGCTGGGGCTTCTTAAAAATAGCATTTTGGAGAATTAGACTGAGGATGGTGAAAGGGAATGCTGCTTCTCCACTAGAGAATCAATAGTCTTTTATCCCTAAAGATGAAACTACTGTTATGCTAGGTAGTTTGAACTAGAAATCATAGGATTTCAGGGTTGGGTAGGATGTCAATATCACATCATCCAAATAAATTTCCATATCTTAGTTCACATTAAAATATTAATATATAACCTGCCCCAGTTCCTGCCGACCAATCCAGTTTATAAACATAGTCCTTTATTAATCAATAAAAATGTACTGAACATCTGTGCCCCATTTAATATTGGATAACAAGATAGAATGTAATATGATTCTAGAGTAGTTTTTAGAATTAGAAATGCCGGCTGGGCATGGTGGCTCACGCCTGTAATTCCAGCACTTTGGGAGGCCGAGGCGGGCAGATCACCTGAGGTCAGGAGTTCGAGACCAGCCTGACCAACATGGAAAAACCACGTCTCTACTAAAAATACAAAAAATTAGCCGGGAGTGGTGGTGTAATCCCTGTAATTACCCCTGTGTAATGCCTGTAATCCCAGCTACTCGGGAGGCTGAGGCAGGAGAATCGCTTGAACCCAGGAAGTGGAGGTTGTGGTGAGCCGAGAACACCATTGCACTCCAGCCTGGGCAACAAGAGCAAAACTCCATCTCAAAAAAAAAAAAAGAAAGAAAGAAAGAAAGAAAGAAACCTAATGACAAAATAATATTCAGTCTCATTAAAACCCAGTCAAGCCTGTAATCCCAGGACTTTGAGAGGCCAAGGTGGGAAGATTGCTTGCTTGAGCCTAGGAGTTTGACATTAGCCTGGGCAACACAGCGAAACCCTGTCTCTATTAAAAAACTAAAATTAGCCACCAGGCATGGTGGCCCACGCCTGTAGTCCCAGCTACTGGGTGGGGTGGGTGCTAAGGTGGAAAGATTACCTGAGCCCAGGAGGCAGAGGTTGCAGTGAGCTGAGATTATGCCACTGTACTCCAGCCTGGGCGACGAGTGAGACCTTGTCTCAAAACAAACAAAACAAACAAACAAACAAAAAAACCACAAAGGGTGTTAAGCACAAAGTTAAGAAACAAAACTTCTCATTTCTCTTGTGCTTTTGGTGAGTTTGGATGGGTGTGAGTATTAGTGGATACACGCTATGTATTTTGCGTATCCAAGCAAACTATTGTGTTCTCTGAGCTTAGTGTTATACGTGGCATAGGAATGTAGGATCAAAGAGGATGAGGAGATGATGTCCTATATGCATTTAGATATGCAAATTCAATATATATTTCTCTCAGTACATAAGGAGAACTCATTTAATTGTGCTGGTGATTCTGCCATTTCAGTCACTGAGGTTATGTTTGGGATATGTAGCAGTTTACCACATACAGCACTATTCATGAGTAGAAATGTGGCTTTGTTTTTCTATAACTGAATACAACTTAGCTCTGAAGCCCCCATTTCTGGTAGGCAATGTAAAAATATTGTTATTTCAAAATAAGCCAGGTACTTCTAGTTTAATATTTAGTCTCTTTGGGTACACATTTGGGCACTACAGGTTTCTTCCCAGCCTCCTGCATTTCTTCACAGGGGAGACTCAACATATCTGTTGAGCTCTGCTTGCTCTCCTCTGGTCTGTGCTGACCTCAGTTGAGGTGGGACTTCTCCTCTCTAGTTTGTGGGCACTGTGACACCATCCCACTGCTGATGGTTGGCCATTCAGGCTCCAAGTCCACACTCTACACATTGCCCTTGACCCAACCCAGGCCTCTTCTGGTCTAGTGGTCCCTTCAGGATGTCTGAATCCTCCTTGGAAAGCTCAGGAACCCTCAGCTACCTTTCTTCACTACAAGGAGGGAGTAGAAGGGCAGGTGGTGGCTTAAAGGCCCATCCTCATATGATGCAATGGATGCCTTTGACTCAGTGGTTCAGAGCTGCAGGGCCATTAGAATTACCAGATGCAAACGTAATTCATCAGTTACTATTTCAGAATATTCTACACATCAGTCTGTTGTACTGTCATTCTGACCCAGTTTATTAGACACTGAATGCAATCCTAGCATTTTAAAGACATGTTTTTATCAACAATATTGCCTCTAATTGCAAGTCAACCATTTAACCCAGTGCCTAACCAAAGCTAGAAGAAATGATGGCTGAGTTTGATTTACCTAGACATGGTGTGTGTTGGTTTCCAGCAGGGTACCTGCATAAGTGAATTTCAAAGCTACTTGTGCTTATTCATGATTTTCACCTTATATTCTGATTTTATAATCTAGGCCTTTCAAAGAATGACTCCGTATAATTTTTTTCTGCTCTTTTTTTTTTCCTGCTCTGTGCTCAATGATATCATTATTAAAATAAGGTACCGTGCCTAAAAGAGAACTAATAAAAACAAAATTCTTACAGCATTGCCAGAATCAGAGTTTTTCTGTGGGAGTTTTAAAAACCCCATTTAAGAAGACCAAGAAGATGTAGCATATACCTGTGGGTGGACAAGGACCTTATCTTCCTTTGAACCTCTAGGACATAGCATTGTACTTAGCACATATTATGTGTTCAACATATTTGTTGAAAAAAATGAATAAGCAAATTAACAAACCTCCAAACAGCAATTTCTATCAATGAGACATAGAATGTACTGGTTATTGAAATGAAGTAGTTCAATTTGAGCAAAGCTAGTGGGCTTCCATGGGAGCTGCTTATTGTAGAGTCTGAGTATCAGAGATACTGACTCGTAGGCTAACTTGATTACAAAAGAAAAAAAAATGGAAATAGCATATCTTGTAGATTCTGTGGATTGGACTGCCTCTGTGAGTTTGCAAGGTGGGCAAACTCACGTGATGTTCAGCCATTCTATTTCGCATTAAGGAATTACACTTACTTCATACAGAGGATGTTGTGGTGCCCATTAGAATTTCAGCCAACTCGGCCGGGTGCGGTGGCTCATGCCTGTAATCACAGCACTTTGGGAGGCAGGCGGATCATGAGGTCAGGAGATCGAGACCATCCTGGCTAACATGGTGAAACCTCGTCTCTACTAAAAATACAAAAAAATTAGCCGGGTGTAGTGGCGGGCGCCTGTAGTCCCAGCTACTCGGGAGGCTGAGGCAGGAGAATGGCGTGAACCCGGGAGGCGGAGCTTGCAGTGAGCCCAGATAGCGCCACTGCAGTCCGGCCTGGGCGACAGAGCGAGACTCTGTCTCAAAAAAAAAAGAAAAAAAAAAAAGAATTTCAGCCAACTCTACCCACAGAAACACAGACACAATTCTTAGAAATGGTCTCTCAAAAGCCCAAGGTGTGAGTGGCCCTCTTTAAGCTCTCATTCTGTGCTTATATGCCGGGTGTTTTTTAAAGGCCTATGTGTTTGGTCTCCTGATCACAAAGACTTGAGGCAGCAAACCCCAGAGGGATGGGGAAGGCTGCTGAGGCGAGCACTCAGGCCACAGGAGAGGTGACGGCTTCTGGACGCTGCTGAAGGAAGAGGCAGCAAAAGTCACGCACACATTGAACCACACCCCACGTGTGGTGGACAGTTGCCCTAGCCCAGCTTCCTTTCCTCTGGAGGCCACCCTGCTCTTTCTCCATGTGGCTCTGGTGTCATCACTCCAAGCATAATGTCCTCAAACCCAGCCACCATGAGAGTGAGCGGAGAAGTGATGTGCAGCCTTCCTTGAAATGGGGGAGCACGAGCTGGGAGGGGCTCCCAAATGAGACCAGGCTGGAAGGGGGAATGTGTGGCTGCGGAAGGCTCTTCTCTAGCACATGGAGAGAGGCACATTTGGAGGTTCTTTTTTTTCTTAAAATAAAAATGGTATACATGTAAGGTGTGCTATGTGATGTTTTGATACACATACACATTGTGTAATGATTACCACGGTCAACTAACATCTCCGTCACCTCAAAGTTACCATATTTGTGTGTGTGTGGATGAGAATACTTAGAATCTACTCTCTCAGCAAATTTCAAGTATACAATGCAGAATTATTAACTGCAGTCACCATGCTGTACATTAGATCTGCAGACCGTTTTCATCCTGCATAGATGAGATGTTTTATCTCTTGACTAACAACTCCCCATTTCTCCCAGCCCCTGACAAACACTGTTCTATGCTCTGCTTCTATAAGTTCAGCTTGTTTAGATTGCACCTGTGAGAGCAGGCAGTATCGGAAGTTCTTTATGACAAGTGACAATGAGAGTTAGAAAAAGTGTCTGGTGTTACCAGGCTGGTGCCGTCCTTTGGCCCTGGTTCCTGTTCACCAGCTGAAATAAAAACTGGGACTGCTTATGTTTTTTCCCCAGGCAGTTTGCAGTAGCTCTTGAGAGTTACACCTAATGACCTGTATGGCTCTGGCTTCAGGCCCCTAGTTAACTTGGTCCCCAGAGGTGCTGTGCCCACCCTGGGGGTACCTGCCTCTCCTCTGGCCCTTCTCGTATCTCTGGCCGTTCTCTGCTCTCTCTAAATCCCATGCCTAGAACAACCTGCTCCCCACTCCTTCTACCACGGCCTTCCTGCCCACCCAGGTTCCAGAATTTTCTCATGATGCTCTTAGTCCTCATCTGTTTCTCTCTTTCTCTAACTTCCTTTACCCCATGATTAGCAGCTTGTCATATAACCCCTCCTTTCCCTGCCACTCCCTAACCTGTTACCCCTTCTGTGTTTTTCTTTGTAACACTTAGCACAACTTGACGTACTATCCATGTGCATATGTGTGTGTATACACATACTCTTGGGCTTTTCTATTTATTGTTCTTTTGCCCACTAGAATGTCAGCTCCACAAGGGCGGGGACTTTTGTTCACTGCTATATCCCAGCACCTAGAATAGCAACCTGGCAAATGATGATGCCCAGTAGGTATTTGTGAAATGAATCTGTGCTGTGCTGCTCTCTAAAGTGTGTCTTGTTTGGTGTTTCATCTTTGGAGCCTCCGTAATAATGGGTTTGTGTTGTTTGGATCGCACAAAAGTCAATCCACCTACGTCTTAACTGTGCCCCTCAGCTAATTGTTGACTTGAAAGCAGAGGTCAGTTCTTACTCATCTTTGCATCCTAGCAGCTCCTCATACATACAGTTCCTTCTTATATTAGACCCTATAATGAGTTTGCTGAATCTCCTGGGTTTTTGAAATCTCTCCAACTGGCCTTCATGTAGGCTACAAACAGAGGATTGCCTTGTAATTCTTGTGTGTATTTAAAGGCATCATGCAAACAGAGAGTTGCTCAGAAAAGCATCCTGACTTGCTGGAATGATGTAAATACACAAACCAAGGCATTACACACCATGCAAGGCTCAGTGCATGGCAATGGATTCAGATACACAGAAGACCGTCAGAGAAGGTGACTGGTTCCTCTTCCTCTGCATGCAGCATGAGGCCTGAGATGTCGTGAAGACCAGACACCTCAGCAGGTTTGAACTCAGCCACCAGAGTGCACAGCCATTTCAGATTCATTTCTCTCACGTCTCCAACAACATAATACTAACAACCACCAACTGCTGTTGAGCACACACTATAGTGCCAGGAACTGATTTAGTGCTTTGCATACATTTTCTCAATTAATCCTTACTGGAGGCACGGACTATTATTATCTCCGCTTTTCAAAAGTGGAAACACCGGCACAGAGAGATTAAGCAACTTGCCCAAGGTCACACAGTGAGTAATTGGTAGGGCTTGGCTTCATACCCTGGCCAACTGCTCTAGAGCCTGAACTCTTAATCTCTTTGCTCTGCTGCTGCCGTGTTATGTGGTTAACGCTTCCAGTGACAAAGGCTGTAGTAGCTAGGTTAGCATCTGTTTAATGTCTAACCCATAATGGTGATTGTATAATGTGACTAAAAATTTTTTAAAAATCAAGCCTGTAATTGAGGGCCTCTTTAGCTGCAGTGTGCAGAAAACACAGGCTGCAATGCTCTACCTGAGTCCCGTGCTCTCATGATCCAAATTTCCAAAACAAGGCTAGGCCTATCGATGTTTGAAATCTGCTTCTCAGTTCTGCATTTGTGATTTTACGATGACTTCCGCATTCATTAGCATCCCATTAATGGGCCAGTATATGGGAACAGTTGTACTATGAAGGGAGGGGATTTTTTTTTTCTTTTCTTTTCCGTTAAAACCACAGGTCTACAGAATGAAAATGCTAAATCTAATGAGTGTAACCTGGAAAGTAATTTCATGGGCTGTAGTACTTTCATGGCAATAATTCTTGGATGTCAAAAGGATAAGGACACAGTTTTCTGTTTCTAATTTTATTCTTAAAAAATGATGGTATTGAGCTATCCGTGGAGTGTTCCTGTAGATTAATTCCAGTTTTTCTTTTATAGAGGAGATTTAAGGGAAGTCTTAATCTGCTTTATATTTAACTCTTATCTCCACACTGTGAATTAAAAATAGAATGCTGGACTGTAGCCTCACCTCCTGGACTCTCTGAGGGCTCAGGTTACTCCAGTGTAAGGCTGGGCTGCGAGCTGCTCCAGGTCTCTGGCTTGGTGCCCCTCCCGGACTTTCCAAACAGCTGCCTCTTTCTAAATTTTTATCCAAGAGCCACACATTAACCTGTCTAAAGTGAGCAGTCCTTATTCTGTGATTCTTGAATAACATTTAGCATTTTCCTCAGGTAATTTTCATTTTTCATGAAACTTAGTGAATTCTGAATCCTTCCAGAAGCTAGTTTCAAAACCTGAGTCCTGTAGTCGAGTTCTCCTAAATCCATGCGTGAGGTGGAGTGAAAGCTAAAGAGCCTTTCCCCTTTTTTTTCTCTTCATCTGGTAAAAATTTGCTCTGGAGTACGTCCCCTGATTTCCCTTCTCCTCTCTCCCACTCTTCTTCCTTCCTTTTCCCATCTCTGCACCTTTTCCTAATCCTCTTTCCCATTCTCTGTGTGCATCTCTTCCTTCCCCAAGCCTGTGTCTGAGACAGCTGGGAAGGGCCGGAAGAATTTGGGTGTGGGGAGGAGCCGGAGCCAGGGCGGCTCCTTCTCGCCCACTCACCCTGTTTCCAACCTGGAGCTTCAGAAATACAATCGAGGCTCAAATTCAATAACTAATCATTGAGTCAGTCCAGACCAAAAGAGGTAAGAAATCCCTATGGAAATGTCTACTATGGCTTTGGGTTTCTGGTTTTTCCAGCCGGGCAAAGGTTGCACATCTGGTGAATCTTGCCTGTCTGTTCCAAGTGCAGGGAGAAAGGGAACCACGTGGTAAGCACAGCAGCAGAGGCACTCTGTAGATTCCGTCCTGCCTTCAGTGTAGACACACGTCCTCCAGCTCTTCTTACTCCTTCGTCTTGCCCCACTAGCAAGTTTCAGTTCTAAAGTCTTAAACAACCAAAAGGAGGCTATTTTACGTGCTGTTAATTACAAAAATTGCCATTTCTGGGGAAGCCTTTGTATTTTTCACCACCGCAATCATGAGAGCAATGATAGGGACCACTTACTGAGTGGGCCGGACTGTGGGGGTGCTGAATATATATTCAAAGAAAACAGAGTCCCTCAAAAATGTGGGGCCACCCACCCCGTTGGCCAAATGGCAACATCCTCTAGGATGATGCTTTTGAAACTGTGGCTTGTTGAGTTTCACTGAACATGAGATCAATTTAGTTGTGAAGACTGACGTTTTGAAAAATAAAGTAGAAAAGAATGGGATGGAACAAAACAGGAAACTATCAGAGGATTTGGATGTGATAGGAGTGTTATTTTATGAGACTTTGGTCTTGGTTAAATACACACATCTCAGTCTATCTACAGTGGAGAGTCTGATGGTGCTTACCAGGACCTGTGGGCTCCTCTACCTCTCCCAGCCCCGACAACCAGCCATGTGACTGAGACCCTGTTGATAGAGTGTGTCTGGAGGGATATATGTCGCTTTCAGATATGGCCCTTAAAACCCTCCCACACAGGCTCCTCCACGCTTTCTTCTTTCCATATGCCACTAGATGACACCAGGGCAATCTTGAAGCCACATGATCTCAGAGGCACGTGGGGAAGCAACCTGGATCCTGAGCCATTATTTGGAGGAATGTCACCCAAATGGAGTCACCTGGCCAGGGACATCAGCTTTGGATTTTGTGTAAATGAAAAATAAATGTCTATTTGGTTAAGCCAGATTGTTTTAGCTGCCTTGTGCACACATTTGTGCTTGTAGGTGTGTGCATGCATATGTGTGGGTGTGTGCATGTGGCTTATGCCACATGTATTTCTTAATGCAGATTTTAGTCAAAAACATGTGAAAGCAAGTGTTTTGGATAGTGTGTTTCAAAATGTGGTCCTAAATCAATTGCAATAGAATCGCTTGGGATACTCATTAGAAATGCAGATTTCTGGACCCTACTGAGATCTACTGAGTCAGGATATTGGTCCTGGGGCCTAGGAATGTTTAAGATTTTTAACAAACTCCATGAACCTTATGAACATTAAAGTTTAAAAACCACTTTGGTCCTGGCCTTGGTAGAAATGTTTTCTTGGCAACCCTGGGGCTGGTTAAATCTAACAAGCATTGTATCTATTTTCCCTTTTTTTTTTGGTCATTGTCCAAAGTGTGAGTCTCTCCTTATTCCCCACTCCACCTATACTCTATATAATTTCATCATAACAATACGGTGTCGTGATTCACATAATCCTTTTCTCAGAATACCTGCCAATTATCTTCCTCTTCCTAAGCTTTTACTGCCTTTGAAAAGGCCAGTTGCATAATTAACAAATGCCCCTATCCCTACAATCTTTTCCCTAACCATTTTCTTAACCTTCTGACTCTCTCCAAGTTACCTGTTCTGCTCCTCTCTCAAATGGGAGCTGCTCATTTTTCATTTTATGCACTCTTCTCAGAGTTGGCAAGTGGGTCAAATTTCTTCCTTAGTACCCACTGCTGCTTCCCAACCAGGACTCTTCCACCCTTTTGGATAGGCCTGTATCAATTAGAATGCTTGTGGCTGCAGGTAACAGAATATCCCACCAGAAGAGCCACAAACAATAAAGACATTTATTATCTTACATGATAAGAAGTCAAAAGGTTGAGTGATACGTGGCTAATTCAACAGGTCTTTCCATTTTTCCACTCTGTCTTCTCCAGGATATTGAATTTAATTTTATCCTCAGGTTTGTGTCCTCATGGTTTCAAGATAGCTGCTGCCACTCCAGTCATCACATCCCTCACTGCTACATCTGAATTAGTTTCCTATGGCTTCTGTAACAAATATCACAAACTTGGTTCTTAAAACAACAAAAATTTATTCTCTCACTGGTCTAGAAGCCAGAGGTCTGATGTGTCACTGGGCTGACATCAAAGTGTTAGCAGGGCTATCCTCCCTCTGAAGGCTCTAGTGGAGAATCTGTTTCTTGCCTCTTCCAGATTCTGATAGCTGCCAGCATTCTTTGGCTTGTGGCCACATCACTCCAATCTCTGACTCCACCTTCACATTACCTTCTCGTGTGTGTGTGTGTGTGTGTGTGTGCGTGTGTCTTCTCTCTGTCTATATCAAATCTCCCTCTACCCCTTTCTTAAAAGGTCACTTTGTGCCTGCATTTAGGGCCCACCTGGACAATTCAGGATATTCTCCCCATCTCAGGATCCTAAACTTAATCATATCTGCAAAGACCCTTTTCCCATACAAGGTAACATTTACAGGTTCCAGGGATTAGCACCTGATATCTCTCAGGGGAATTATTCAACCTACTATAATGTCAAAAGTGGAAAGTGCAATTTCTCCTTACCTACAATTTCCTAACAAGGAGGAAAATCTTTCCCCGAAGCCCCCATCTTATTGCCCCCTAGTCCTGTTGGCTAGGGTTGTGTCATGAGCTCATACATGTGATCTCCATGGGGAAGGAAGGCTCTATCAGCAAGAAAAACGATGAAAGGATGAGGTTAAAAATCACCAACATCTGCCTCAGGATTCCTGCTCCTTGAAGGCCCAGGTCATCAGGCCAAGCCCCCGCTGCCCTTCCATGATGTTGTTCTCTTTTGGTTTTCTGCTCACTCCTCCTCAGTCGTTGAAGCCTGGCATTTGTTTCATATTCTTTCTATCTGACCCATCTAACCACTGAGCACTCAGTTCTCTGACCTCCTCATCTTCCAGTGATCTTCCATACCCCATCTCTGCCTTCCATTCTCACAGCTTCACCCTAGACCTGGACATCCCCCCTGAGATAACAAGTACAGATGACTGCCCTCCAGCTACATCCCCCTCCCTCCAGCTTACTCTGTTGCTCCCATCACTCCTCCTCTCTCCTTTCTGCCCATCCACCAGCCACTCTTGTCTTCAGTTTCCTCCTATCCAGAACATATTACTTATATTCTAAATTCCCTTGACCCTTGATCCTTCCACTGAAGTTATCTAGCAAAACCCCAATTCTGGACGAACCCCACTATTTGCTCAAACTTTTTCGTTGTCTGAATTCCCACCTCTCCCCTCAGGGCAGATAACTTTACTTCATATTTCACAATTAAAGCAGAAGACATCTGATAGAAACTCCTCAACTTTCCACCACTAAATATATTTGCCTATGTACTGGGACTTTTAACCTTTCATCCTTGTTACAATGAAGTGGAACTCTGTGTACTTCTACCTCTAATGGACGTCTGCTTCTACTGAGGACTCCAGAAGATTCCATGTTCCACTTTCCTTTCCCAATTCCTGGCTTTTCTCTCCCAGGCAGAGGTGGCAGGAGTTTGGGGGCAGGTTGGTATGAAAAGGAGAAAAGGTACTCCCATTACCCAGACCTAATTCTACTTCATTTTTGGTACCTTTTTTTTTTTTTGAGACGGAGTCTCGCTCTGTCACCCAGGCTGGAGTGCAGTGGAACAATCTCGGCTCACTGCAAGCTCCGCCTCCCAGGTTCACGCCATTCTCCTGCCTCAGCCTCCCGAGTAGCTGGGACTACAGGCAACCACCACCACACCCGGCTAATTTTTTGTATTTTTGTAGTAGAGACGGTGTTTCACCATGTTAGCCAGGATGGTCTCGATCTCCTGACCTCGTGATTCACCTGCCTGGGCCTCCCAAAGTGCTGGGATTACAGGTGTGAGCCACCGCGCCCAGCCGGTACTTTTTTTTTTTGAGACAGAGTTTCGCTCTTGTCACCCAGGCTGTAAGTGCAATGGCACGATCTCTGCTCACTGCAACCTCCGCCTCCCAGGTTCAGGCAATTCTCCTGCCTCAGCCTTCCAAGTAGCTGAGATTACATGTGTGCACCACCACGCCCAGCTAATTTAATTTTTGTATTTTTGATAGAGATGGGGTTTCACCATGTTGGGCGGGCTGGTCTCAAACTCCTGACCTCAGGCAATCCCACCTGCCTCAGCCTCCCAAAGTGCTGGGATTACAGGCGTGAGCCCCTGCGCCCAGCCTGGTACTATTCTTATCATCCTCTCTCCCCTTATTTTTCTTGCCTTTTCTTCTCTTGTGCTTTTGTTTCCATGCTTCTTTCATCTTGGTTCGAAGTTGATCCAGATTAGAAAAGACACTCAAACTGTATATCTACGTCATCAAGCTTTTTTTCCCTCTCTCTCATATTTTCTTTCTGGAAAGAAAATGTTAAAAATAAAGAGTACTTTGTTGTTTCATAGACTTCCATAGGGGCACGGGAAACATCTTGAGGGGAAATATAACCTGATCATTTGTCTCAGGGTCTGAGTTGAACACAGAAGTGGTTCCTATGGGTGGGTGATTTACTTGCCCCCACCCACTCACCTTTCACCCTTGTTCCACTTTGCTGCCCAAGAGGCACGTCTGATTGTTTATTCTCCTGCTGAAAACCCCTCAGTGGCTCCTTTCCAACTTTACCTTTCACCTCGGCTCTGCTGCACACCCTGTGCTTCCAGGGACCTTGGATCGCTTACAGTCACCTGGGCTGTTGCATACTTCTGTGGTTTCTTCAGGTTGTTCTTTTCTGGACTGACCTCCCACCCTGTTCTAGCTAATACTTATCCACCTTCAAGGTTCAGCTCAAGAATCTCCTTATCTTTTAAGAAGTTTTTCTCCCCATCACCTTCCTTCTCCAAACTGACCTTTGCCTTTATTTTGTCCTCCTCTAAAAATACCTCATGTGTCACATTTTGTTTTACATGCTTGTATCCTTTTAAAATTATTTTACATATTTGTATCCTTTTACTTGACCATAAGCTCACTGAAGGCAGGCATTGTGCTTATTCATTCTTTCACTGCCCGAGTAATTCACAGACACTTTCTTTTTGTAAAAGAATCAATTAGTATAGAAATAAAATATGAACGTCTGTCTCTCCTTCCCTATATTATTCATATTTGAAGCTTCAGTGTCTAATTTAGTGTCTGGAACACAGAAGCCCCCACGACTGTTTCTTGAATGAGTGAATGAATGAATGAATGAATATCCCTCTAAGGTGATTGTCTTCCACCAGTGACACAGCTGATCATAAGTCTGAGTTTAAATACCCATTCACCGCTTGTGTTTCCTCAGTGCAAGGTTACACCACATACACGCTCTCTTGTGATTTATTTTTGCTAACTCACTGTCTGGGTCTTCAGTCTCCTCTAGGTCCTGTTTACTTTGAGTATTCAAAGCTCTGCTCCTCTGTTGGAGCAGTTTACATTTGGAGGAAGTTTTCCCACTGCCTGTGCAGTGTAAATTGGTTTCTAAACAATCTTGCCCACGGTCTCCATTAATATTGTACTGGAGAGCAAGGCAGGATACAATATTCAAAGTAGCAGGAGTTACTTTTTAGGATGATTGAATATGATGAAGGAGCCAAGGACAAAGGGTAATTTATTCTAAAGAAAGTCAACACCTTTGCTTTGCACTAGCTCTTGCAGTTAAAAAATAGGGCTGGTAATTGGACTTGCTTTATGAAAATCTCATTAGCATTAGCATATAACTAAAATGCACAGCTCCATAGTTAATTGCAATCCTGCACTGCGGTTAACAACTACAGTGATGACATTTGCATATTGCACATAAAATTAAAAATGCATGTCAGATAGGTGCTCTTTCAGGAAAAAAAAAATCCTTGAATAACATTGCATTCACTACAATAATTGGAAAGATTTTGAATTTGAATGGAAATTATATGTATAGTATGAGCTTTAGAAAGACAGAGGAGCCTGATCAAAGAGGAGGGGAAACTAAATCTGAAACACTGCATAGTCAAAACTCTAGCAGCTGGGATCTTCTTCAAGGGCAGGGACATGTAATACTGAACTGTGCGTGCTTTGTGTAAATGTAACCCTTTCATCCGAAAGTCTCATTTCACTGTACAGGCGTCAGTCTCATGTTGGTGCTCTTCCTCTAGACTGTAAGCTCCTTGAGATCATGGACTTGATCTTTTTAAACCTTTGTATCCCACAATGCTCAGCATGTAACAGACATTCAATTATTTGTAGACGTGAACCAACTCAAGCCCCCTGTAAGTGAATCCAATAGACACAAGAGGCTGTGTGGTGAAGGGTTAAGAGTGGGATGTTTTCATGTCTCCCTGAACCCTGGCTCTGCCACTTACCTTGAACCAGTTACTTCAACTTCCCTAAGCCTCGGTTTCCTTCTCTGGAAATGGTTTCTGCCTCATAAGGTTTTTGAAAAGATTCGGAAAGATAACACATATGAAGCACTTAGCCCAGCACAGTGCCTGGCATATTGCAAGTGCTATTAGTCCAGCTGTTACTGTTGCTTTGGGGTTACAGATCGTGGGAAAGGGCATGTTGAAGTTGGGGTATAAATCAGTTCATATGTCAGTCCTAATGTCAGTCACTTACAAGACAAAACAATGTTACCATGAATAATATGACTTCTCAGAAAGGCTGATCACTTTTGTTCTATTTCACCAAGAAAGAAAATGAGACGCTGAAAAGAGAATGGAGGGGTGAAAGACAATAATACCCATCTTTAGATGGATAATACAAAGCCCCATTTCCAGGCTTTGGGGATGAGACTCCTCTAGGAAGATAATAATAAATTGTCTGTCTCTTAGAAGATAACAGGCTGGAAACCATGGTCAGGAAAGAAAGGCAGAAGTGACAAAGTGGGATTTTCTGCAGGAGACTGGGATATTTTATCCGTTCTGTGCTAGGAACCCTGAGAGACACAGATGACCAAGAATGTGAACCTGACCAGTACGTGATTAGAAATTCAGGACTGGAAACAAAGTGAAGGATCAGACCTGGAGATAAAGACTTGGGTGTCATCAGCATGGAGAATAGCTGGAACTCTGGATGCAGGTGCACTCCCTGCGGCTGTTCACTGGGGGACACTCCCACTTATGAGATGGCAAAGGGAATTGGTGCTAATGAGGGAAGCACAGGAGAACTGCAGGAAGAACAAGGGCAGACAGGCCTGGGAAGCTGAAAGAGGGGAGAGTTTTAGCTTGCAGTGTGGTAGTTGCCAGTCAGCTCTCTGTATAATAACATCAATGAGGATCACTGGATTTAGTGGTGAGGAAATCACTGGTGGTTCTTCTTCAAGAGGGAGATTATGATAAAGTGGTACAGAGAGGAACTTGACATCAAGGGGTGGGTGAAAAATGAGAGAGTAGGGAGGAAATGCAGGAAAATGTATGCTATGCTTTAGCAGTAAAAGAAAAAGGCTCAGCCAGTAGCCTGAAGGCATAACAGAGCTGGAAACGATGTGTATAGGATTGGAGAGACCTAGACTAGAAGGAGCCAGTGAGAAAATAGAGACGATTTAGGAGACAGCTGGAGATGACCGTACCCTCCGAACCAGCTGCACCTGAGGAGGAGTTTTGTAAGCTGTTCTGTGGGACTGAGGATAGGACCTTTGCCTTTGGGGGAGGTGCCCCCTTTCCCTGGCCCTGCAGCTCTGTTTCCTACCTGTATCCCAAAACATACTGAATCAAAATGTTTAGTTTACTCACCTATCTCCTCCTTTGAGGAGATGCACTCCTAACTTCCTTTGATGGTGCACTCCTAAGGGCGGGAATCATGCCTTCTTGAGCTCCACATCTCCAGTATTTAGTTCAGGGTCTGGCACAGGCAATAGGGATTGTGAAACCTAACTACATAGGCCCACATAACCATGTGTTACATTGGCTGGAGTTCCCAGTAGTTATACAGCCCCTTATCAATCCTCCCGCCTCTCTCCCCACCTCGCAGATACCTGATATTGAGGTGACAGCTGCAAGAAGTCTGGGTGTAGTTCACTTACCTCCCCACCCCCATAATTGGGGAGAACAGGCCAGAATGTGTGGGAGCCTCACATTGTGAATTGTATGAGGCACTAACTGAAAATAAAGCCAAGAGGCCGCAATCCTTTTCCTTCACAGCTTTCCTTAGAGAGTCTCTCCCTGTCTTTCTACTTCTCTCTCTACTCTTTTCATTCCAGCTCATCTGTTTTGTTTTGTTTTCCAACTCTCCGATTCCTGTGTCCTATTTCCACTTTTGGAAGCCTGTTTTTAGACCCAAGCCTTTCATTTGCCTTTACTCAAAGGTTTTCTGAAGACTCACTATCTCTAAGAAAATAACCTTGAACCATAATCTGACAATTGAGGTTGAGCCAACGTTTGTCACCACTCCCCATCTTACATGGGTCCAGTTCATACAAGACCTCAATACATAAGAGCTTCTGTAAAACAGTCAATCCTGGGGCCCTCAATTTGGAGTGATAGGCTTTCGAGGAAAGTGTCAGAAATCACCAGAAGTCAAAGCTGTGTACCCAATTGTCCTGATTTTCCTCAATAAGTCAATAGCTTGCAAAGCTTTCTAATTAGAAACAAAGAAACTTTCTTCCCCCCACTCCTCCCCACCCCTGCTCATGCTTAAAAAATAGTTATTTTTCTTTTTCTGGAAAATCTTACTAGTAATCTCTTTAGGTTGCATCCCCTACTATTCCATCTGAACACACTGGCTTTCCACATGTTGCAGGATTGGGACAGCCTGGCAGTGACCCAGGAACACAAAGGGGCAAGTAAAGTGGGGTGCAATTTCATTACTGACCACTCTTCTCTAGGAGCCACTGCACACTTACCCTCCTCTGTGCTGCAGTTTGCAGAGCCTGAGGTCCAAGCAAAAGAAGCATTGTCTCACAGCTGTAAAGCATGAATTGTGTTTGTGGATTGCATTGCCCTGCTTCTCACTCATGCTTGTTCTTGTTTTCCTGGCACAAGGGCCTTTGCTCCTAGAATGGCCGCTTATCTCGGCTGACTGCTATTTGCGAACACTGGGCTCATTGGGTTGTTTTGAAAAGTCACATGAAGTTTATAATTCTTTCTGATGCTACCTTGGACTTATGTGTGCTAAATAAGCCTCAAACACCAAAACTGCCTTCAAACCTAAACCAAGCTCAACGAATGACTTCTTCTCAGGCACGCAGGCACCGGAAGGAACCCACACACCCTGCCCAGCTAATTCTACACCTCTTGTCTGTGTTGCTCTTCCACAGCACTGCTAGTTAGACCTTCCGCTCTTCTCCATCTTGAGGCATTTGGTTCCCTCTACTTGCCCAGTGGCGCTCAGAATTTCTTGTGGAGCGGCTCGGGTGGTGAGGGAGGGAGGCACAGACACTGCCCCCCATGTCTCTGCAGGACGGTGGGGAACTGAGGGGTCCCTAACCAGCTGTCTCTCACGGCTTGATGTGTCCCCTGATGGCTTCTGCCCTGGCTCGCACTGTGGGCCCACACTGTTTGCCAATCTGCCTTCCTTCCTGCCGGTGCCTTTGCTGGGGGAGACCACAACCATCTCCAATGCTGTTTTACAGCTTCCCTCCCACCACTCCACAGAGCCTCTGAAGAGCATACCTGAAACCTTGATTCTGTCCACCTGATTCCTCTGAAGCTCACTAAAAAGGGAGCTGCTTGTTTATCCTGCTGTCAGCCATTTCCCATCAACGTCTGGCCCAGCGAGCTGTGTTGGGGCCAGCACTGCTTTAGTACCAATAGGCTGGCCCTCTTCCAGGCTCTCATTGCTGGCGAATTCATCTTGCTCTTGAATGCGAAGTATGAGTCAGAGGTGATGCTGATGAAACCTCCGGCAGGTCAGGACAACAAGGGCAGACCCAAGCCGCGGGGGGTGAGGTGGGGGGAGAGTGGGCCAGACCTCTGCTCTGCAGAGCTGTGGTTTGTCCTGAAGTCTGGTACTGTGTTAGTGCAAACAACGTCAAATGCAATTCAATTACAACTGTGTACTCATCACTGGGCCGGGCTGTCAGAGGCACAGAAGTATATGTTAGTTTCTGTAGGAGTTATGGCCAGCAGCCCAGCTTCTTAACTGGATTTAGTTTGAAAATAAATGCCTCACTGGACAGTGACACTTCTCAACTCTTTCAGGGAAGAAAATTTTTGCTTCGGGTAGGCTGATGTGTGACTTTAATAATCTTATCATTAGTCCTGAGTCGGGGGCTAGTCATTCAAAGTTATCTTTCATCTTTTGTGTATATTGTTTTCAGACAGTGGCAGCTGGAGAATGACTGTATCAGGGACATTCAATGATGCCCATATTTTGAGAGGTTAAATTTCCTAGAAACCAGCTTCTAGTCTTTGTGTGTCCTGGCTTGTGCTCTTTAAAGAGACTGAAAAAAGAATGTTCTACAAAATCCTGTCTTGCTCCATGGTAATGAGGTCAGACAGACCTCCCCAGGAGCCTGACTGGAGCTACTATACAACTGTGGGGTGGCCTTGGAAACTTGGAGACATTTGGGGCGTGCTCAGTCACTGCTGCAGCTCAGACCCAGGGCTCCTGTCACCACTTTGGGGAGCTGGTGGTACAATAGAGATATCACTGTGGTGGGGCCTGGAATGAGGGCCTGTCATGGGACTGGGCACTGCAAAGAGAACAATAAGTAGTATCTAGTTATTTCTTATTAGAAGGAATTTCCTAATGGAAAATGCTTCTCCATTAAATAAGATTTTCTCTGTACAGAAATTTATTGCTTATGACTATTGGGTCAATTCCCATTGGCATCTGAGAGCTGGAAAATGACAGCTGTCATCACAAGTTTTCTGAGAAAAAAGTATGTTTTTTTCCTATGTTGGTCAGAAGCCAAGTCATTCATTGCCAACCAATAAAGGTACAGCCAAAGGGAAAAAGAATTATTAAGAGTTTTAATTGCCCCTGAAATTCCAGATAGAAAATTTTACATTCAGTTACACCTGATGTAGCAGAAAACGCCAAGGGACTATCTAAGTTCTTTGGCCAAACCAGATTTGGTTTATTTAACATTCCCTAGAATGGATCATTGGCTGGGACTTGTACATATGTTTGTTATATGGGGATTTTCTAACTCAGATGGATTATAGTAAGACGAAACATATATATATATATATATGTGTATTTATGTCTATTTATATTTATATGAGTCTGGTGTATTAATCATAGGGTACTAAATTATTTTCAAAGACACAAACTATGTGAGGGTATATTTTAACTAGCATGTGAAATGCAAAAATATTTTCTAGGTATGCTGGCACTTTATACCAAAGGGATGCAAAATTTAGCGTAAGAAAATCATAAATTAGTAAAGTAAGTGAGGTGAAAAATGTTGGTCAGCTACAGAAAAAGGTCAGCAGTTCAAATTGTGGAATCTGGGTTATTTCTTTTTCACTGCCCAAGACTGTTATATACTCAGGGTTTTCCCCACATTATAAAGCATTGATAACGTTTTCAATTTGTTACTACCCACTGGAGTATAATGTAAATTCTTGCGTGTGTTTTAATAATTCCTTGGAGACCATCCCTTGAATTGCTGTTCATAGGATAAGAAGGAATTACTTGCTATGCTCCACATGTTTTTCATTAGGACTAAGATCAAGAAAATACATACATATCTATATATGTGTGTGTGTGTGTGTGTGTGTGTATGTATGTGCACACACACACCAAGGGCTGGAAGATTTCTGGATCAGTTCAGATTTTGATAAGAGGAGACAGAGGAAGAGTAGAGAAATGTAGGATGAAGCCCGGGCATGGTGGCTCACGCCTGTAATTCCAGCACTTTGGGAGGCCAAGGTGGGCAGATCACTTGAGGCCAGGAGTTTGAGACCAGCCTGACCAACATGGTAAAACCCCATCAGTACTAAAAATACAAAAATTAGCCAGGTGTGGTGGCGTGGGCGTGGTGGCATAGTCCCAGCTACTTGGGAAGCTGAGGCAGGAGAGTTGCTTGAACCCAGGAGGCGGAGGCTGCAGTGAGCCAAAATCATACCGCTGCACTCCATTCTGGGTGACAGAGTGTAAAAAAAAAATGTAGGATGACAGTGGCAGTGGTGGTGGAAGCCACACCTGATATCGCAATAGCAGACTGCTTCATGGAATGGCATGCAGAGGTTGTCTTTGATTGTAGTTTGTATCTGAAAGAAGAATTTTACACAATTTCAAATAGAAGGCAGCATTCACCAATCCAGTGCTGGGGTTAGCGAAAAGAGATCTGATCCTTTGGCTTTTCCATCTAAGACTATAAGTTGATTCATTCATTCTTTCGACAAATATTTATTGAGTACCCATTATGCCATAATAGTCTTAGAAATAGCCTGAGCATGGTGGCTCACACTTGTAATCCCAACATTTTAGGAGATCAGGCAGGAGGATGGCTTGAGCCCAGGAGTTTGAGGCCAGACCAGGCAACATGGCAGTGAACACCTGTAGTCCCAACTACTCAGGAAGCAGAGGCAGGAGGATTGCTTGAGCCCAGGACTTCAAGGCAGAGGTGCGCTATGATTGTACCACTGCATTCCAGCCTGGGCAACAGAACAAGACCCTGTCTGGAAAAAAAAAGTTGGAAATAGTATTTTATAAGTTGTAATATGTAACAGATTAGTCTTAATTGTTGAATTAACAAGGGAATCTAAAGTCAAGTGTAGCTTAGAGCTCTCCCTGAGGCATACCATGTAAGCTGACTGTACAGAAATTAAAGTGGACATGCATTTTGCTATCTGGGCAGGTTGCTACTAATCAAATTACCACTATGTGTCTTGGAGGATGAATAGGTAAAGAAGTTGATCAGCAAAGTACAAGTCTTCAAAACTAGAGTGCTTTTCTTTTGGGACATACGGGAAAAAAAGACTTGTTTGTAGAGGGCTAGGCACAGAAAGGAACTTGGGGAAGAGACCAGAGGGTCATGGGTTTACATACTTAAGAAGGAGGTGCACATAGGATTCAGAAGTTCAGAATCAGGACAATCTAAGTAAACCTGGTCCTAGAGCAGCAGCTATTATTCTATGATTCCTTTAAAATGCCTTACAAAATCTGAAGCTCTAGAACTAAAGCTCAAAGATATAGGAAACTTAACTACAGAGGAGGAAAATGTAACAGCAAAGTCCTCATAGGGAAGTTTACCTAGAAAGAAGTTTGCTTTTTGGTTTTGTCTAGATTATATTTCTATTAAAATATGAACATAGTCTTTGTATAAAATACTTTGCAAAACTAAGGCAGTTCCTAAAATGGGGAAGTTTTCAGGATTACATTCTCATGATTCACTGATGTTGTGCTCATCATAACTAGGTAAAGTGGGGGAGGAAGTTCTAAGAATGACGGCATTTACATGCAAAAACCAAACTGACATAAACCAGCATCATAAAAGAAACATGCCATAAGAGAATGCCCCAGGGCTAAAGTATGACTTGAATCAGTGAAACGCAGGTGCTTCTAACTGGGAAATGATCTGATAGGCTGTTCTGTTGCAGAACAGACATGGACTAGATTTTTGCACTACTCCACACACCTATAGTTAGTAGAGTGAAAACCAAAAACCTTGGAGGTTTTAATGGTGATAATCATAATTATAGGAAAAATACTTTTTCTCCTATGTTAAAGCCACTGTAAAATAATAACATTCTTTCATTGCTGAATGCGCCCAAATCATTCAGCTATTTCTGTTATGAATGATCTAGATACTATTCTATTGCGTTATAGGAAATAGCCCAGATAAACTTTGGAATATCTCCAAGTTCTATGATTCCCTTGTCAAGAGTACATATAATATGCAACATATATATAATAAATACACCCAGCAAACACATATATGTATATATGTTTGCATTTTGCCTAAGACTGTCCCCGTTCGGTAAGTCCATTTTCTCCTCTAAATTTTGGATCAGTTTCTGAGTTACCGAACAACCAAATATATAACAGAAACAAACTGGAGAGCATGGTGGGGAAGTTGGGATAGTGGAGCAAATGTGTGTTTCCACTACAAACATTGTTTATATTGCAAATATATTTGTACTCTTATTCTTAAGAATGTGTAAGTACATGCTGATTAATGGCTATAAGTTTCAGAACATTATTGGGTTTATAGAAGCTTTTATCATGATGTGTTTTCTCATTTAACTGAATACTGAAAGTACAATTACTATAAATGGAAAGTCCTTAAAAACTGTTGATATTAGAAAGGAATTCTCAAACTTGTTACTGAAAAAATGGAAGTATTATATTTGGAAGGACCTTTTTGAATTTTATCTATTTTTTTCTGAGCAGGAATATTTTACAGTGCTCTAGATCATATTTTATCTGTTTCCACAAAAATTACATGCCTATATTTAATTATGTAACCCTTAAATGGGGGAAATTATAATTCTATCAATTTGAGAATATATAATCTTTTAAAAACACATTTAAGATATAAGCCATATGTTAAATTGAGTAAATCAGGTGTTGAAATAATGTGCTTTACTTTCAAATATAGTATCCCAGTATTTTTTAAGTTACAAAAAATTGGTAGCAGCCAAAGTATATCAGAATAAATTATCAGGCTCATAGCTCTGCTGGAGGAGGATATTGTTTTGACAGTTGAAATCTGACTAATGGTAACCTGATAGAACGTGAATAATGAGATGATGCTTATAGTTTGAGGACAAGGAGCTTGCCTTTGGCCTGTGAGTCAGTATTAACAGTCATTGCACCCACTGGCACCAATGCTGGCCAAGTGGCCCTGGAAATAGATTGCTCAGCTGACTCATTAGTGACACTCCTAACTCCAGTAGTGCAGTCATTTTTCTTTGGGTCATGAGGATTGTCCACCGAAGATTCTTTGCAGCAATTTTAATCTGCACCACCTCCCGTTCCTCTCACAATGTCCATCCATTCATTCATTTATTGAAAAATATTTACAGTATGTCAGGAACTGTGCTGGATGCTGGGGATCCAATGGTAAGCAATCAGACACAGTCAAACAATCACACAACGAGTATATAATCACAAACTAAGATAGGTGCTGTGAAGGCAAGGATAAAGCCATGACAATATAACAGAGGACCCTGAAATCACATGGGGAGTTAGGGAAAGCTGTCCTAAGGAAGGTCAGTTTGAGTGAGAGCTAAAGCCGCACTGACAAAAATAGCAACCACTGTATGTAGTTATTTAGATTAATTAAAAGTAAATAAAACTAAAATTCAGGCCGGGTGTGGTGGCTCACGCCTATAATCCCAGCACTTTGGGAGGCCGATGCGGGTGGATCACAAGGTCAGGAGATCGAGACCATCCTGGCCAACATGGTGAAACCCCATCTCTACTAAAAATACAAAAAGTAGCCAGGCATGGTGGCATGCCTATAATCCCAGCTACTCGGGAGGCTGAGGCAGGAGAATCGCTTGAACCCGGGAAGAGGTTGCAGATCGCACCACTTCACTCCAGCCTGGGCAACAGAGCAAGACTCTGTCTCAAAAAAAAAAAAAAAAAGAAAAAAACACACACACACACACAACAACAACAAAAAAACAACTTAAAATTCAGTTTCTAATTCAGTTTCTCAGTCACACTAGCCACATCAACTGCTCAATAGTCACATATGGCTAGTGCCTACAGAATTGGACAGCACAGGTATATAACATTTGCATCACCGCAGAAGTTCTACTGACCAGCATTGGTCTAAATGATGAATAGGAATTAACCAGGAAAGTGATGAGCAAAACCATTGTAGGTTGAGAGGCTACCGTGGGCAAAGGCTTTGTGGTGGGGGAGACAATGTACAAACTGTTACGGAAACTACAGTCCATGGGATTTTAGCTGGATAAGGGACAAAGGGATAAAAGAAGAGACCTGATGAATTGGTAGAAAGTAGAAGGGGTTACTGGGCTGAAAATCTAAATTTGGACACAAAATAGTCATGGTGGGTGGAATGGCAAAGGAGAAGCAGGTGTGGTCAAAAAGCAGGATGCGCCGGGCAAGGTGGCTCATGCCTGTAATCCCAGCACTTTGGGAGGCCGAGGCCGGTGGATCACAAGGTCAGGAGTTCAAGACCAGCCTGGCCAACATAGTGAAACCCCGTCTCTACTAAAAATACAAAAAATTAGCCGGCCCTGGTGGCAGGCACCTGTAATCCCAGCTACTCGGGAGGCTGAGGCAGGAGAATTGCTTAAACCTGGGAGGCAGTGGTTGCAGTGAGCAGAGATTGTGCCACTGCACCCCAGCCTGGGTGACAGTGTGAGACTCCACCTCAAAAAAAAAAAAAAAAAAAAAGCAGGATGCTTGAATCAGCGGTTTTGGCAATAGATCTGTTGTAGATGATGACAAGGTCCAAATGTGACCCTGAGAGTGGGTAGCTAGGATGGAGAGAAGCTAAAGGTCATTGGAGATAAGGAAGTTGGGACTCAGAGGCCAGATTATCATGTATGTCAACTTTGCATTTTGAAATTACTGCAGCAATTGGCAGAGTTTGAATTTGAGGGGAACAGTCCCAAAGAGTAAATGGGAGGCCCAGAGATGATAGCTACCAGCAGGGGGAAAGGAGGCCTTATCAGATAGCTGCACACTGACTCAGATGAGAGAGTGCAAGGACAAGGGACCTGGAAATGACAATGGGGAACAATGGGACAGCAAAACCCTTCTCCACCTGATGTGAGAAAGCAGACGGTCACCACTTTAGAGGACTATAGGAGAAGCAATGTCCTCAGGGAAAACTCAGGTTTTTGTTGGAGCAAAAAGGTGAAGGCATGGTTGAGAGAACAGAATGATGACATAAGGGAGTTTGCTGAATACAAAGCAATGGTTCCAGAAGGCATGTGGAAGCCTTGGGCAAGAGAGGAGGAACAGAGGACTCATCCAGGAGCAGTGGGGAAAATCAGGCAAAGAGATTGATGACTGAGGTGGACTTATATTTAAGCACCGACTGATTTAAAAAAAAAAATAAGTCAATGGAAATGGGAGTGATTACTGGCCCTACTGCTGCAAGGACTTGGCTCACTAGACCTGAGGAAAGGGTGTTCCTGCAGGAGTTTCTGCACAGGCCACTGCTTGGGATGTTCTTGAGCCAGAGGTTGTAGTTTCAGCTCCTCTACAGCTTAGCATAACATTGGCTTCAGAGGCTTAGACTTCAACACCTGACACAATGTTGACTGTCTCAGAGGTGAGGTGTTAAGAATACCACAGATTGAATACATGAGGTGTTAAGAACCTCCGAGGTTGGGTATTAGTTAGTTCAGTCCAGAGAGTAGGGCAATTGGCACTCCTAGAAGATGTGTCTCTATACCTGAGCAGCCTGCGGTACGCTGGTCCTAGGAGTCTGCAAGTGATACATGCGATTTTCCAATCTTTTTGAATCAACAGCATGTTCTCATCAGTCTGTAATTGTAGATCAGAGGATACTTTATCAAATATAATTATTGAGCTCTATAATTCATGAGCTCTGCTTGCAACACATCTTCAATTTTTAAATTGTGAGAATTTGCAAGAGCTGCAAGTTATGTGCTGTTTTTAATTTAGTTCTAACAAAATATAGCTGGAGGTTCTGTCATAAGATTAATAAACATACATTATTTGGGAAGTTATTTATTATTTTAATTATGTGACATTATTTTTCCCCTCTGACAAAAGCAATCAAGATGACTAAAATTGAATTGGTGAATATGAACTGATCCCCAAAGATTATAAATGTTGTTGAAAAATGTCAGGCATTTATTAAATTTCCCACATGTTAACCAAAAAAGGTTAGTAAGGTAGATACACAGTGGTGACTTCATGTCAGTGAAGAATCTGGCTAGAAGTAGACAGAATTCTAGAGATAAATTCATCAAACCCTCTACTCTATAGATCAGGAAACTGACACTTAGGTTAGGTGCAGTGACCATTTCCAGTGACTTTGACCTTTACTGACAAAATGTCAGGGAAGACTTAGTACCACAGGCCAGGCGCAGTGGCTCATGCCTATAATCCCAGCACTTTGGGAGGCCAAGGTGGGTGGATTGCCTGAGCTCAGAAGTTCGCGACCAGCCTGGGCAACATGGTGAAACCCCATCTCTACAAAAAATATAAAAATTAGACAGGCATGGTGGCATATGGATGTAGTCCCAGCTACTTGGGGGGCTGATGTGGGAGGATTGCTTGAGCCTGGGAGGTTGAGGCTGCAGTGAGCCAAGATCATGCCACTGCACTCCAGCCTGGGTGACAGAGTGAGACCCTGTTTCCAAAAGAAAAACAAACAAACAAAACAAAAAACAAAGACTTAGTACCAGGAACCAGATGGAATGACAATAATATTGTAAACATTAAATCTCCAATATCACATAATTATAGGGTCTTAGACTTCAACTTACTATAGGACTGTCTGGTCCAGTGTTGAAATCCTCTTTCAGATGGTTATCTACTCTTTCTTGACTACTTGCCTTGACTGGATATTGTATTCTTCCATGGCAGTTCATTCTGTTATGCGGTAGCTGTTTATGTTGGAAATTCTTTACATTGAGCTGGTGTTATCCCTGTAATTTCACCTATGGGTTCTGACTTCTTGAGCTGGGATCTGCAAGAGTTAGCCCATGACAATTATATTTGCTCTAATTCTCTTCTTTTCCAGGTAAGACACCTCTAATTCTCAGAGTTGTATGTCATATATGAGGAAAAGTGAAGTAAAAAAAGAGGAGAAAAAATAATGTGTTGTGGGCAATTACTAGAACTCAGGGAATTAGGTTTTACTCAGCATCATCAAATGCAAGCTTCTCAACCTTTTGAGTCAGCAGCATGTCCTTATCAGTCCCTAAGTGAGCTCTGCAAATCAAGAATTTTGGTTGCAGTGTACACTTGATTTTTAAATTGTAAAAAGAACTAGCTAGCCTGGGCATGGTGGCCTATGCTTATAATTTCAGCACTTCGGGAGACTTAGGTGGAAGGATTGCTTGAGCTCAGGAGTCTAAGACAAGCCTGGGCAGCATAGCAAGACACCATCTCTACAAAAAATATAAAAAATTAGGCAGGCATGGTGGCACATGCCTGTAGTCCCAGCTACTCAGGAAGCTGAAGCAGGAAGATGGCTTGAGCCTGGGAGATCAAGGCTGTAGTGAGCTGTGATTGTGCTACTGCACTCCAGCCTGAGCAACAGAACAATACCCTGTCTTACATACACACAAAAAAGAACTAGCTCTACTGAAAAAATAGAACAATTGGCCAAGCGCGGTGGCTCACCCCTGTAATCCCAGCACTTTGAGAGGCCGAGGCAGGTGGATCGCCTGAGGTCAGGAGTTCGAGACCAGCCTGACCAACATGGAGAAACCCCGTCTCTACTAAAAATACAAAATTAGACGGGCATGGTGGTGGGCGCCTGTAATCCCATCTACTCGGGAGGCTGAGGCAGGAGAATCACTTGAACCCAGGAGGCAGAGGTTTCGATGAGCCAAGATCGCACCACTACACTCCAGCCTGGGCAACAAGAGAGAAACTCTGTCTCAAAAAAAAGAAAAAAAAAAAAGAACAATTATAACACAAAGGGGAGTATTAGAATCCAATGGAATAAAAATTTACACTTTTTATTTGTAAAAAGTCTGAGATCACTAAGTTAATATAAGAATCTCTAGACTTCATATTGTGCTAAAACATAATAGTACTCAAAACATTGCAGCTTTGTTATAAAAAATAAAATTCTTAATTGTTATTTAACTCTATCCTTAAATAAAGAAAAAAACCATTTCTTTCCACCTCTTCAAATATTAAAATTCCAGGAAACAACTGATATGCTAGGATATTCTTAGCTAAGATTTAAATTAGATTTGGGAAAGTTGTGCATGTGTCATTTTCAATGGTTCGTAGAGCATAAAAGCACAAATTTACTTTGATTTTTGATTCTAATTTAAATCCTAGAAGGAACTGTTTTATTTCCTAGAAAATCTAGTACATGGATAGCGTTTATTTAAATATGTACAAATATAAATGTCCTCATGAGTTCAAAGTATAAAATTACTTATTTTTTAAACCAAAAGGCAGATGAACATACACACTGTGATGGTTAGTACTCACTGTCAACTTGATTGGATTGAAGGATACGAAATATTGATCCTGGCTTTGTCTCTGAGGGTGTTGCCAAAGGAGATTAACATTTGAGTCAGTGGGCTGGGAAAGGCAGACCCACCCTTAATCTGGGTGAGCACAATTGAATCAGCTGCCAGTGCAGCTCAAATAAAAAGCAGGCAGAAAAGATGTGAAGAGAGACTGGCCTACCCTTGAAGCCAACATCTTTCTCCTGTGCTGGATGATTCCATGCCTCAAACTCCAAATTCTTCAGTTTTGGAACTCAGACTGGCTCTCCTTGCTCCTCAGCCTGTAGACAGCCTATTGTGGGACCTTGTGATCATGTGAGTTAATACTTAAAAAACCTCCCTTTATATAGATATATCTATTCCATTAGTTCTGTTCCTCTAGAGAACTTGAATATACACGTTCATCTGACAAACCTAGCCATAACAAAGCTACAGAGATTCTGTTTGTTCAGAGACTGATTTACCTATAGACAAAAGTATTTTTAAAACACAGTCTAAAAATCAGAGATAAATCAATTTGAATGGAATTTTGTTACTTACAAATTGCTTTGAGTCTGGTGGGATTTTCAAATTCTGACCCTAACTAGATTTGGCTCTATGTAAATTTGTAGTTAAAAGGTTTCACTCTGTATGGGTCTATAATCATTTATTTACCCATATATTACATGTCTTTTTGCCTGAGGAGGACTGGAAAAAAATGGACTTTATTTATTAGACTGCCCACGAGAAGAATAAGTCCAGTGAAAACATTTTTGTTAAGCATTTCCCATTTGTTTGCTAGGATAATAGTGATGTTAAACTTGAGAGTTGTATGTACATGCATGTTTAAATCAAATTTGGTAATTAGGTTGTTTCATACAATGATCATTGAATTTGCTTAATGCCCACTACATGCTAGGCATTTGCAAAGTGTTGGAAGAGATTTAAAGACAAATAAGATAGTTCTTATTCCACATTGTGATTGCTGAAACTGACACCTGAAGAAATAATTATGATACAGCATGGTATCTTGTAAGATATACAAATTGTCGTTGTAATGTAAAATAACTTATTAGGCTGGGCATGGTGGCTCATACCTGTAATCCTAGCATTTTGGGAGGCCAAGGTGGGCAGATCACAAGGTCAAGAGATCAAGACCATCCTGGCCAATATGGTGAAACCCTGTCTCTACTAAAAATACAAAAATTAGCTGGGCAGGGTGGTGCACGTCTGTAGTCCCAGCTACCTGGGAGGCTGAGGCAGGAGAATCGCTTGAACCCGGGAGGTGGAGGTTGCAGTGAGCCGAGATTGCACCACTGCACTCCAGTCTGGCAACAGAGTGAGACCCCGTCTCAAATAATAATAATAACTTATTGTAGGTTGGTTACAGTGGTTCATGCCTATAATCCCAGCACTGTGGGAGGCCGAGGTGGGTGAATCACCTGAGGTCAGGTGTTCGAAACCAGCCTGGCCAACGTGGCAAAACCCCATCTCTACTGAAAATACAAAAATTAGCGGGGCATGGTGGCAGGTGCCTGTAATCCCAGCTACTCCGGAGGCTGAGGCAGGAGAATTGCTTGAACCCAGGAGGTGGAGGTTGCAGTGAGCCAAGATCGAACCACTGCACTCCAGCCTGGGCAACAGAGTGGGACTCTGTCTCAAAATAAATAAATTAATTAAATTAAATAACTTACTATAATATAGTAGAAAGATTCAGAAAGAAGTTCCATGTAGAGTGAAGACTTTAAAACTGTACTGAATGATTCAAGAATTTTTAAAAGTGAAAAGAAAGTTATAAGATGAAATTACCCAACTCTTTCCAGACCTTTTATTTTGCACATTTCTGATTAAACAAAGCATATTGTGTCTCTCTCTCGTTTTCTGAGCACCTCAACTTTGCTTAAAACTTTCTAAAAGATTTTTCAGAGAACTTCATGGAAGAGATCATTTTGAGCTGAGCCTTGAGGACATGAGGATTTTCTGAGCAGGAAGGAAACTGAACACCATTCCAAATATAAGAAACTAGAGGTGCAAAGGCAGAGAGGTGTACTCTGGGGAATGGGAAGCGTTGGGCTGCTTATTGGGGTGTGAGAAAGGAAATAGTAGCAGGTGCAGCCAGAAAGGAGCCAGAGCCAGGCTATGAAGGGTCTAATAAACATCCTCAGACAACAGAGAAAGGATGGAACATTTTTTGTTTTGTTTTATTTTTTACTTTTATTTGTAATTTCCAGTTTACCGAAAAGTTGAAAGTATGAATAGTATATGGAATGCCTGTATATCCTTTATCCAGATTCACCTATTGTTAATACTTTATCCTACTTGCTTTTTTGTTTGATCTCTCTCTCCTTTTTATTATAAATACATATATGTATGTGTGTGCACATATATATGTACATATACACACACACAGAATTGTTTCTATACCATTTGAAAATAAAGTGGATGAATCATTATGACCTTCTTCTAAATATCTGTTCTTTTTTCCTAAAAATAGGGCTATTCTCTTCTTAACCACAGAATAGTTATCAACTTTAGTAAATTTAACCCTAATAAAATACTTTTTATCTACCCTGGAATTCATATGCCAATTTTGTCAATTAAAGCAATATCTGTTATGGTATTTTTCCCCCATCAAGAACAGGATCAAGTCTAACCTAAAGTATTGTACTTAGTTGTCATGTCCATTTACTATTTTAATGTAGAACAGTCCTGCAGCCTGTCTGTGACTTTTATGATATTGACATTTTTAAAATAACATAGTCCCCCCCACCTTTTTTTTTTTTTTTAAATAGAACAATTCTTCAGAAAGGCCCTGGGGAAGAGGAAAAGCTTTTCTAGCAGTTGATGTCAGCAACCCACCAAGGAACCAGTGGAAGAAATCTAAGATGGCTGACTAAATGCAGCTAGTACACACCTCTTCTGTGGAGAGGGAAAAAAATGGCAAGTAGATATTCACACTTCAAATAGATCATCTAAGAAAAAACAGTAGAATTCAACGGGAAAGTGGTAGGAAGCATCAAAAGCAAAGGAGAGGGAGGCAGGGCAACCTACTGGGTCAAGATCAGCTGGAAGCTGAGAAAACCTCCCTTAAATAGGGAAAGGGTAAGTGAATGACCCCCAGGGCTCCACATTCCCACCATGGACTTCTACATTCCTAGCCACAGGAAAGTGCCTTGACCTTCTTGGGCCTCCAAACTAACATGCAGAGCTACTTAGAGATTGTGTAGAGGCACTACTTTATTTTTTTATTTTATTTTATTTTTTAAATTATTGTTATACTTTAAGTTTTAGAGTACATGTGCACCATGTGCAGGTTAGTTACATATGTATACATGTGCCAGGCTGGTGTGCTGCACCCATTAACTCATCATCTAGCATTAGGTATATCTCCTAATGCTATCCCTTCCCCCTCCCCCCACCCCACAACAGTCCCCAGAGTGTGATGTTCCCCTTCCTGTGTCCATGTGTTCTCATTGTTCAGTTCCCATCTATGAGTGAGAACATGCGGTGTTTGGTTTTTTGTCCTTGCGATAGTTTACTGAGAATGATGATTTCCAGTTTCATCCATGTCCCTACAAAGGACATGAACTCATCATTTTTTATGGCTGCATAGTATTCCATGGTATATATGTGCCACATTTTCTTAATCCAGTCTATCATTGTTGGATATTTGGGTTGGTTCCAAGTCTTTGCTATTGTGAATAGAGAGGCACTACTTTAGAAAGAACACTCACACTGAGTCCCACAGGCTTCTGAGCCCCAAGCAACGGCCACATGGCACCATTCTGAGCACTCAGCCCCCAGAAGACTGTCAAAGAAGAGAGGAGGATGGCACTTTTACACACACCAACGACAAATCTTACTTCCTCCTCTGCCACAGTCTGTTGTTGGACCAAAAGGTGAGAGAACTGCACGTCCCATAGCTGCCTTCCTAAACTGCTCTCACTGAGAGTGGCCCCATCCTCCTCAGAGACAGGCCCACAGCACAGCCACCACTGCCCCTACCTGAGCATTCTGCCAGCAGCCTGGGGACCACCTGCCTTGCCTATTATAACCAGTGATTTAACACACTACCAGAGAGCCTGAAGTCCACTATCCTGGTCCTGTCCCCAGTTCTCAAGCATGCTGTCCAAGGGCCTGGAGATCGCCCTGCCCAGCCACTGTTGGCAGCTGAACACTGTTGGCAGCTGAACACTTCTCAGGTGCCATTCAAAACTTCATATATCAGTAATAACCTTAAATGTAAATGGATTAAATTATCCACTTAAAATGTATAAACTGGCTGAATGGATAAAGAAACAATATCCAATTATATGGCTGCCTACAAGAAATACACTTTATCTGCCAAGACACATATAAACTTAAAGTAAAGAAATGGAAAAAGATATTACACAAAATGAAAACCAAAAGCAAGCAGGAGTAGCTATACTTATATCAGATAAAACAAACTTTAAATCAAAAACAGTAAACAAACAAACAAAACCAAAGAAAGTCACTATACAGTGATAAAGGGACCAATCCAGCAAAAGGAAATAACAATTCTAAAAACATATGCACTCAGCACTGGAGCACCCAGATTTGAAAAGCAAATATTACTAGATCTAAAGAGAGAAAAACATTCCAATAAAACAATAGTGGGGGAGTTCAACACCCTACTCTCAGCATGAGATAGATCATCTAGATGGAAAAATCAACAAAGAAGCAGTGGATTTAATCTGCACTTTAAACCAAATGGACATAACAGATATTTACAGAACATTTTATCCAACAACTACAGAATATACATTCTTCTCATCAGCACATGGAATGTTTTTCAGGATAGCCCATATATTAGGCCACAAAACAAGTCTCAACTTTTTTTAAAATCAAAATTATATCAACTATCTTCTCAGACTACAATGGAATAAGACTAGAAATCAATACCAAAAGAAACTTTGGAAACTATAAAAATACATGGAAATTAAACAACACAGTCCTGAACAACCATTGACTCAACAAAAAAGTACGATGGAAATAAAAAATATTCTTGAAAAAAAATGAAAATAGAAACACAACATATCAAAATCTATGGGATACAGCAAAAGCAATGCTAAGTGGAAAGGTGATAGCAATAAACACCTAAATCAAAAAAATGGAGGCTGGGCTCAGTGGCTCATGTCTGTAATCCCAGCACTTTGGGAGGCTGAGATGGGCAGATTGCTTGAGCCTAGGAGTCTGAGACCAGCATGGGCAACATGGTGAAACCATGTCTCTACAAAACATACAAAAAATCAGCTCAGTGTGGTGGTGGACACTTGAGTCCCAGCTACGCAAGAGGCTGAGGTGGGAGGATTGCTTGAGCCAAGGAGGGAGAGGTTGCAGTGACCTGAGATCATGCCACTGCACTGTACTTCAGCCTGCACAAGAGAGTGAGACCCTGTCTCCAAAAAAAAAAAAAAAAAAAAAAAAAATCAGGATCAGGTGCAGTGGCTCATGCCTGTAATCCCAGCACTTTGGAAGGCTGAGGTGGGTGGATCACCTGAGCTCAGGAGTTCGAGACTGGGGCAATGTAGTGAAACCCTGTCTCTACCAAAATATACAAAAATTAGCCAGGCGTGGTGGCACACACCTGTAGTCTCAGCTAGTCTGGAGGCTGAGGTGGGAGGATCGCTTGATCCTGGGAGACAGAGGTTGCAGTGAGCCAAGGTTGCACCACTGCACTCCAGCTTGGGTGACAGAGTGAGACCCCATCGCAAAGAAAAAAAAAAAAAGGAAGGATTTCAAATAAAAACCGAAGGAGACATCTCAAGGAACTAGAAAAGCGAGAACATATGAAACTCAAAATTAGCAAAAGAGTAATAAAGATCAGAGCAGAACTAAACAAAACAGAGTCTAAATGAAAAAATACAAGGCCGGGCACAGTGGCTCACACCTGTAATCCCAGCACTTTGGAAGACTGAGGCGGGCAGATCATGAGGTCAGGAGATTGAGACCATCCTGCCTAACATGGTGAAACCCCATCTCTACTAAAAAAACAAAAAAAAAAACTTAGCTGGTCGTGGTGGCGGGTGCCTGTAGTCCCAGCTACTCAGGAGGCTGAGGCAGGAGAACGGCGTGAACCCGGAGGCGGAGCTTGAAGTGAGCCGAGATCGTGCCACTGCACTCCAGCCTGGGCAACACAGCAAGACTCTGTCTCAAAAAAATATTAAAAAAATAGGCCGGGCACGGTGGCTCAAGCCTGGAATCCTAGCACTTTGGGAGGCTGAGGTGGGCGGATCACGAGGTCAGGAGTTCGAGACCATCCTGGCCAACATGGTGAAACCCCGTCTCTACTAAAAATACAAAAAAATTAGCTGGGCGTGGTGGCGGGCACCTGTAGTCCCAGCTACTCGGGAGGCTGAGGCAGGAGAATGGCGTGAACCCGGGAGGCGGAGCTTGCAGTGAGCTGAGATGGCGCCACCGCACTCCAGCCTGGGGGACAGAGCGAGACTCCGTCTCAAAAAAAAATAATAATAATAATAACAATAATAATAATACAAAGATTCAATGAAACAGAAAGTTGTTTTTTAAAAAAAGATAAACAAAATTGATAAACCGCTAGCTGAAGACCCAAATAAACAAAATTAGAAATGAAAAAGAAGACATTACAACTATACAACTGATACCATAGAAATACAAAAGATCATCAGAGACTTTTATAAGCAACCATACATTAACAAACTGGAAAGCCTAGAGGAAATGGATACATTTCTGAAAACATACACCCGACGAAGATTAAATCAGGAGGAAATCAGAAACTTGAATAGACCAATTATGAATAGCAAAGTTGAATCAGTAATAAAAAATCTCCCAATAAAGAAAAGCTCAGGACTGGATGGATTCATAGCCAATTCATACCAAATGTATAAAGAAGAACTAATACCAATCCTCCTGAAACTATTCCAAAAAATTAAAGACAAAGGAACTCCCCCTAACTCATTCTATGAGGTCAGTGTTACCCTGATACCAAAACCAGACAACACAATAGAAGAAAGAAAACTACCAGCCAATATCCCTGATTAACATAGACACAAAAATCCTCAACAAAATACTAGCAAACAGACTCCAACAACAGATCAAAAGGTAAAGCAACATGATTAAGTGGGAATTATACCAGAGACACAAGGATGGTTCAACATATGCAAATTAATAAACAACACACATCACATCAAAAGAATGAAGGACAAAAATCATATGATTTTCTCAATAGATGCAGAAAAGGCATTTGATAAAATTCAACATCCCTTCATAATAAAACTCAACTAGGCATAGAAAGAACATACCTCAAGGCGAGGCGTGGTTCACTCCTGTAATCCCAGCACTTTGGGAGGCCAAGGTGGGCAGATCACGAGGTCAGGAGATCGAGACCATCCTGGCCAACGTGGTGAAACCTCATCTCTACTAAAAATAAAAAATAAAAATAAAAAAATTAGCTGGGTATGGTGGTGTGCACCTGCAGTCCCAGCTACTAAGGAGGCTAAGGCAGGAGAATCGCTTGAACCCGGGAGGCAGAGGTTGCAGTGAGCCGAGATTGTGCCACTGCACTCCACACTCCAGCCTGGTGACAGAGCAAGATGACTACATCTCAAAAAAAAAAAAAAAAAAAAGGGAAAGAAAGAAAGAACATACCTCAAAATAATAAAGACCACATATGACAAACCCACAGCTAACATCGTACTGAATGGGGAAAAGCTGAAAGCCTTTCCTCTAAGATCTGGAACAAGACAAGGATGCTCACTTTCACCACTCCTATTCAAGATAGTTGCCAGAACAATCAGGCAAGAGAAAGAAATAAAGGGGATCCAAATTGGAAAAGAGGAAGTCAAATTGTCCTTCTTTGCAAATGATATGATCTTATATCTAGAAAAATCTAAAGATTTCACCAAAAAAACTCCTAGATTTGATAAACACATTCAATAAAATTGCAGGATACAAAAATCAACATACAAAAATCAGTAGCATTTCTGTACACCAATAATGAACAAGGGGAGAAGGAAATCAAGAAAGCAATCTCATTTACAATAGCTACAAAAACAAATGCCTAGGAATAAATTTAACCAAGGTGAAAGATCTATACAAGGAAAACTACAAAACACTGATGAAAGAACTTGAAGAGGACACAAACAAATAAAAAGTCATCCCATGCTCATGAATCAGAATAATTAATATCATTAAAACGACTATACTGCCCAAAGCAAACTACAGATTCAATGAAATCTCCACCAAAATACAAATGTTGTTTTTCACAGAATTAGAAAAAACAATCTTAAAATATTCATGGAACCAATAAAGAGCCAGAATAGTCAAAGCAACCCTGAGCAAAAAGAACAAAGCTGGGGCCAGGCTCGGTGGCTCACACCTGTAATCCCAACACTTTGGGAGGCTGAAGCGGGCGGATCATGAGGTCAGGAGTTTGAGACCAGCCTGACCAACATGGTGAAACCCCGTCTCTACTAAAAATACAAAAATTAGCCAGGTGAGGTAGCACGTGTCTGTAATCCCAGCTACTCAGGTGGCTGAGGCAGGAGAATTGCTTGAGTCTGGGAGGCGGAGGTTGCAGTGAGCCAAGATTGCGCCACTGCACTCCAGCCTGTGTGACAGAGCAAGACTCCATCTCAAAAAAAAAAAAAAAAAAAAAAGTGGGCAAAAGACATGAATAGACATTTATCAAAAGAAGACATACAAATGGCCAACAGGAATATGAAAAAATGCTCAAAATCACTAATCATCAGGGAAATGCAAATCAAAACCACAATGAAATACCATATTACCCTGGTTAGAATGGTTATTACTAAAAAGACAAAAAATAACAAATGCTGGCAAGAATGTGGAGTAAAGGGAACTCTGACACACTTTTGATGGGAATGTAAATTAGTACAACCAATGTGGAAAACAGTATGGACATTTCTCAAAAAACTAAAGATAGAACTACTATATGATCCAGCAATCCCACTGCTGGGTGCTTATCCAAAGAAAAGAAGTCTGTACATCAAAGGGATACCTGCACTGTCATGTTTATCATGGCACTATTCACAATAGCAAAGATATGGAATCAACCTAATTGTCCATCAATAGATGAATTGATAAAGAAAATGTACTCTGTAAAAACGCACCAATCAGCGCTCTGTGTCTAGCTAAAGGTTTGTAAACGCACCAATCACCACTCTGTAAAAACGCACCAATCAGTGCTCTGTGTCTAGCTAAAGGTTTGTAAACGCACCAATCAGCACTCTGTAAAAACGGACGAATCAGCACTCTGTAAAATGGACCAATCAGCAGGACATGGGTGGGGCCAAATAAGGGAATAAAAGCTGGCCACCCAAGCCAGAAGGGGCAACCTGCTAGGTCCCCTTCCATGCTGTGGAAAGCTTTGTTCTTTTGCTTTTCACAATAAATCTTGCTGCTGCTCAAAAAAGAAAAAAAAAAGAAAGGAAGAAAATGTGCTATATATACACAATGGGATACAATTAAGCTATAAAAAAGAATTAAATCATGTTATTTGCAACAACATGGCTGGTTCTAGAGGTCATTATGTTGAGTGAGATAAGCCAGGCCCAGAAAGACAGATACTGCATTTTCTCACTCATATGTGAAAGCTGAAAAAAAAGGTTGATCTCGTGAACATAAAGAATAGAATAGATACCAGAAGCTGGGAAGGGTGTATGGGTGGGAAACGGGGATAGACAGAGGTTGATGGGCAAAAATATAATGGCTGATTAGAAGAAATAACCCCCAATGTTCAGTGGCAGAGCAGGATGACTACAATTACCAACAATGTATTGTATATTTCAAAGTAGCTAGAACAGAGAACTTGAAATCTTTTTTTTTTTGAGACAGTGTCTCCCTCTGTCACCCAGACTGGAGTGCAGTGGCATGATCTTGGCTCACTGCAACCTCTGCCTCCCATATTCAACCGATTCTCCTGCCTCAGCCTCCGGAGTAGCTGGGATTACAGGCATGCACCATCATGCCTGGCTAATTATTTGTATTTTTAGTAGAGGCAGGGTTTCACCATATTGGCCAGGCTGGTCTCAAATTCCTGACCTTAGGTGACCCGCCCGCCCCGGCCTCCCAAAGTGCTGGGATTGCAGGCATGAGCCACGCACCTGGCCGAGAACTTAAAATCTTACCAACGCATAGAAATGATAAATACTCTTGGGAGGCCAAGGCGGGCAGATCATTTGAGGTCAGGAGTTTGAGACCAGCCTGACCAACATGGTAAAACCCTGTCTGTACTAAAAATACAAAAAAAAATTAGTCAAGCGTGGTGGCGCATGCCTGTAGTCCCAGCTACTTGGGAGCCTGAGGCAGGAGAATCGCTTGAACCTGGGAGGCATAGGTTGCAGTGAGTTGAGAATGCACCATTGCACTCCAGCCTGGGCAACAGAGTGAGATTCTGTCTCAAAAAAAAAAAAAAATACTCAAAAGTGATGGCTACCCTAAATACCCTGACTTGATCATTACACATCCTATGCAAATACTCACATGTACCCTACAAATATATAAAATATTTTGTATCAATGAATAATAATAGGCCAGATGTGGTGGCTCACACCTGTAATCCCAGCTCTTTGGGAGGCCAAGGCGGCAGGATCACTTGAGGTCAGGAGTTCAAGACCAGCCTAGGCAACATAGTGAGACCTGGTCTCTAGAAAAATTTAAAAATTAGCTGAGTGTGGTGGCTGACACCTGTATTCTCAGCTACTCAGGAGGCTGAGGGAGGAGGTTCACTCAGGCCTAGGATTTCAAGGTTGCACTGAGCTATGATAGCTCCACTATACTCCAGCCTGGGTGACAAAGCAACATCCTGTCTCTAAATAAATACATAAATAAAAAATTAAAAATATATAGAATAGTTCCCATTTTAGTGCAGAGGTTTTTATGCAGGGGATGGCATACTCAGATCTGGGTTTTAGAAAAAGTCATTCTAGAGGCAATGTTAAGGACGGACCTGAAAACAAGAGACTGTTGCCATGGCAATGAGATAGGAAGCTCTTGTTGGCCAATATTCCCTTCTGGACAGACAGAGGTATAGAGCCGGCCTTGGCCAGGATCTCTGTAACTTGGGGCAGGTATGTGAATGAAGGGAAAGGAAACCAAAGTCTGAGTTCTGGGTAAGGTTGCTGCAAGAAGAAAAGAACAATCTAAAACGCCAAGTCCAGGCCAAGCATGGTGACTCACGCCTGTAATCTCAGTACTTTGGGAGGCTGAGGTGGGCGGATCACCTGAGGTGAGGAGTTTGAGACCAACCTGGCCAACATGGTGAAACCTCGTCTCTACTAAAAATACAAAAAGATTAGCTGGGCATGGTAGCGGGCGCCTATAATCCCAGCTACTCAGGAGGCTGAGGCAGGGGAATCACTTGAACTTAGGAGATAGAGGCTTCAGTGAACCGAGATCATGCCATTGCACTCCAACCTGGGCAACAAGAGCGAAACTCTGTCTCAAAAAATAAAATAAAATAAAATAAAATAAAATGCCAAGTCCATGGGGGTTGGTAGAGAAGCAAGATCCAGATCTAAAACAGCAGGCTTAGATTTGGAATTATAGCAGAAGATAGATCAGGTAACCTAAAGATCCTTCTGAAAAAATAACATCAAATGCATAGCTGAGTTTACAAATAAAGTAAATCCCCAGGAACTTAAAATTAAGAGAGAAGAAAAACTAAAAAGTTAGATATAAACTATATGTTTGCAAACCTGATGGGTTTCCTGGTCTTAATATGATGTATGAAAACTCACATGGATGAATTAAATTAGGCCTTGGGTTTTAGTGAAGCAGAGAATTGGAGCTGGGGCCCATGCGTAGCACCAGAATCATTAATGACTTCAACCTTCATAAAAGAAAAAAAATCAATTATAGGCACTAGGAGATAATAAGGTAACTTGCCTGTCTTGGCCTGGGGTTTGGATGGAGTGGAGGAAAGCCTCATGTAGTATATTAAGGGTCTCCAGAGGGATAGAAAATAGGACATATATATATATATATATATATATATATCCTATGAGCTTATTAAGGAGAACTGGCTCCCATGATTACAAAGCAAAGTCCCATGATAGACAGTCTGCAAGCTGGGGAAAGAAAGACAAGCCAGGAGCGTGGTTCAGTACAAGTTGGAAAGCCTTAAAATCAGCGAAGCCAACAGTGCAGCCCTCAGTCTGAGGCCAAACGCCCATGAACCCCTGGGAGACCACTGAAGCAAGGCCCAGAGTCCAAAGGCCAAAGAGACTGGAGTCTGATGCCCAAGGGCAGGAGGAGAGGAAGCAAGCATCTAGCTTGGGAAAAAAGAGCAAGAAGACTCAGCAAGCTGCTTATCCTCCTTCCACCTGCTTTGTTCTAGCAGTGCTGGTAGCTGATTGCATGGTGCACACCTACATCAAGGGTGGGTCTTCCTCTCCTAGTCCACTGACTCAAATGTCAATGTCCTCTGGCAACACCCTCACAGACACACCCAGAAACAGTACTTCACTAGCTACCTAGGCATCCCTCAAATCCAGTCAAGTTGACACCATCACATGTAGGTTTGGACTTGAATTTATACCTCTGAATGGTCTAAGAATCACCCTAGAAATCAACATCAAAAGAAGTCAGTGACAACAGAGGTTTGCCTGGTAGACATGAATGAAAAACTGTTTTGGTGGAACATACCTTCATAATAATCCATATGAGATTTCTACAGATAAAGCCTGGCTGCGAATTAACTCAAACGGAAACTATAAAACACATGTGGGGAATGAGGAAATCTGCCATAAGCAAGAATCCACAAAGACAACAAAGAGCATAATTCATTCTCAATAACTTCAGATAATCTAACTACTAAGGTCTATAAAGCAAGCATTTAAAACTGATTAAAAACATAAAAAGAAGTAATCTAAATCATAAGAAAAGAATAGGATTCTTTGGGAAAACAAAAATTTGAAATAAGATATGAACAATATAGAACTTCTAGAGATACAAAATATAGTTGTTTAATTTGAAAACTCAGTTAAATAGAAAATTATTTATAGTTAAGGCTGGGCACAGTGGGTCATGCCTGTAATCTCAGCACTTTGGGAGGCTGAGGCGGGCAGATCACTTGAGGTCAGGAGTTTGAGACCAGCCTGGCCAATATGGTGAAACCCCATCTTTACTAAAAATACAAAAATTAGTTGGGCTTGGTGTCCCCCACCGTCATCCCAGCTACTCGGGAAAATGAAGTTGGAGAATCACTTGAACATGGTAGGCGCAGGTTTTGGTGAGCCAAGATCATGCCACTGCACTCCAGTCTGGGCAACTGCGTGAGACCCTATCTCAAAAAAAAAAAAAAAAATTACAGTTAAAAAGAGAATTAGTAAAGGCCAGGCATGGTGGCTCACACCTGTAATCCCAGCACTTTGGGAGGCCAAGGTGGGTGGATCACCTGAAGTCAGAGTTCAAGCCCAGGCCGGCCAACATGGTGAAACCCCGTCTCTACTAAAAATACAAGAATTAGCCAGGTGTGGTGGTGGGCACCTGTAATCCCAGCTACTTAGGAGGCTGAGGCAAGAGAATTGCTTGAACTCTGGAGGTGGAGGTTGCAGTGAGCCGAGATTGCGCCATTGCACTCCAACTTGGGCAACAAGAGCGAAACTGTCTCAAAAAAAAAAAAAAAAAAAAAAAAGACAGAGAATTAGTAATGTTCTCACTACAAAGAAGTGATAAATATTTGAGATGATAGATATGCCAGTTACCCTGATTTGATCATTTACAATGAAAACATGTATCGAAATATCACATTGTACACCATAAATATATACAATTATGATTTGTCAATTAAAAATAAAGCACTGGGCATTGTGGCTCACACCTATAATCCCAGCACTTTGGAAGAGCAAGGCGGGCAGATCACTTGAGCTCAGGAGTTTGAGACCAGCCCGGGTAACATGGTGAAAACCCGTCTCTACAAAAAATACAAAAATTAGCCAGGTGTGGTGGCACGTTCCTGTAGTCCCAGCTACTCAGGAGGCGGAGACGTTAAAATCACGTGAGCCCGGGAGGCGGAGGTTGCAGTGAGCTATCATTGCACCATTGCGCTCCAGCCTGGGCGACAGAGTGAGACCCTGTCAAAAAAGCAAAACTAAAAAATAAATAAAATAAAGCTTTTAAAAGAAGAGAATTAGTAAATTGGAAGATAGAGAAAAGATGCCTAAGAGATCTGAAAGAATAAAAAGAATTAATTGAAATTCTGGAAAAAGAGTAGAGATAATCGGGGAGACACAATACTCAAAGAAATAATGACTGAGAATTCTTTACAATAGACATGAATTCTCAGATTCTGAAACCACAAAGGGACCCAAATGAAAATAAATATACATTTAGACACATTGTGGAGGAATTGTAAGAAAAGAAAAAAAAATCAAAGGAAAGAAATGATATTAAAAGTAGAGAGAAAAGATATTATCTTTAAATGTTAATTACACTTATGACAATAGAAGCCAAAAGACAATGAAACAATATCTTTTAAATGCTAAGAGAAAATAACTATTAAGCTATAAATCCATATCCTGATAATCATTAAACAGCAAGAGGGAAAATAATTGCTAAATATCTGTGCTATGGTTTAAATGGTTTTGTCCTCTCCAAATTTCATGTTGAACTTAATCCCCAATGCAACAGTATTGGGAGGTGTGGCCTTTTAGGAGGTGTTTAGAACGTAAGAGCTTTGTCCTCATTAATAAATTAATGCTGCTATGAAAAGGGCTGTGGCCAGGCACTGTGGCTCACGCCTGTAATCCCAGCACTGTGGGAGGCTGAGGTAGGTGGATCACCTGAGGTCAGGAGTTTGAGATCAGCCTGGCCAGCATAGCGAAACCCCTTCTCTACTAAAAATACAAAAAATTAGCCAGGTATGGTGGCGCGTGCCTGTAATCTCAGCTACTCTGGAGGCTGAGGCAGGAGAATCGCTTGAAGCGGGCGGCAGAGGTTGCAATGAGCCAAGATCGCACCATTGCACTCCAGCCTGGGGGACGAGCGAGACTACGTCTCAAAACAAACAAACAAACAAACAAACAGAAAAAGGGCTTGTGGCACTGGGTTTGCTCTCTGCTGCTCCTCTGCCATGTGAGGACACAGTGTTCCTCCCAACTGGAGGATGCGGCATTCAAGGACCATCTTGGAAACAGAGAGATCAGACCCTAACCATCTGGTATCTTAATCTTAAATGTCCCAGCCTCCAGAACTGTGAGAAATAAAATTCTGTTCTTTATGAATTATCCAGTTTCAGGTATTCTGTTATCACAACATAAATGAACAAACGAAGACAGTGTGACAGAATAAATATATTACTGAATAACTCATTAAATTACAATGTCTAATTTGGGATTAATAAAAAATTACATGTTAAATCTGAAAGAGATGATCAAAGTCAAAGAAACCTGAGGTTCTGACGTTTATAAAGTAGGTAGAGAAATTGATTATCTTTCATTTAAGTGTATATATTAAAAAATTTAAGGATAAACATTAAGAGAATAGTTATAGGGCATATACTATCCAAAAGATAAGGGTGGAGAGAATAGGAAAATAATGTGGTTGATCCAAAGGAAAGCTAGAAAAAAAAATTTTTTTAAGCAGAGAGAAAATAAGCAAAGAAAGAACTCAAGCAAGAGAAATAACTCTATCAGAAATCATAATACATGTAAATGGACTAAATGCTCCAGTTAAAACAGAGAGATTCTCAATTGGATTAAGAAAAAAGATATCAGCTTTACACTCTTTAAGAGGTATACCTATCGCCGGGCACGGTGGCTCACGCCTGTAATCTCAGCACTTTGGGAGGCCGAGGCGGTCGGATCACAAGGTCAGGAGATAGAGACCATCCTGGCTAACACGGTGAAACCCTGTCTGTACTAAAAATACAAAAAATTACCCAGGCGTGGTGGCGGGCGCCTGTGGTCTCAGCTACTCAGGAGGCTGAGGCAGGAGAATGGCGTGTACCCGGGAGGCAGAGCTTGCAGTGAGCCGAGATCACGCCACTGTACTCCTGCATTCCAGCCTGGGTGACAGAGCCAGACTCCATCTCAAAATAAAAAAAAAAAAAAGAGGTATACCTAAAATTTAAGAGCTTAGATAATTTGAAGTAAAAAAAAAAATGGAAAATGAAAAAACGGCAAATTCTAACCAAAAGAAAGCTGACTTCTCTAAATTAATATCAAACAAAATGTTATTTAAGGAAGGAAATACCATTAGGGATTAAATAATAAAAGGAGTAATTCCCAGGATGATATAACAAGTTCAAATTTAAATGGGGCTAATGACATAGCTTTAAATTATATAAAGCAAAAATTGACAGAGTTGTACTGTGGGCGAAAAGTACAAAAACAAGTAATAAACAAATTGAATTTGAGACATGTACCTGTGAAACTTCCAGTTAGAGATGTTAAAGATGTTGGACATAATTGATCTGCATCTCCAGAGAGTGGTTAAAGTGGGAGTTAAAAATGTAAAAGTAGTAGAATGTATTACTCCAAATTTAAAAGATTCTGAGCTTCTCAAGGAGAATTATGTATTCAAGTTGCAAGTCCCTCATGCCTATCACAGTCCCTTATAAAAGTAGTGCTCAATAAAGGTTAAATTGAACATATCCTCATAGATACTGATTTTATTTAGGATGTATACACTTTCAGCTCTTGAGATTAATATTTATTGAATGAATAAGAAACCATAAGAAAGGAAACCATAAGAAAGATTTGAGACATGATTTCTGCCTTTAGGAATATTTTAATTCGGTTGGGAGATTAAAACAAACAATGCTTTGAAAAATTGAGAAGCAATAATCAATTGTCCATAATCGAGTTTTAGCTGCTGTTGTATTTAGGTGAGAAGAAAGTTTAACAGAGACTTGAGATGCTAGAGAAAGCTCTAAATAGGTGGAATTTTAGTTGGTCCTTGAAAAATGCACATCTTTGGGAAAAAAGAGGAAGAAAACATTTTAGTTTGAGGAGTTGGCATGAATAAAGGCTTAGAAGCTGGAGTTTAGGTACATGCTTGTGTGACTTCGATGACACTCGTTTCAATGCAGTTTAAGTGCTGAGGAGTGGTGAGAAAGCTGGAGAGATCAGTCACGTGGAGTCATGGAGGGTCTTAAACTAGCCAGAGATATTGGAATTGCTTTAGTAGATAACACAGAATTAAATAAGAATGTTCTTAAGTGGGTGTGACAATTTTTATTATATTTTCATGAATAATCTAGAAGTGGTGTGTCAGAGGACTTGAATGAAGGAGGGGACAGGAAGCAGGAAAACCTGTCTGGACACCTTTCAAGTAATCTAAGTCTAAACTTATTAGGTCCAGGACTAAGGGAAAACCAAGGAAATGGATAAAATGGGGTAAATTTGAGAGACATTTCAATAAGAGAAATGACAAAATTTGGCATCAGATTAGGAATCAGCACACAAAAATAGAAATAAGTCAAAGATAAGCCTAGAATAATAGTGATATCCTGGACAAATAGCTAATGTCAAGAAGAGTCAATAATTCATGAATTCATAGAAATTTAGAAACAGGAGCTTAGAAATGATATCTATAGACATCGCTTTTCAGAGATGAGGAAATTAACAGAGAGCTTGAGTGACTAGTTCCTGGTCACCCTGCCTGGGCGACAGAGCGAGACTCCATCTCAAAAAAAAAAGAAAAAAGAAAATAGCTAGAATCCTAGAGGATTTACCCTTGAAGCAGTTGGTTTAATGCTACTTGTGGGACATCAGTGTTGGATGGATGGATTTGGGAGCATCTGAAAGCAATTGGAGCCATAGGAGTGGCTGTGCTCTTCCAGTGAGAGAGTATATAGAGAAGAAAAAAGAGGAGCAAAGATAAAGTCACAGGAAATATCTACAATTAGGGATTCAAACTAGAAGGAAGATGGTTCCCAAAGAAGTCAGGTAAGGATCAAACAGACATGAGGAGTCCTCGTGCAGGGGTTACAGGCACTTGGTGGGGTTGAGGTGGGTGGATCACTTGAGGCCAGGAGTTTGAAAGCAGCTTGGCCAACATGGTGAAACCCTGTCTCTACTAAGAATACAATAACCAGGTGTGGTGGTGCACATCTGTAATCCCAGCTACTTGGGAGGCTGAGGCAGGAAAATCACTTGAACCCAGGAGGCAGAGGTTGCGGTGAGCCAGGATCGTGCCACTGCACTCCAGCCTGGGCAACAGAGCAAGGCTCTGTCTCAAAACAAACAAATGAAAAAGCAGACATGAGGAACAATTAGAGGTGGCCAGAGTCAGATCCTGTGGCATGTTCCCTTATGATGAGTTCTGGGTTTTGTTATTTATTTTGCACAAAACTGAGTATCCTATGGCATTTTACTGTGAACATCACTATATAGTCATCATGGTTTTTCTCTGCTAATACTTTGATATTCCATGTCAGTTTTTTCCTTATGCATGGTCCTTTGATTATTAATGTTCAATAATATAATGAGTTAACATGAACAAATGTTTGTTTGAAACACTGACAATAATCCACCTGTGTACTACTCTCCCTCTTCCTCTCCCTGCCTTCCCACCCCCAGTGTAAGTACTACTGTTAGGATTTTTATGTAGTTTTATCACTGTAGGTATACATACTAAATAATTTTTTAAGTTACCTTTTTTTTTTTTTAGATGGAGTCTCACTCTGTTGCCGAGGCTGGAATGCAGTGGTGTGATCCCGGCTCACTGCAACCTCTGCCTCCCGGGTTCAAGCAATTCTCCTGCCTCAGCCTCCTGAGTAGCTGAGATTACAGGCATGCAACACCACACCTGGCTAATTTTTGTGTTTTTAGTAGAGACGGGGTTTCACAATGTTGGCCAGGCTGCTCTCGAACTCCTGACCTCAGGTGATTCACCCGCCTCCGTCTCCCAAAGTGCTAGGATTACAGGCATGAGCCACTGCACCTAGCCTTAAGTTACTTTTTTATGTAGAGGGGGTTTTATGTTATTAGTAATCTTTGAAACTTATGTTTTCATGCATTATGTTTTTAAGATTCATCTGTATTGTATATAGCTGTAGTCCGTTCATTTTTGCTGCCTTATAGAATTCCATGTTTGAATGCCACACTTTATTTTCCTGTCAATCGCCGTTTAATTTCAAGTAGTTTAGGTTGATTTGAATAGTGCGACTATGAGCATACTTGGACATGTCTGCTCGTGTATATTGCAATGACTTCTATTGGGTGTATATCTATTTACACTGATCTTAAACTCTTTCTGTGAAGCATAACACTTTAGAAAGGCATTAGGTAAATTTTCTGACTGTGGAAATTTGAGTCTAAAAGAATCAACAACTTTCCCTAAGGTGAATAGATTCAAATATCACCCTAGGAGCCTTGCATAGTGTGTACTCAAGATAAGGATTAGTTACCAAATGTTTTCTTGGGGAGCAAAATTATAAGCAACAGTTGGTGACTGATTTTTTTCCACTGACCTAATTTAATGTCAATGTTATTTTCAGGATACAAAAGGAAAACTGAAGGCTAGGGGCAAGGAAAGAGGTAACAGATTAACTGAAGCATTAGAATTGCTCTGCAGCTATTCCAGAAAAATTTACCTTCATCTCCTTTGAGAGTCCTCTTACTCTACCTAGCAGCCCTCCTTGCTGTGAGAGGGTGAACAATATGAACAAAAAGAAGCAAGGAAAAGGGCTCTGTCAGATTTGTTCACTCAGAACCAGTTGATAGTCTGCCAAGAAAAGTTTCTCACCCTCAAGAGGTTCTGAGCTTAAAAGTCTCTTTGTGAACACGTGAGAAAGGATCCTTCCCTGCTCAGGAATCCTGCATGTATTTATGTGTGTGTGCGTGGGCACGAAGGTTTGGAGGAAAGTGGACACTGGACCGATACAGTACTATTTTTTTGGAAGTGTTACAAACATCTTCTCACATTAAAATTGTCGCTATGCCCTGAATTACAATAACCCTCTTGTTGAAACATCACTCATTTTTACTTGCAATAATCACACTTAGAAATTACACATATTTCTCAGCCAAACAACGTAATTTCCTGCTTTAACTGAGCATCTTAGCCTTGCACCCAGTGACAAACCTCTCTACCCATTTCACATCCACCTCACAGAGTGGAAGGAAGGGAATGAAAATCTTATTATTTATGGATATAGAAATTGAGAACCATACAAAGGGGCCAATGGATCAGAGGTGTCATTCTGCCTTACAGTGGGGTCTTCTTTGCCAGGACCTCAGGCATGATTCTTGTGATCTCTGTCTTCTACTCATTTGCTATATTCCCATTCTTCTTTTTTTTCTTAGAAAATTGGTTTTTAAGAAAACATTAAAAGGCCAGGTGCAGTGGCTCACGCCTGTAATCCCAGAACTTTGGGAGGCCGAGGTGAGTGGATCACCTGAGTTCAAGAGTTTGAGACCAGTCTCGCCAACATGGTGAAACCCCATCTCTACTAAAAAAAAAAAAAGAAAAAAATTAGCCAGGCATGGTGACAGGCGCCTGTAATCCCAGTTACTCTGGAGGCTGAGGTAGGAGAATCGCTTGAACCTGGGAGGCAGCGGTTGCAGTGAGCCAAGATCACACCACTGTGCTCCAGCCTGGACAACAGACTGAGACTCCATCTCAACAACAACAACAACAATAACAACAAAACATTAAATAGTATACAAATGCCATGCATTTAAGTGGAACACAGTGCCAACACATTACCAATTATTCTAAGCACACACATGAAACATACATGTAGAAAGTATTGTTTCCAAATTGGAATGTGCATTCTACAAGGAAACATTTAAATCAAAATAGAAACAGCAGGGCTTCATCCTTCTTTGGACATTACTTTAGAGTAGAGCAAGGCACCATAGCTCTTTTTCCTCACTGTGTCAAATGAGGATGCATTTCCCAATTTGTTTACTCTGCCCCTCAAAGAGTGCTGGATCTAAGTTGTGCCCAATTAAGGTCTGTGCTTACAAGTACATGCCTGTAGCATCAATGTTATTTGAAAATTCTTTATGTAACCTTATTCAGCATTTATCCAAACATAATATTGATATTTAAGCCTTTTAGATTTAGCCCTATAAAGTATTATTATCATTGTATGTTTACCCATCTTCAGTTTCCCATAACAAAATATTCAAATTTGTCTGTAAATATGTAGAGGGTAGAAAAGGTGAATTCTTCTTGTAGAAAGAGCATTAACCGGAGCATTGCACTTCTTGTTGGGAATTAGTGCAGCAATTTTTCTGTAGATAAAAGAACCTCTTATCTTATGAAGAGCTGCATTAATTACAGCCTGAAATTCTGTTTCACGCATCCTCTTTCAGAGCCAAGGAGAGAGCAGAGAAAATGTGTGCTGTTGGAAATTTGTACTTCCATTTTCTTTTTCTTCTCGGAAAATAGCTTTTCTGAAAGGTAAATAGTACACAAATGCCATGAGTTTAGGTGGAACACAGTGCCAAAGCAATACTAATTGTTCCAACAACAGCAGCAGCTATAACTTTAAAACCAAAAAACAAATTCCA